>NC_140165.1:160582028-160910192 GCF_963971535.1 Notolepis coatsorum | reverse complement strand
TAGCAAAAAAAACAGTATTATTCACCCTTGTAGTTTTCAAAAATAGCTTTACAAACCATTTTCTTAAAAACCAAAAGCGAATTACTCATTCTTAACTGTATATCAGCATTGTTCCACAAAGCGCTTCACAGAAACCATCAAGCATTCACACTCACACAGTCATACACTACTGGTGGTCGTGAGCAGCATCAGCAAACACAGCTTCCCTGTGGCAGACTGACGGAATCATGTCTGCTATTCAGCGCCAACCACCATCAACAACCTTCATAAATACATTCAACATTAATGGAATAGGCTAACTACCAACTTAGCTGTAGCAGTTAGCTGTTATATGCAATCACATTTGCAGTGATGGGCAAGCTACTTGGAAAATGTAGCAAGCTACACTACAAGTTACTCTCGATTAAATATAGCTCAACTACAATGGAAGCTATCCCCAGAGAAATGTAGCAAGCTACACTACAAGAACATGACAAAAATAGCTAGCTACATCGGCACTACTTTTTTTTTTTTTTTTTTTTTACTTCGTGACCAAGTTCCACCAAACAAATAGGCAGGAAAAATAATTCTCAGTTTGATTGTTTATTATAAAACTGAACAAGCCTCGGTCTGGCTTTTTGTGTCATCCTTTTTTTACATGAACTTGTATTACACACTTCTTCAATATCTGAATTGTTTTACTTCATTTTAACTAGTATTATGCTACCAATGTATATACTACTACCAACTATGCTAATATGTCTATACTACTTGTAACTGAGGGGTACAATTCCCTGACTGTATTGATAAGTATGGTATCATTAAACCACTTACCGCTTGATGTACTTTAACTTCTGGCCAATCCAGTACACGATATCTAAGTATGATGAACACTTTCCCACATATGAAATCAGGTCCACACAAATATAACAGTCGAAGGTTTAATATAGCAAAAGGTATATACAACATTCACTTAATTACATTTATGTAAGGCAAATGAGTATTCGTAGGCAAATCAACACTGAATGTCCAATCTCTGGTTACGCAGGAAGCAAGTATACAACCTGGTTCTTAGGGAAACTATAGCGATGGTACTTAAGGATTATAGCGGGATACTAAAGGGGTCCTGCTGGTTGTAAGTCAGTAAGGGGGGGGGGGGGTTTGGAGAGCCGTCAGCTGCATCCCATCTGGCCAACGATTCCTGGGGAGAATTCAGGTACAGAAAACAGTGCCCGCAGGATCTTGATCCACAGATGAATACACTTGGGCCCTCTTGTAGACGGTAGCTGTAGGTCCACAACGAAGGAGAAGCGAGGCGGCCTCGGTCTGGGTTGAGCGCCGTCTCACCTGGGCTCCTCTCGGGGGTAATTCCAACACTCACTGGCGTTGGCTGTTATCCGCTCCACAAATCAAAGCACCCAAAGCAAATAGATATTCCATGCCGTATAGGCTCAGCAGTCGTCCGGGTAGGTAATCCAATGTGCAGGTCCACTCGTCCTCGCCCAGAACTCCTCGGATGAAAGCACCACGCGTGGTCTGCCCAGCCTGGTTAAGACTCTAGATAACGCGAGGAAACGATGGGGGTGCTGCTCACTTTAGAACTTTAACCGAACGATGCACCATACATAATAGACTATTATTACTTAATAGAAATACGTCCCACTCGACGGTACAGTGCCAAACTATGACAATTCAGCTATGAATTTACACGAGGTCTCAATGCCTATTCTGGGGCCAAAATAGGCCATACTGCACCACACGTGGGTCGTGGGTGAGGCTTCACGTCTGTTACTAGGTTGGAGGGTAAAGGACTAATGGACTAAAAAGAAAGTTCTACTTTACTTGCGCCCTATTTATATGCACGGTGAACAAATAGTACCATTCGTATTTCGGTGGCCGTATTCCTACGCGGAACCGGGGCTAGTTGGGACATGTTCGTCGGCACTATTGAACTTGACTCAAGGGGCCTGTCTGCTGGCGCCAGGTTCTTGTCCAATGAGAGAATGAACTATTATGGGCTGTAGTAGACTAAAGGGATATTCAGTGTATATGTAAAAAGAATATACAAGGGATATCAAACGATATACAAATACTATTAAATATATATCCATAAATAAATATATATATTCGGTTTAATCTGATCCTTCACAACACTACTACAGTATGTACTCAGAGTATAACACTCAAGCTTGACACTGACAAACAATACTACTTATCCTTGGCTGCTAGATATGTACCACTCCTACTGACTTGTTGTACACAATTTGTAAGTTGCTTTGAATGAAAGTGTCAGCTAAATGACCAAATGTATTTAAATATGTAACTCAGAAAACATTCCATGGCCCCAAAATCATGTGGGGACCCCCCCTGGGGGTCCTGTCCCACAGGTTGAGAACCACTGCTTTTCCCTCTTTTTTTCTTTTCTCCACCCCAATAATATTGTTAATTTTTTGCCTACAGTGAAACATCATGATAGCAGCTATCTTAGTTAAAGCTGTTGACAAAGTGTACTGACTTGTGTGCTGTTTGGGAACAGTTGATTTTCATCAGCTCACCTGACTGTCCTCAAGTTAGTGCTGGACGTGTTGAGAGAGCAGCATATGTTTTAGCCGTTTTTTCAGTCAAACTCATACATGTGTCCCAGATAGGGCCATGGAGAGTCATTGTTGTTATTGACATCATCATCTTCATCAATGCCATCGAACCCCTCTGCCATTTCGCGCAGACTGGTTCATTTCATGTAATCCGTTCAATTGCATTCATTCAATACGTCTGTGTTTTGATTTTCACTTCCTGCTTTGCGGCTGGAGTCCCGCCCTATCCTGCCTCTGATTGGCCTACCCGTAATGTTTTGGTCTACCATACCCAATCATGAGTCGTCACTCATATCTAAACAAACCAACCAATCATAGTGGGTTTTTTACGGGGAGTTTTTTTTTCTCCTCGCAGATCTTCTAGTCTAGACTGTCTCTCCTGAAAGTAGCGTGTAACGTTTCTCGTCGCTACGTTACTACTTCGTTCTATAAATAGCTCCGCTACAGAGATCGCTACCCTGGTTAAAAAGTAGCGAGCTACCAGCACGCTACTGAGAATTGTAGTTAAGCTATGTAGCGTCGCTACTTGTAGCAAGCTACTGCCCATCACTGCACATTTGTTTAACTACAGGGTAGTAGTTGACCTAGTTGTTAGCTTAAGCTAGTTAGCTGTGGTTATCTACAAACATGTAGATGAGACTAATCGAGAACATGGCTAACTGTTGGGAATTCTAAGGTACATCTTATTTAAGCATGTAAAATGGCAACTAATCAATTCAATCAATTAGATTACCAATATTATATCAACATGAAAATTTGAAAGGGAACATAATAGTATTTTATTTGAGTATTTACTATTATAATATTAGTAGCCAATTAATTTGCAGCCCGTCCTAGGTTCTGATTGGCTCTCTAGGTTAGCACTTTAGCTTCTGATGCTGTGGTGGGCACTAGTCCTAACATTGCTAACTAAACTTTTAGTCAGAGAAAAAACGTCACGAGTCACGACTATTTACGTCCACGTGCTGTAAGGAATCAGGAATACGGAAAGCACATTGTCTTGTAATAGAATGACTGAAATCACTGCAAGAACTAGTATAGGCTAGCTAGCCCTCATGAACCGGCACACACCAACAGTAGAATATGCACTAGGCTACTGCACGCACCTGTCATGTTACTGTTGGTTCCTTCCACTTGAACTTCATCATCATTAGCAGCAGCAGCTACTCTAACGCCAGCCCTTCCTCTACTAAACATGTCTGTAATTTTAGAACATTGTTCTGCGTCTTTTACTAGCAATTCTAGCTTTTTCAGCTCCACCCTTTCTTTTTTTGCATTCTCCATTTCTGCGCTTCTAGGCCTACTCGCGGTTGGGAGGAAACGTGAATCTCATTCACTGATGTCTCATGTCTCATTCAAGACTGACTAACAAAAGCATGTCTTTCACTTAACACCAAGAAAACAGTGTGTATGATGTTCACAAAGTCACCAGTAGAGGTCACTCACTCTAATGTGTTTCTGGGAGAGGCGGAGCTGGACATTGTACATTAATTCAAGTATCTTGGGGTCACATTGGACTCTACATTGACCTTCAAAAAGTCATGTGAAGAAAGTGACAAACACAGTCAAGTTTAACATCGAAAACTTCAGGCAGATCAGGCCCTGCCTGCCAGTTAATGCTGCAAGGATGTTTCTGCATTCAATGATTTTATCACACATCGAGTACTGTTTTATCAACTGGTCTCTTTCATATGTCACTACTCTTACACCAATAGAATTACTCTACAAAAAAGCCATAAAAGTATTTGATAGGAAACCAATTTCATTTCATCACTGTAATGTTTTAGAAAAACATAACATGCTAAGTTTCGAGAATTTCCAAGTTTTCAAATATACTTGCTTCATGTACAAGGTTCTGCATGGACTTGCCCCTCCCCCATTGAATGAGTTCATCCAACAGAAAGCAGACACTGGCATTACCACCAGGGCCATCAGTAGAGGGGACTGTAAGGTGCCTTTTCGGTATACTACCATTGCAAAAACTGTGTTCTCTGTTAAAAGTGGTAACTACTGGAATAGCCTACCAGTTGTGATTAGAGAGTGCCCTACATACTCCATGTTCAAGACCCATCTTAAACTGCATCTTAAGGCAAACCAGAACTGTGATCATTTTTAATCTGATTTAGTTTATGCAACTTGTTTATTGTTTTATTGCCAGCCCACACACTGGCCCACACACCGGCCCACATAATGGCCCACACACCGGCCCACATACGGCCCACACACTGGCCCACACACTACACCGGCCCACACACTACACCGGCCCACACACTGGCCCACACACTGGCCCACACACCGGCCCACACACTGGCCCACACACCGGCCCACACACCGGCCCACATACTGGCCCACACACTGGCCCACACACCGGCACACACACTGGCCCACATTAGTGGCCCACACACCGACTCACACACTGGCCCACACATCGGCCCACAGACTGGCCCACATACTGGCCCACACACCGTCCCACATACTGGCCCACACACCGGCCCACACACTGGCCCACATTAGTGGCCCACACACCGACTCACACACTGGCCCACACACTGGCCCACACACTGGCCCACACACCGGCCCACATTAGTGGCCCACACACTGGCCCACACATCGGCCCACATTAGTGGCCCACACACTGGCCCACACACTGGCCCACACACTGGCCCACACACTGGCCCACACACTGGCCCACACACCGGCCCACACACTGGCCCACACACTGGCCCACACACTGGCCCACACACCGGCCCACATTAGTGGCCCACACACTGGCCCACACATCGGCCCACATTAGTGGCCCACACACTGGCCCACACACTGGCCCAAAAAAAAAAGTAAAAAAAAAGAAAAGTTAAAAAAAAGGTATACATTTTTTTTTTTTTTTTTTGGACCAGCCCACTTTGGTTCCGGCCCATCGGGATTCGTCCCGAACGTCCCGATGGCCAGTCCGCCACTGATCTTCATCCATAGAAGAACCAACAAACACAGCTGATCTAGTCCTTCTCCTTTCTTACAAGATCACAACAACGTTTAAAAGAAAACTTAAGAGTTTTTTTTAATAAAAAAAGGTTAAACAAACAAGACAACCATTATTTACTATGACTTGTTTGCAAGATCCAGTAATAAAACGCCAATGTATAAAACATTTTTGTTGATATATCGCATAGGAACCGTTGTCTCTTCCAACATGGAGGACAAATGGGCATTGTAAGCGTTGCATGAAAGGCCTCTACTGTGTTGTGCATCTCAACGAGTGTCAGAGGGAACTCCTCCTTCACTCACATCGACCTGCGTTGTGAAAAGAGACATTGAGTGGGAGCTCTTTACCCAGATGGCCATCTGGCTCTTATGTGTTGTGACCGCCACCGCCGGTCAAGATGCTCTCTTTCAAATGGGTGGCTACTATAAAAAAGAAAGAGAGAGAGGGCGGTTAGGTGGTCGAGCGGAGATTGCGTTCGTCACCAGCCCCGGAGCTGAGCTGGATTTGCCTGTTCGAATCCAGCTCACAGCTCCGGGGTTGTCACCAGCTTGGCTGGCCGTCTGCACTGATACAATTGGCTGTATCAGAGGGTGGGAGAAGCTGGCGGGGTGGGTCCGGGTCGTTGTAAACAGCGACTCCTACAGTTCGGTCGGGGCGCCTGCTAAGCGCGGATTGGACGTGAGGGGGATAGTGTGGTCCTCCCACACGCTACGCCCTCTCAGGGAGGATCCGCGCTGCCAGGTGAAAAGAAGCGGTGATTGGCTGGACGTGTGTCGGAGGAAGCACGTGGTAGCCTCCACTCTCCCAGACCGACTGTGGGGGGTAAGTGCGCAGCGACCAGGAAGGGACTGGGAATTGGCATACGACTAACATTGGGATGGGAGAAAATCGGAGGAAAATGGAGGGGAAAAAAGATCAATAAAAAAAAAAAAAAAAGAAAGAGAGAGGGCGCCCAAGTGGCGAACCACGTAACGCGCTGCGTCGCGGCACGGCCGACCCGGGTTCGATTCCCGGACCCCGCGTTCTTTGCCGAATGTCTTCCCCTGCTCTGTCTCCCATTTCCTCCTCTCCCTCTCTCTCTACCGGACTGCCCGGTAGTAAAGACGCAATAAAAATCTACAAAAAACATATTAAAAAGAAAAAAGAAAAAAGAAAGAGAGAATTAGAGGCCGTGTGGGTTTAGGACCAAGTGTTCTGTAATTGGAAGCTGCAGGTCTTGCCCCCCCCCCCCCCGCATCACAAACACTCTTCATGTCTGATAGATGACTTATGGCGGTTATGCCATGTGTGTCTCTGAAACTCTGTGGTTAGCGTCCCACCCTGCTTCATAAGCATGTGCCCTGCAGCTGCACTACAGTTATGGGGGAATGAACGGAAATGTATGATGGGCTTATGAGTTCCACATGGAAAAAGAAATGTTGAATACTGATCAGCAAATTAAGCCATATAATGAATGAATGAATGAAAAAGTTTATTTTTGAACATGTAATTCTCCATATTCCTCCAAACAAATCACGTTATCTAGCTCCGTCAAACCAAACAATCATAACAACAAATCTTATTATTATTTTCTTTTTTTATTATTAAAAAACATAAAAAAAAGGAATTATAAACAAAAGGTCAAGAGCAATGTGTTTGGTGTCCAAAAAAGGAGTAGAGGGAAGCTAAGCTTATTGATCCCTACCCCCTTACATTTATATTTGTTCTTCCATTAATTTGACTAGATATAACATAATTTAGTATATTACAATATAGAATATACTTTTACTTATAATATGAAGAAGAAAAAAAAACTTGATTCACTTGACAGCAGTAAATATAGTACGGCACTACATAACACAATATAACATAACTTTGTTTATCCTCATTACTCATTTCTGTATTTCTCTAATGTGTGTGTATATATATATAGGCCTATATACAGTATTTTGTTTTAATCATTTCTGTATTTCTCTAATGTGTGTGTGTGTATATATATATAGGACTATACAGTATTTTGTTTTAATCATTTCTGTATTTCTCTAATGTGTGTGTGTATATATATATATATATATATATATATAGGCCTATATACAGTATTTTGTTTTAAACAGCAAAAGGCAGGAGGAACCAAGTCGGGGGGTCCTGAAGAATGGCTGTCAAAAAACATGAAAGCCAAAAATTGGAAACAACAAGCCAAACAGTAGCAGTCTCTGCTGAGTGGTGGCACTCTTCATCACCAGTCTTCATCACCAGTCTTCATCACTAGTCTTCATCACCAGTCTTCATCACCAGTCTTCATCACTAGTCTTCATCACCAGTCTTCATCACCAGTCTTCATCACTAGTCTTCATCACCAGTCTTCATCACTAGTCTTCATCACTAGTCTTCATCACTAGTCTTCATCACTAGTCTTCATCACTAGTCTTCATCACCAGTCTTCATCACTAGTCTTCATCACTAGTCTTCATCACCAGTCTTCATCACTAGTCTTCATCACTAGTCTTCATCACTAGTCTTCATCACTAGTCTTCATCACCAGTCTTCATCACCAGTCTTCATCACTAGTCTTCATCACCAGTCTTCATCACCAGTCTTCATCACTAGTCTTCATCACTAGTCTTCATCACTAGTCTTCATCACTAGTCTTCATCACTAGTCTTCATCACTAGTCTTCATCACTAGTCTTCATCACTAGTCTTCATCACCAGTCTTCATCACCAGTCTTCATCACTAGTCTTCATCACTAGTCTTCATCACTAGTCTTCATCACCAGTCTTCATCACTAGTCTTCATCACCAGTCTTCATCACTAGTCTTCATCACTAGTCTTCATCACTAGTCTTCATCACTCCACCTCCAGTCTGTTAATCGCTCCTCTCCTCCTTTGTGCTCACTGGTCTGGTTATCTGCACCACAAATCACACCTGTCTCTCTCCACCTCTTGGAGACGGAGGAGAAGGAGGACAAGGGGGGAGGAGCAGGAGGAGGAGGAGAAGGGGGGGCAGGGGGGAGGACAAGGGGGGAGGAGAAGGGGAGGGCAGGGGGAGGAGGATGGTACATCTCAGGATAGGGAATATTACAGGGCTCCCAGTTGTTATTTATTACCCTCATATATTACAAACCCAGCATTTTCTTTCTGGAATTCCCGCTTCTTGCTCTGTTTCTTTCATCCGCTTGAGGGTTAGAAAAGGACGACAAGGGCAGAAAGTTCTGAGATGGAAAATCTCCTGTTCACATTCCAGCTGCCTTGACATTATTTATTGCATAATATTACACAAATAGCTGTTGTCAATGATGTCATTAGAGGCCTGTCACAATCTTGACCCATATTTTCCAGGTGTGAGACAGTCAAGAGTATACCTGTGTGTGTGTGTGTGTGTGTGTGTGTGTGTGTGTGTGTGTGTGTGTGTGTGTGTGTGTGTGTGTGTGTGTGTGTGTGTGTGTGTGTGTGCGTGCGTGCGTGCGTGCGTGCGTGCGTGCGTGCGTGCGTGCGTGAGAGAGAGAGAGAGCATGTGATGTTCCATAGTAGGCCAGTGGGGAACAGCCCAGAGGTGTATTGAGTAATGAGATGACTGTCCAGTCGAGTGTCTCGTCTCCCTTTGCCTCTGTAATTACCTACACTGTGTCTGGCTCATAATCCTGTGTGTGTGTGTGTGTGTGTGTGTGTGTGTGTGTGTGTGTGTGTATGTGTGTGTGTGTGTGTGTGTGTGTGTGTGTGTGTGTGTGTGTGTGTGTGTGTGTGTGTGTGTGTAGCTTGCAGTTTGAACCTCTTCCTTTTCAAAGGTTGGGGGTATTTGTATTCCTACAGAGGCAACAAAGTGAAAACAAGTCAGAATGTTCTACATATTGTATGTAATTCACCCTGATAGCGTCATGAATTTTGTCTCAGTGGTTTTAAAGGGTAATTATTTTCTCTATCATCTGGCATCATACTGATTGATTGGTGTATAGGGTGGTGGTATAGGGTTTGTAGTATTTATCGGGTGGGGGAATTGGGTGTATGGGGGTATAGGGTTGTATGGGGTATAGGTTGGTGGTATAAGGTAGTATATGGTGGTATAGGGTGGTATGGGGTATATGGTAGTATAGTGGTATAGGGTGGTATGGGGTATAGGTTGGTGGTATATGGTAGTATATGGTGGTATAGGGTGGTATGGGGTATAGGTTGGTGGTATATGATAGTATATGGTGGTATAGGGTGGTATGGGGTATAGGTTGGTGGTATATGGTAGTATATGGTGGTATAGGGTAGTATGGGGTATAGGTTGGTGGTATATGGTAGTATATGGTGGTATGGGGTATAGGGTGGTATAGGTTGTATGGGATATAGGGTGTATGGGGGTATAGGGTGGTATAGGTTGGTGGTATAGAGTGTAGGATGGTATAGGGTGAGGGTATATGATGGGGGTATAGGGTGGTATAGGGTGAAGGTATATGATGGGGGTATAGGGTGGTATAGGGTGAGGGTATATGGTGGATGGAGGTATAGGGTAGTATAGGTTGTATGGGGGTATAGGGTGTATAGGGTGGTATAGTGTATATGGGGATATAGGGTGGTATTTGGTATAGGTTGGTGGTATAGGGTGTAGGGTAGTATATGGTGTAGGGTGGTATAGGGTATAGGATGGGGGTATAGGGTGGTATAGGGTGGATGGAGGTATAGGGTCCCAGTGTTTTTCGGCTTCCACAATTTTGCCGTATCTCCAACAGACTTTTTGGGGTGGGATGGGGGCCCGCTTTGATTGATGTTTGATTGACATTTTATAAATTGCTTTTATCAGTTTTACCAGGGCTTAGACACAAGGATCAACAGCATATGAACCATTAGCACATCACTGTCTGCTTTTACATGCCATTTCCTCTGGTTCTTACCTTCTGTTATTCAAAGGTTAGACAGGTAGCAGTGTCTCTGTTGCTTTGCTGTCTCTTTGTATTTCACATCAGCCCGCCTTACCACTGCGTTTTATACTAGCAACCAGGGCCGCCGCTAGGGCCGTGCGAGCAGTGCAGTCGCACAGGGCCTTGCGAGAAAATAAAAATAAAAAATAAAAATAAATAGAATGTTAACAATCACTTTCCATCACAAACCTAAAATCTAGTTTTGCTTACATGCTTATATATTTCACATTAGACACGTTTGTAGAATAGTGTTCCGGGCTCTGCGGCTCTGCAGATATACTATTGGTTTCATTCAATGACCCGTTTACTTTTGTGCAAAGCATTGTGGGAGGACTAACACTAGGGGGAGCTGGTTGGCGTCGGTCTGGTAGTCGGTAGAGAGATGTGAAGAAGACCGGTATTATCCACGAGGGGAGGGGGTACAGGTACAGGGTCTATTCGGCGCTATCCACGGGAGCGAGTGGATGTCTTGGCCAAGAGCATCCTACTTTTGAAAACCAAATGTGCAGCATCGGAGCAGAAGAAATAACGCTGCGTGCCGTAAGCTTATCAATACCAAGTATAGTGATTAGGTTATGCCAAGACAAAGAGGACGTTCGGCAGATGGCTGAAGATGAAAGTTGTTGCGTGTTAGAACGTTCAGTCAGGCTAGCCATGTCGGCTAGTAGCTTAGCTAAAGGCAGGGACAGCTAACTAGCGTTAGCTACGTTATCGAGTGCTAACGCGTGGCAGATAAACTAGGAACAGACTCCCAAGTTCATCCCAACGGGGGGGACAATATCATGGGACTGGTGAACTTTGTCATCTCCACGGTCGTCTCCTTCCTCTTGGACCTGATTCTGCGTTAGGGTGAGTTTTTAATGCAATCTATTCTGTTCCAGCCATGGATCTCTCTCTCTCTCTCTCTCTCTTGCTCTCTCTCTCTCGCTCTCTCTCTCTCTTGCTCTCTCTCTCGCTCTCTCGCGCTCTCTCTCTCTCGCTCTCTCGCTGTCTCTCTCTTTCTCACTCGGTGTGTCGCATCGTGCAGTTTGTGACGTGTGTACTAAGCTTATAGAGTTCGATTCAAATAAGGCAAAACTGCAAATCTGCATGTCGTGCTTGAAAAATTAACCTGGCTTTAAGCTTGTTTATCAGGTTCCAGGGGTGTTTTATGCATTTTCCCTGTTACTGCCAGGTGTACGACTGTACAGGTGCATTGCCACTAAGCCTCGGGCAGCGCCATTATTTAAGAATACGTTGACTGTATGCCCAGCCTCGGGCAGCGCTATTATTTAGGAATACGTTGACTGTATGCAAAAAAATAAAAAAAATAAACATTTATTAATAAAATAATATATATATAGTTTTTTATTATATTAAATTCTCTATTTTTTACCTTTAGGGGGGGGGGCTCACGTTTAAATCTCGCACAGGGCCTCGCATTTCTCCCAGACGGCACTGCTAGCAACATGCATATTTTGATGTCTTTTTTAAAAAAAAATTACTTTCTTAAACTTCCTTTCTTGGAAAACAACAAAATTGGGTTATTTGGCATTAATGTTTTATACTAGTAATATGCATATTTATTTATTGATTGATTGATTGATATTCTCTAGGGCAGCTCCCAGGCTCTGGAACTCCCTCCCCCAAGATATTAGAGATGTAGGCTGATCCCATTCAAGCGATTTTTGTCCCCCCAGCCCTCGCCCCTTGATGTTGTTTTTCTCACATCACAAAGTGTCAGTCCGATCCATAAATGATGAAGGTGGAGTTCACTACATAGTACACCCTCAACCACTAGCGGACTGGCCATAGGGAGCACCGGGGCCCTCATTTATCAACAATTCTTAGAAAGTGTTCTATATTCGTACTTAAGCACATAATTTAGAATGTGTGTACACACAGAAATATCGGGATTTAACAACCGTGCGTACACGGGTCCTACGCACACTCCGTATTGATAAATACCATTCGTCCTTACCGTCAATGCTCGTGCATGATTATCCATATATGGTCATGCAACACCCCCATGGGATGTGAAATAATGGTCTAACCGAGCGAACTCTGAGAAACTTCACTGAGAGCGAGATTGATCACCGAGGTCTAACCAACTAATTCAACGTATACAGCATTTCCCGTTGTGAACAATCTTATTTGGAAACATGACACACAGAATAATAGTATTTAGCGTTTTATTTTAAACAATATTTAATCGTATGATTATAGATATTTTTTGAGAATAAATAAATCCAATGAAGTTGCCAAGTTCACAGACAACTCCGCTGAGGAGGAGGGAGCGTGTAGACTATCTTCGGTGCGCCGGGAGCCAAGGATGTTGACTGACCCAGTCCTGCTACAGAACCAGCACATTGACAGAAATAAATGACAAGCTGACCCGACATTAAGCACTGTAATGACTGAAATGAAATCAATTTCAGCAGGCCAACTCTGCGCTCTACAATGCCTATTGTGTGCTCGTTGTGAGTCTGTGGTTCTGGTCAGAGTCATTATGGCTTCAGTGGATAACCCTGATCTGCATTTAAGTGATGTTTTAGATACCCCAGTAATAACATTACAATTGAATTAAATACAATTAGGCCTGAATGAGACTCCGGCCACCGGCACATTATCAGCCAAAATGCGCATCGCAGATTATCTGTAGTATTCTGTACATTGACCGAGTGGAATCCCGTTCACATTACTGGATTTTGTTTATTGATGGAGCTTTGAAAGCTACATGGGTACAGTCTATTGCTCCGATGATGTTGGGTAACCTGGTAATCCTCTCTTCGCCTCCTGTTATTGATATATGGATATTGTATGTAGTTGGTGGGGTTGGGGAAATTAGACATCCAACACTGCGTTTTGCTCCACGCTCCAATGTGGGTCTCAAATTGCGGTACAAATCAAGGAGAATGTGTCTCGGGTAGCTGACTCTACTTAATATTATTATGTTCTCTCTCTGCAAATAGACATGCCCTATATCTCTGAAAACATCTGAGCGCACACCGGAGAAGTATTCCTATAATAACGCTATGAACCAGGCTGAATTCATTCGGAAATACCTATTCCACATGCTATTTAGGGTTTGACAATAATTACACTAATGTCGCTATTTTACAATGAACTATAGTGAATTACGGGTCATACAAAACACGTCATTGTTGAAACTAATGCACGGAATCTTATTTCCGCTGTGCAATATTCAATATTCTACCACCGGGCGCCAGCTACGCATGCTCCGAGCTGTGCGTATATATACGCACAAAGTCAAGCACAAGTTCAAATTGATAAGTCCCACACTTTGCTTAGAAATGATCGTACGCACGGGTTACGCACATATCTGTGCGTACGCAACGTTGATAAATGAGGGCCCGGGAGTTTTCCCGGTGGCCTGGCAGACTGGCATGGCCTGGCTGCCCTGGCAGACGCTTTAAAAAATATATATATTTGTTAGTGCCCACAGTCAGGACACTGAACTCCGAAGCAGGCCAGGTCAGTATACGTGTTTCTATTTGCGCAGAGATGTGCTCTCTATATAAGTTCAGGCAAGCAGGCAGGAATGAGTTAACTTGTCATTCACAACCCAGCACGAGGCAGCGCGCCTGCGCAGGCCTAGCCAATCTCAAACAAGCCTATTGATTTAAATCATGATGAGATCGACTGCCGAAACCCGGGAGATATGAACGTTTTGGATAGCTCTAGAATGGGTGAAGACGAACGTCGGACTGAAATTGAAAGAATGAGACGAAAGGGGATTGGAACACGGATATGCAACAAAAAGATGCACCCGTCTTCAAATCCTTCAATAGGTTTTGTGATCTGCACAGCCTCAGCCAGCTGATCACCCAACCCACACGTGTATGTGAATCAACTCAGACTACCATTGACCTCATCCTGACCTCTGACAAGTCCAAGATCTCCAATAAAGGGGTTATAGCATGCGGGTTAAGTGATCATTATATGATATATATTATATAGAGACCTCAAAACCTACTCTAGCGAGGCCTTTAACCTTGAACTGGAGAGCCTGGACTGGTCAGATGAGCTCAATGGTACACTGGTTGAAGAAACATGGCTTGGTTTCAAAACCAAATTTTCAACAATACTAAATGACATGGCCCCCCCCCCCCCAAGAACCACCAGGGTAAAAAATCGCGCTGAGTCGTGGATGCACTCCGAAATATTGGCCGCTATGAAAACCAGAGACAAAAAATGCTCTGAGTTTCGTAAAAGTCAGTCAAAGCTTACCAAAAGCACGAGCAGTGAACTCCAAGCCCACGTGACTGAACTCAAACTGGAAAGAAACAGACTAAGAAATGACGTAAACTCCATGATCAAAACTGCAAAAAAGAATTTCATCAATGACAAAACTGAGGAAAACAAAAACAAACCACGTGAACTTTGGAAATTACTCAATAATCAACTAGGCTGCAGTAAAAAACTTAAAACCAGATTCTCAAACGTAAACATAAAGACGGACAACACGCTCATCACAGACAAGCTGGATGTAGCCAATTACTTAAACATTTTCTTCACAAACATAGCCACAACACTGGTAAACAAACTACCCTCCCACTCAGGGAATTATGGGGTAGAACACATAGTAGCATACTACAAAAACCTAGGGGTCCGCAAAGACGACTTCAAACTGGACATGGTAACAACAGATGAGGTACTCAAAAAACTGAGCGCCCGCCAACCTAACAAGGCCACTGGCCATGACAACATCCCCTCCAAATTCCTCAGAGACTCAGCAGCCGCCATCACCCCAGTCATCACACACATAATAAACCTCTCCTTAAAACAGGGACACGTCCCCAAGGACTTCAAAATTGCGAGAGTGACCCCTCGGCACAAAAAGGGCAGCAAATTAGACCCAGGCAACTACCGCCCTGTTTCTATTCTTACCTCCATCTCGAAAGTCATGGAAAAAATAGTCTACGTACAGGTCGAAAAGTACCTAGCGGAAAAAAAATCGAATCTACGAATTCCAATCTGGCTTCAGAACATCCCACTCCACTGACACATGCCTTCTCTATTTGAACGACCACATCAAACATCATGGTCATGCTGGACCTACAAAAGGCCTTCGACACTGTCAATCACTCCATTCTGATTGACAAGCTAAAAGCAATTGGTTTTGATAGTCTATCAGTGAGCTGGATGCAATCCTACCTTGAGGGGAGAGAACAGATGGTGGAGGTAAACGGTACCCTATCCCCCCCCCCCCCTCACAGTGAGCTGTGGTGTTCCACAAGGAAGCATACTAGGACCGCTACTGTTCCTAATTTATGCAAATGACATGTCGTCAGCTTGTGACTGCAGCTTGTTCTTGTTTGCGGACGACTCAGTCCTGCTGGTCTCTGACAAGAACAAGTTACAGGTTGAAAAAACCCTCAGCTCAGAACTCGGCAGAATCTGTACCTGGCTCGCTGATGACAAACTATCATTACACCTGGGTAAAACAGAGTCCATTCTCTTCGGATCAAATAACAAACTCAGCAAGACCGACGGCTTCTCAGTTACAGTGGGTGACAATATTGTCACAAGGAAAGACGAAATTACATACCTAGGTTCCATCCTAGAGGCTAATCTTTCCTGTGACAAAATGGCATCCAATGTAATAAAAAAAGTCAACCAACTAACTAGATTCTTGTACCGGATCTCCTCTCTGGTAAACAAGAATACCCTGAAGACTCTGGCAGGAGCACTCATTCAAGGGTACTACGACTATGCTTGCACCTCATGGTACCAAAGCACCTCAAAGGCGCTAAAAACAAGATTACAAACATCACAAAACAAACTGGTCAGACTACTACTTGACCTTACCCCTAGAACCCACCTCACCCCTGGCCACTTTGACTACCTAGGATGGCTTAGAGTAGAAGACAGAGTACATCAACTTGCAATGGGCCTGGTCTACAAGATGTACATGTCAAAATACTTCCCAAAGGTCAGTGAATACCACGATCACAACACCAGAGGGAGCTCCACAAATCATGTTAAACCCAGATTCGGCTCAAACAAGGGACTAAACACGTTTCGCAATTATGCCACATCAATGTGGAACGCCCTACCCAAAGCTGTAAAGGAATGTGAATCACTACCCACTTTCAAAACCACTCTCAAGGAACACCTACGGGAGACTGCAATTCGAAACTGGCCCCTGTAAATGTCCTAACCCAACCCCCTCCAATGTACAGTAAATGACCTAACCCAAGAATACACGAGACCCTCTTCTTGGAACCAAGTATGATTTCGTCGATATTCCAATGTACAGTTTTGCTTGTACAGTTGTACAGTCCCCCCCCCCCAACCACCTCCAATGTACAGTTCCCCCCCTCCCCACCAAGTTGTTTACTAAACGAGATTAAACACATTTGGATAAATAATTAAATGTGATGTGATTTTATGTTGAGTAAACTTATAATGTACTGCAGCTTGAGGTATAAATGTTGATGAGTTTTAAAGATGCTCTACATTTATAGTGATATCTGCCAAGAAATTGGACTCTTGCAGCTGTGGCATGGGTGCCTCAATTCAGCCCCTACTCCCTCACACAGAGTGACCCTCGTAATGGCAAAGTCAGAGGGCAGAGGGCAGAGGGTAGAGGGTGAATGAATGAATGAATGAAAACTTTATTTAACAGATTGCAGAATGGGTACAATACAGTACGGCTCAATACATACAATTGTTAAGGGGATGCAGACCTGAGAAAGACGTTTGTCTTGTTTCCATCAGGGTCCCCCATTTTCAATTCATATAGACATTTATGACATACACAACATACATGACATTTATGGCATATGGACATATAGGTATTTAGTACTGATACATTTGTGACATAAACGGTATTCCAATATACAGTACTGTTACCCCTAGATCCTGACAGAGTATATACATATGATGGGGAGGGGACTGTACATTAGGAGGGGGTGGGTGGGTGGGAGAGAAATATACATACGGCGGGGAGGGAATATATACATGCGGTGGGGAGGAGACTGTCTATTAGGAGGTGGTGGGGGTTTTGGGCATTTACGGTGGCCAGTTTCGAATTGCAGACTCCCGTAGGTGCTCTTTAAGAGCGGTTTTGAATGTGGGCAGGGATTCACATTCCTTTACAGCTTTGGGTAGGGCATTCCACATTGTTGTGGCATCATTGCGAAACGTGTTTAGTCCCTTGTTTGAGCCGAATCTGGGTTTAACATGATTTGTTGAGCTTCCTCTGGTGTAGTGGTTGTGGTATTCACTGACCTTTGGGAAGTATTTTTGGGTCTGAATAAAAATGTAATGAGATCCAGCCTCAGAGTCTCTTTACATTTTCCATTCCCTCCTCAAGATCCATCTTCTCCGCTGCCAATCTCTTCTCTTCTCCACTGCCTTCCCTTAGCGTGTGTTCAAGTTCAAGTTCAAGTTCTTTAATAGTTGTCATACAGAAGTACAGAATACTTTCATACAAAATGCTTCTTACTGTTACGCTCCAGAGACTGTGCTAGACAAGATAGTATCAAATAACATAATATAGCATGTAATTTAGAAGAAGAAAAATGAGGTCACAGTGTTCGGTATAGACATATGTACAATGTTCTGAGTTACCATATAATATACAATACTATGCAGTGTACTAATGTACAGTACTATCTAGTGCAAAGCAGAAATGGGATGAGGTACAATTTTAGGTACAATTTACAGTAAGGTGTACGAGTTGTAGTGCAATCCTTCATCAATAAATATAAAGTGTGGGGAGTGGGTGCTACAGTGTGTTTGTTTAAAGTGGGTGTGTGCTATAAAGTGTGTGGAGTGGGTGCTACAGTGTGTTTGTTTAAAGTGAGTGTGTGCGTGTGGATGTGTGTGCTATGTGCGTTTGGTGGTTGTTGTTGTGTAGTGTTCATTCATTGTTCGTTTAGCAGCCTGATGGCCTGGGGATAGAAGCTTCTTCTGAGTCTTTCTGTGCTCGCCTTGAGACTCCGGTATCGCTTGCCTGACCGCAGCAGTTCAAAGAGGCAGTTGTTCGGGTGACTGGAGTCTTTAATGATTCTCTTAGCCTTGCCCGTGCAACGCTTGTTGTAAATGTTCTGGAGGGTGGGGAGCCCCCCTCCAATTGTGCGTTCGGCTGAACGTGTCACTCTTTGTAGTCTGCTTCGGTCTTGTGCAGTGCTATTCCCAAACCAGGAGGTGATGTTGCCGGTCAAGATGCTCTCTATTGTACATGAGTAGAAGTTCTTAAGGATCTTCTGACTGACTTGGAACTTCCTTAGGCGCCTGAGGTAGTAGAGGCGTTGTCGTGCCTTCTTCACAACACTGTCAATGTGTGTGGTCCATGTCAAGTCCTCGGATATGTAGGCTCCGAGGTACTTAAAGCTGTTGACTCTCTCAACCGGTGCCCCGTCGATGCTGAGGGGGCTGTAGTCCTTGACCCCCGACCTCCTGAAGTCCACAATCATCTCCTTTGTTTTGCTGACGTTCAGGGAGAGGCTGTTTTCCTGGCACCATCCCGCCAGGACCTTGACCTCTTCCAGGTAGGCCCTCTCGTCGTTGGCAGAGATCAGGCCCACCACCACTGTGTCGTCAGCAAATTTGATGATTGTATTGCTACTCCGCTGAGCCACACAGTCGTGTGTGTACAGGGAGTAGAGGAGGGGACTCAGAACACAGCCCTGGGGGGCCCCTATGTTGAGGGTGATGGATGAGGAGGTGCAGTTGCCTGCTCTCACCACCTGGGGTCTGCCAGTCAGGAAGTCCAAGACCCACTGGCAGAGGTCATAGCCCAAGCCCAGGTCCCTGAGCTTGGCTATGAGTATGGAGGGGACTATGGTATTGAATGCCGAGCTGTAGTCGATGAATAGCATTCTCACATAGTTCCCCTGCCTCTTGTCCAGGTGTGATGCTGCTGTGTGCAGCACATGGGCTATGGCGTCCTCCGTGGACCTGTTGGGGTGGTATGCAAATTGCAGGGGGTCCATGTTGATGGGGAGGGAGGAGCAGATGTAGCCCTTTACTAGCTTCTCAAAGCACTTCATGGCTATGGAGGTGAGAGCTACAGGGCGGTAGTCGTTGAGGCAAGCAGGCTTGGATTTTTTGGGTACAGGGATAATAGTGGACTTCTTCAGGCAGGTGGGGATGACAGCCTGTTCTAAGGACAGGTTAAATATGTCAGTGAATACTGGGGCCAGTTGGTCGGCACAGACTTTTAGGACGCGGCCGGGGATGCCGTCCGGACCTGCTGCCTTCCTGATATTCACTTTTTTAAAGGTCCGCCTCACCTCATGCTCTGTTACCCTGAACACTGCGCCTCCATCAGCAGCCGACCCCCCCCCCCCCATTGCCGTGGCTTGTGAGCTGGTGTTGTTATTACCAGCATCAAACCTCGCATAGAAGGTATTGAGGTCATTTGCTAAGGAGATGTCACTGTTCAGTTTGAGGGAGGCGCCTTTGTAGTCTGTCATCGTTTTGAGCCCCTGCCACATAGCTCTAGAGTCAGCTTGTTCAAACTGGAGTTCAATTTTATCCCTGTAGCGCCGTTTGGCCTCTGACACTGTCCTCCTTACGTTGTATCGCGCCACCTTGTGGTCATTCATGTTGCCTGCCACTAGGCCGTCGTTGTATGCTTTGGTGCGCTCTCTCAGAGCTTCACGGACGGATTTGTCTACCCAGGGTTTTTGATTTGGGTAAACTCTCATTGTGGTAGTGGGGATTGTTTCTTCCACCCTAGTACAAACATAGTCCAGCACTGTCTCTGTGTAGACATTAATGTTATCTGTGTCGCGGAACACATTCCAGTCTGTGCCGTGAAACACAGACCGGAGCGTCTCCTCTGACGTCAAATCCCATTTCTGCACCTCTCGCGAGACTACAGGAGTACTTTTAATTCTCTGTTTGTACTTTGGTGAAAGAAAGATTGACGCGTGATCTGATTTACCAAAGCCACTATCAGAATGAGCCTTGTAGCCACCTTTAAATTGCGTGTAACAGTGATCTAGGATGTTACCGCCTCTGGTGTTGCAAGTCACATGCTGATAGAAGTCAGGTAATACCTTTCTCAGATTGGCGCTATTGAAATCACCCAGCACTAAAATGGCGGCGTTAACGTTCGCCACTTGTATTCTATTTACCTCGTCGTGTAGTCTGGAGAGCGCAACCTTGTTGCTGGCTTGCGGTGGAATATACACTCCGATCAGGACGATCGCCGTTAACTCCCTCGGGAGGAAGAAAGGACGACACTTGATGGTTATATATTCCAGTTCTGGGGAGCAGTGGTTGGATAATTCCTTCACGTTAGTTGGATCGCTCCAATTTTTGTTAAACATGAAGGCAATACCTCCTCCACGTTGTTTACCGGACTCTGCTGCTGTCCGATCCTTGCGATGGATAAAGAAGTGATCGGCTGCACCGTGTGTGTGTGTGTGTGTGTGTGTGTGTGTGTGTGTGTGTGTGTGTGTGTGATCAAATCTAATTGACAAAAATCCAGATCCCAGTGAAAATATTGATTACTACATAATGATAAAAAAAATAAAAAAATAAAAGTATCTTCCTTTATACACAGAAACATTATTCGATCTCATGCATGGATTGTATTTTCTCTTATTTTATACAAGTAAACTTTTTTAAAATATTTGTTTACGGTTGTGTAATAGTTTTGTGTAAGAATCTCGGTCCTGCTATGCTGACGTCACGCACAGAACTCTGAAACCGGAAGAGAGGAGTGTTAGCTATGGTTGTTTGCTCGCCGAATGTTTATGTTTTGCTACAACACACCGCAACAAAATGAATCCTCCGATCATCAACTCTACGAACTCCGTTTCAACTTCAAAAAGTAAGAGTATACGAAGTGTCTCTCGTCGCATTCCCAGCATTGCTTAACGTGCAATACGTGTTGGTAGTCAGATAGCCATCCACGAAAGTTAACGTTAGCTACCTAGCTAACATTAGCATGAGCTATCTGATAACGACTGGTAACGTTTTTATAAACGCGTTCTATCAACAAGGATACTGCCGTTAACTTTAACCAGCTCTCATCGATATCAGTGTTTACCAGTGAAGCATTCCGTTTTCA
The DNA here is from genome assembly GCF_963971535.1 of Notolepis coatsorum. Lineage (NCBI taxonomy): Eukaryota > Metazoa > Chordata > Actinopteri > Aulopiformes > Paralepididae > Notolepis > Notolepis coatsorum. The sequence continues at coordinate 160,888,724 of NC_140165.1, read as the reverse complement.
AATGTACATACCGTAAACAGCAACGTGCCAAATTGCACTTAATAATGGGAAGTTGGCGTTAGCTGAATTAGCTTGCTAGCTAATCAACAACTTTGAAGTCAGGTTTATGTTTGTTTATGTTTATTAGCTTTTGCACTTGACAAAAGCTATTCTTCCTGGGGTCCGGCACACACAACGATACAACAATATTCAATACATTACATCATTATCAACATCAATTACATCATTATCAATATCATTGTATTGTATTATGTACAATACATTATGTATGTATGTGAGATAACATACACGATTTAACTGTCACGTAACAACGTTACCTCAATGCAATCTGAAGGGGAATCTATTTTCATTTGTGATGTATACAATTGGTCAATTCCATCAGGCAATTTCAAAGCTATGTATTGCATTCAATTTGGTTAAGTTGTATGCCTCGTTCTCACTGCAAGGGTTCCTCCTCACAGATGAGAATATAGGCAGGGTATATGCTATGGCTTTTATTGCTATTTATAGCAAGCATGTAAACATACATATAATGTACTCATGGACGTTTTTATTATATTATTTATATAATACTTTACAGTAACATGGGTGCATAGATTGATTGTATGTATGGTGTGTCCATCCTGGGAGTTCCATTTTCTACACACAAGACCAAAGCACCAACCAAGTAGTGTTGAAGACATAATTTACTTTCAAATATTTTGGTTCCATCGTTATATATATATATAGTATACATATTTTAGCTATTACGGTTGCGGGTGATGATATTATCAATAATTCCGACTTAAGACCCGACTACACCCTGTGTTTCCGGAACACTGTTCTCATTGTGTTCCGATGTTCCCTCTCAGAGAAACGAGAGGCCGAGCGCTCTGTCAACTGGACGGTGGAGGAGACCCAGGTGCTGCTGTGCGCGTGGAGCGATGAGCGCATCCAGAAGAGCCTGGCGGAGAACCTGCGGAACCGGCACGTGTTCAAACACCTCTCGGCCCGCATGAGCGAGCTGGGCTTCTCTCGCAGCCCGCACCAGTGTCGGCTCCGGGTCAAAACTCTCAAGGCCAACTACGTACGGGCCAAGCTGCAGAAGAGCATGGACAGCTCGCAGCTGTGCACCTTCAAGTACTTTGCTGAGATGGACGCCGTGTTGGGGAGGAGAGGGGCGGTGGAGGCCGGGGAAGGGGGGGTTCTGCGCCTTGGCTCGGTGGAAGGGTCGGTCGGACGTCATTTGGGCTCCATTGAGAGAATGGGAGACATGAGGCCTAATTTGAGCTCGGAAGCCGAGGTGGGAGTCCACCATTTTGGTTCTCTGGAGAGGACCGGAAGCCGCCATTTGGGCTCTGTAGAGGAGAGGAGGGGACGCCAGTCATGGCCGATGAACTTGGAGGTTAAGATGGAAGAGGACATTGAATACTCCACGGACGAGTTTGAGTTCATCGACGCAGGATTCTCGCGGCCACTGAGAGACAAGCGCCATGATGTTTACCTAGGGTCCACCATCCACCACCAACCAATCGGTAGGTACTGCACTTGCACGACACGTGATGTGTTGATATATTGACTTGACCTCTTTACTAGGGGTGGGAATCACCAGAGGCCCCACGATACAATATTATCTACTAGTCACAATATTGTGATTTATTACCCTTTTTTAACTGCAAATGATGTCCCCAATGGAAAACTTAGTTAACATCTGCAAATAATGTGTTTTTATCTAATCTGTTCACTTCATTCCAATTTTTATTTTTATTTTTATTATTATTATTATTATTATTATTTTTTAAATACATATATATGCTTGGCATCACTGTATCAATATAATATCGGCACGCAAAACATCACAATATATTGCTGTATCGACCCCCCCCCTCCTCTTTACTTCTATGTGAACTTCATGCCCTTTGTTTTCCGCACCATAGGCGCACCAGTGGAAGACGGCCTCACCACCCCTTCCCCAATTCCACCACCTCCTCTTCTTCTTCCACCCCAGCCCACTGCCTCGCCTCTTCCTCCTCCCCCAGAACCCAGCCCGGGGACCACCCCGGGGACCACCCCTACCCCCGCCCACCTCCGGTCCGACAACCTGGAGCCCGTGCTGAAGCACCTGTCGGAGTGCTTCCAGAGCCTGGTGTCGGAGACGCGGGGCCTCCTGGTGCAGCTGGAGGGTCAGAGGCAGGAGCAGGCCCGCTGGCACCGGGAGCTCCTGGCCCACTGGCTGGAGCGGGAGGAACGCCGGCAGAGGGAGGCGGCCGACAGGGAGGACCGCAGGGAGAAAGCCCGTATGGAGCACGAGATTCGGGTCCTGGAGCTGCTCACCAACCTGGCCCCACAGAGGACACTCGCCGGGGGGGAGCATCGGCGCAGGGACAGCCAGACGGCTGGTCTCAATCATAAAACCCAAGACGGAAATATGTCGGATACTTCATGAACCGACACAGGTGGAATAGAGGCCCTCTCACCTGCGTTAATGGACATGTCTGCTTTTTCACTGGTTGCTGCATTGGACGGGACACTGGATGTTACATTGGAAGGGACACTGGATGCTGCTTTGGAAGGGACACTGGATGCTGCTTTGGACAGGACACTGGATGCTGCATTGCAAGGGACACTGGATGCTGCATTGGAAGGGACACCGGATACTGCATTGGAAGGGAGAGTAGTGGCTTCGTTGGAAGAGAGAGTGCATGGTTGTTATGGAAACAAATTACACTAATTTACAGCAATGGAGAAATAAGAAATCATTACGTTGTATAAAATACTTGCCAGTAGTGTAAGAGTCAATGCAAAGCTATTTGCTTACTTACCGATCCCTACCCAAGCCTCCATTTGACACACAACACTGACTTAATTGCTTAACTGACCCAACAAACTGAGCCAAATAGAAACAATGGCTGAGAATTTCCTACATAGATACCCATGATAAAAAGAAAATAATCATCATTTGATAATTAAATTCCTGTTGCGTGTAGGGGGTTGAGGGGGAGCAGTCCTCAGTCTGGACCAGTTAAAACAGTTAAACTGATCCTGGAGCAGCTCACAGTAGAGCAGTCCTCTGGACCAGTTAAAACAGTTAAACTAACCCTGGAGCAGCTCACAGTGGAGCAGTCCTCTGGACCAGTTAAAACAGTTAAACTGACCCTGGAGCAGCTCATAGTAAAACAGTTAAACTGACCCTGGAGCAGCTCATAGTAAAACAGTTAAACTGACCCTGGAGCAGCTCACAGTGGAGCAGTCCTCTGGACCAGTTAAAACAGTTAAACTGACCCTGGAGCAGCTCACAGTGGAGCAGTCCTCTGGACCAGTTAAAACAGTTAAACTAACCCTGGAGCAGATCACAGTGGAGCAGTCCTCTGGACCAGTTAAAACAGTTAAACTGACCCTGGAGCAGATCACAGTGGAGCAGTCCTCTGGACCAGTTAAAACAGTTAAACTGACCCTGGAGCAGCTCACAGTGGAGCAGTCCTCTGGACCAGTTAAAACAGTTAAACTGACCCTGGAGCAGCTCAGAGTGGAGCAGTCCTCTGGACCAGTTAAAACAGTTAAACTGACCCTGGAGCAGCTCACAGTGGAGCAGGCCTCTGGACCAGTTAAAACAGTTAAACTGACCCTGGAGCAGCTCACAGTGGAGCAGTCCTCTGGACCAGTTAAAACAGTTAAACTGACCCTGGAGCAGCTCACAGTGGAGCAGTCCTCTGGACCAGTTAAAACAGTTAAACTGACCCTGGAGCAGCTCACAGTGGAGCAGGCCTCTGGACCAGTTAAAACAGTTAAACTGACCCTGGAGCAGCTCACAGTGGAGCAGGCCTCTGGACCAGTTAAAACAGTTAAACTAACCCTGTGTGTGTGTACATTTGGTATAGGCTACTCTTACATTTAAGGTGAATCGTATACATTCCTTGGCAACAGTTCATCATTAGTCCTTCATTAGGTAATAGCTAAGCAAAATGCATTATCATGCACAGCAATATTAATTCATTGAATAAGCCTCCTTTGATATATTCCCAATGCATCAGAAACGGGCAAAAACAAAAGGCTAAATTACAGCAGATTAAGATAAACCAATACCAATTTACTGACTAGCCTCAATCTGCTAAGAATGAAAGGTAGAATAGTTTTAGTTCTGGATATTTAATTTTCTCCCCCACCAAAAATATTAGATTCAGAACAGAGATTCCATAAAAACTGGATTCCAACCCTACTGAAAAAAATCTGATTTTTCACTGTGCTCCAACATTTATTTGTGTGTTCCTAAATCTTGTCATTTATGAGCACATGTGCTCCTTGGGGGAAAAGTAAGTGTCATGCCCTGTTTTAGACAGGGTCACGATACCAAAAAGGTTTTAATCCACACCACAATATGCAGCCATAGGGTTACCCATTTCCAACACAAAACCACAGTCCTCCTGCATTTTGAAACAGCTGATGGGCCTCGTTACCTGTGAACCGGATCCAGTGTGTACTGTAGTAATACACTGGCTTTTTTCAAGGAACAAAATAGTGCCAAGTGATAACAGAATACAAAGTGCTGGAGGACGGTGGTTTTGTTAGAAATAGGTCACCATTTTGTTGCATGTTGTGGTGTGGATTAAAACGTTTTGGTTTCGTGACCCTGTTTTCTTTCCTGTTCACTCAGAATCCGGCCAGAACTCCAAACACGGGACTCGGTAAGTAAGTTAATAACTTTGCATCCACTACACTACTGGCAAGTAACTTAATGTCCAAAATGTCCAAAAAAATCATTTGAGCATTCTACCGCAGTCTTCCAATATGGCAGTAAGTAACTATTGAAAGAAACCATTGTCCAAACATTCCATGACAGACATCTTATCGTTCTGTAGAACAAAGAAAAATAGACTGGAGTAATGGATTGAAAATAAAATGGAGGCCTAAAATTGTATACAACATTTTTCTCTCAAATGTTGGTTCAAACTAAAAATATTTTCATGATAATGTGCTTTTTGTGTACGCCACACTCTCCACATATACATTCAGGTCTTTCTTGTCAATGTATAGTGCAGGTGAATTGGGCCTTATCTCTATTCTCATCATTGTTTCAGTGTTTATAAGGGAGTTTCCTAACTGGTGACAATTTGAACAACTTTAATGTAGTTACTATCTGCATTTATTACAGTCTGTATTTATTTTTATAAAAAATTGTATTAAAAAAAGAACATTGTTATTTAAATGTTTGCTAATGTTTTCTCTTTTTATTTGTGCTCTTTGAGAATATAGTGTGACAATAGTGGTGCCTTCCTGAGATAAGATACTATTATTGTTACTATTATGTTCCCATAACATATTGAATACATCATATTATGTTATTGTTTCCCCCCATATTTTTTTCTCTTTTATAAATAAGAGAAAATGAGTTGTAAAAAGTTAAATAGTTAAATTGCACAGCATCTGTGTAGCCTTGTTTATTCACTTTGTCCATGGAAACAATGATGAACGCAGCCATAAAGGTCTGGTTTCCTTATACAGAAAAGACATGATCTGTAGTCTGTTTACTTTTCTGATAACTACATCACTGCATAACTCAAATGTTCGGACAAGCTTAATTTTTGGTTATTTGGGAAATGTACCCAATTCAAAGTTGGAGCCGCATTTTCATACAGATTTAGGTCGCATTCACACAGGGGCTGTTTGGTCCGGACTTTCAGACCAGAATTCGATAGTCCGGTTTTTCGGGTTTGTGTGAATGCGTGTCGAACTCGGTTCGCGGACCAAACAGGCAAACTCTGGTCCGCCTGAAAACGTCGGTCTCGGTTCGCTTCATCGGACCAAACGCGAACCAAATATAGGAAGTGATTATTATTACCACTGCTCGCAGCACTCACTGCAAAACAAGCACACTGCATCTAATCTCTCTATCTATCTCTCTATCTATCTATCTATCTATCTAACTGTGCATCTTGGGAAGAAGGAAGAAAAAACGCGGCTTATTATTATTACCGAGGCGCACGGTATTGGATCAATGGATCAATGCCACGTCAATACTATTATTACCTTACCACTGCTCGCAGCATTCATTCACTGCAAAACAAGCACACTGCATCTATCTCTCTATCTATATATCTATATATCTGCATCTTGGGAAGAATGAAGAAAAAACGCGGCTTATTATATTATTAATAAAACAGCTACTTGTGGGCACTCATAAAAACACCGTGGTCTACAAGTTGTTTAGCGAGAGGATGGTGGTAATGTGCTTCAATAGAACAATGGATCAATGCCATGTCAAAACTCGCCTCCGCTGATCTGGAGGGCTCGCAGTCCACACACAGACACACACACACGCGCGCGCACACACGGGCTCGCAGCCACACACACATTTCCACTGTCCAATAGACAAGCGCCCTTTTCGACCGCGTGACATTGTTCAGAAGGTTCGGTGCGCCTCACAGATTTCTATGTGAACGCAGGCGAACCAAATGAAGAATGCAACAATGTTGCAACTTCACCCCCAGAACCGCACTGAGTCCACCAAAACTATATGTGAAAGCGACCTAATCTCTTGGGCAGAGAGGTGTTTAGCAGGCACATTAAACATTTAGACAGAACAAGTCACGAATAACAAAACAAATTGCCTAAGAATAGAATAAAATATACAGTAAATAAATACAGTAAAAATATACTGTAGGTATAATATTCGCAATTAATTGTAAAAAAAAAAAATCGCCACATTTTATTTCAACCAAAAATAACAATAATGTTAGTGATAGAAGGGAACTCATTTTGTGCAAAATGGAAAGCTTTCCAATGTTCATGAGGCAGAATTGTTACAATAGCCGATAATCCATTCTCCCAATGATAAATCCCTATACGGGTGGACCTCGCAGGCGGTCCAAAGTGACGTCGGACTACACCTCCCCTATAGATTATTTTTTACGATTAATTGCGCATATTTTCATGTTGAGCTATAGATTGTGGATGAAAACGCACAGAAAGGTACACCGTGCAAATGTTCATGCTTTATTTGTTTTAAACAAGACGATTTAGAAATGGGCAATGGGGAAATACGTTGCAATTTTGCAAGGTTTACCGGCCAGAAACAGCAATGACGTAACCACTACACCTCCCTATACAGGATATGTATTAGATTGGCCACTAAACAGGTCGTACGACTCTAAACAAAGAGCCCACTCTACTCTCTATAGCACCCTGAAGAAACGGAATACACATTCCATTAGTCTGTGATGGTAAGTTGTATCTAAAGTAAACTACACAGACATTATCACTAGAATACTCTGTTTCTCTGGTGTTAAAACTTGCTCTTATTCACAAATCAAAACAAAACAGTAAAGTATTATAGAAGTAGCATAATGTCTATTTTAGGGTGGATTTTCCATTTAACACACATTGGCCTAGATAAGATTCCATGCTTGCACAAGACATCATGTACTGGTCAGGGTTGGCGATTAACACAGATAACACATACTTTTGAGCAAATAGGTGATTGTTCAAAAACTGATAACAAATATAGAAATCAGACTGTAAAATGAAATATCAGTTGAATATTCTTCAGTATAAAAAGTAGCCATATATTCTTGATATTATATATATTTTGCAGGCAACGTGATCTAAAGGTAATTCAATTGCATCACAAGTTCATAACATTGGGGTTCACCGGTGGATCCTTTTACTGACTGCAATACCGTTTTAAGCAGGGAAAGATGTGAAAGACTAAAGTATACTTCACATTTCAACCTTGACTGGTTCGGTGCAGAGTCGACCCTTTTATCCAACAGATAATAAGATGAGATGTTAATGAGGCACACCCCAAGACGCAGGAAGCTGCTTTTCATATGCTGAAGTTACTTGATGGCCAGTAGCCAGACTGGATAGCCATTCACCACAGGTTGCCCCCAAGGCGTTAGGTGTGATGGCTTTGCATACGGGGGGAGCCCCCACTGTAGCCAGGGAAATGTGGTAATTGACCCACAATCAAAACTGGTCAAACAGAAAGGAATACTATGCCTTCGTTTTAAACCTTAATGGGGCAGTTCACAAATGTAAGAAAAACAAACAAACATTTCCCTTTTGCGCAGAGTGCTAACTACCCAGTTAGTTTTGGTGTGATTTTTCCTAGTTTTGGTGATTTCTGCCCTCACTCCAATACAATAGAGCTGAATTGCATATAGTTTGTGACGCTTAGAAAAACCAATACAAATAAATCAAAAGCAATGTCTCTTTCCAGAAATCCATGACTCTGATAACCCACAGACATTGCTGTGAGCAGTTTCATGTAGGAACTATTTTCTACCGACGTACAATATTATAGGATTTAGCGTATTACCTCTTAAATTTTTTTTAATTGCCATTGTTTTCCTCAGAAGTTGCACTGTATGCATGTGAGCTCCTTTCCGCCATGTCATACACGCACGGTAACTCATAGTGTCGTCCTGACGGATGCTGTTTCATACTTGGAGGTCATTTAGAAGCAAAAAAAAACTGGAATAGAGCCTTTAGCAAATCTGCACAAATGCCAGGTTACATAATCCTGCTGAACGCTCCTTCCCAGTGCAGTTGGAGAGCACAAGGCGCCTTTGAATGAACTGATGGTAGCATTTTGTTGAACCATTTAGAGTGTAAATTCATAAATAGATTGTGAATTCAACAGCATTTTATGAATTAGGAACAACGTGTAACATAAATAAAATGATATTATATAGGCTATAATGATCAGCAAACATTTTGAAGACTGAAGTAAATTGGTCAGTTTATAATTTTGGTGCAAAACAGCATAGCCCCAGCCAGGGAACAGGCCATTTATCCACAACTGTGGACCTGAACATGCTTTCATCAAATAGGCTGCCTTGAATTTTCCTTAAACAATTGTCACGTTTAATTATTTGGATAATTAGTGAATGTCAAACATCTGATAGCAGGCTACACGTTTCATGCCAGACTCACTTTGTCAGATTACATGGTTGTATTGGTGTGTGTGTGTGTGTGTGTGTGTACGCGCGCGCGTGCGTGTATCGTTCTTAGCTGTGATTGGTCGCTGACGCCGCCGTGTTGAAAGTCTCTCGTCTCTGCTCCTCCTGAGCTACGAGCCAACGCACGCACTCACGGAGCACCAAGCAGTTGGAGCGTAGGCGCTTTTATTCACATCCCGCTTTACCAAAACTACAGTGGCTGTGAAACCGGGAATACATTATTTTCCATTCATCATTTGTAAGTGAATCTGGAATTCACCCGCAGCGCTTTGGGGACAAACTCCGGGATTCTCTGCTGATTTAGCTTTGAGTTCATTCTCATGTAGGATATTCTCCGCCCGCTCAGTCTCTTTTTGAAAGGATACAGCTAGATCCACTACAGAGTTCTTCAATTTTGAGGTGAGATGTAGACTAGATTTTTTAAATGTATTAATCTGTTGTTGGCGCACATTGCAGGCGCTATGTAGCCTCTCCTATAGTATTAATTACATAACACGGGTTGAATTAGTGCGTTTACGGTTTATATCGGAACAAAACATGGAAACTGTGTGTCCTGCTTGATCCTGTCATTTGTTAGTTTGTCACGCTGTCAAACTAACCGAATCTCACTCGACGGTCTATGAATTTTTAAAGGGCACTCTGACACCGCAGTAATAAATGCATCTGCAGAATGTGAGAGCTGGCAAGAGCATGGGCGCCTCTGACTTTTCAGCATCTTTACCCACCGACCACCACAATAAAACAAATACATGCAATACACAATTTTGGCTAACATGTTCTCTTCTCGTTTGTAATATGTACCTCAATAATGGGATTCCTGCAGTTAGTGTCAAGAGTGGTCAGTGGACTGTGTTTAACCTCTACTACCCTCTGTTAAGAGGATTCCCGCCCCCCCCTCTTCCATAAGACATTGAAGGATCAGTCAACCTAATCTCATATCCTCCCAAGAAAACGCCAGCCAGTAGCAGCCCAACCGGCTTTCTGTTTTAATGTTAAACGTGTTTGTTGGTGACTTGGCAGGGCTGTCTTGTGTCCCGTTACTGCACTGTAATGGGAACGGCTTGGATGCTTGTTTGATGAGAGGTTGGAGTCACTCCCACTGGCCCCAGTGTGAGAGGCACACACACACACACAGGCACGTACACACACACGCCACTAATTAATGCCAAGCTGTGTTCCTTCTGCACTTTTGATGAGCATTGCTTCCACAAATGCAGCCAGTAACTGTTGGAAGTGGGATGTTTCTGGTGTGAGGACAGGACAGTTGTGTGAGGACAGGACAGTTGTGTGAGGACAGGACAGTTGTGTGAGGACAGGACAGTTGTGTGTGAGGACAGTTGTGTGAGGACAGGACAGTTGTGTGAGGACAGGACAGTTGTGTGAGGACAGGACAGTTGTGTGAGGACAGGACAGTTGTGTGAGGACAGGACAGTTGTGTGAGGACAGGACAGTTGTGTGAGGACAGGACAGTTGTGTGAGGACAGGACAGTTGTGTGTGGACAGGACAGTTGTGTGAGGACAGGACAGTTGTGTGACAGGACAGTTGTGTGTGAGGACAGTTGTGTGAGGACAGGACAGTTGTGTGTGAGGACAGTTGTGTGAGGACAGGACAGTTGTGTGAGGACAGGACAGTTGTGTGTGAGGACAGTTGTGTGAGGACAGGACAGTTGTGTGAGGACAGGACAGTTGTGTGAGGACAGGACAGTTGTGTGAGGACAGGACAGTTGTGTGAGGACAGGACAGTTGTGTGAGGACAGGACAGTTGTGTGAGGACAGGACAGTTGTGTGAGGACAGGACAGTTCAGGACAGTTGTGTGAGGACAGGACAGTTGTGTGAGGACAGGACAGTTGTGTGAGGACTGAGGACAGTTGTGTGAGGACAGGACAGTTGTGTGAGGACTGAGGACAGTTGTGTGACAGGACAGTTGTGTGAGGACAGGACAGTTGTGTGAGGACAGGACAGTTGTGTGTGAGGACAGTTGTGTGAGGACAGGACAGTTGTGTGAGGACAGGACAGTTGTGTGAGGACAGGACAGTTGTGTGAGGACAGGACAGTTGTGTGAGGACAGGACAGTTGTGTGAGGACAGTCAGTTGTGTGAGGACAGGACAGTTGTGTGAGGACAGGACAGTTGTGTGAGGACAGGACAGTTGTGTGAGGACAGTCAGTTGTGTGAGGACAGTTGTGTGAGGACAGGACAGTTGTGTGAGGACAGGACAGTTGTGTGAGGACAGGGTGTCAGCCCCTCATGACAGCTCTGTCCTCTCCTCCGAGCTCAGATGACAGAAGCTTCCCATTTTTATCTGAATGAAGATGGGAAGAATCAAGTGGCATAGTTGCTTTGCTGGTCAAGGCGGGGGTTCTCAAAGTGGCACACCAGGGGTCCTTAAGTCGTTCCAGGGATTCCCCCAGAAAAACAGGGCGTGATACAGTAGCCTATTCTGTGGTCACGCCATCTATATGTCAGTGTAGTCATTGTCTAAGTAAGTCATAAAAAGGTAAATATTGAGAGTTTTTCCCCCTGAATTATTGATGGGTTTGTTGAAAAATTACAGTTTCAGTGCTACTGTGTTTCCCATCACCCTGCACTCTTAAGGCCAATCACATTATCAAACATGGGATTTTCCTTGGGTATATCCTTATATATAAATCCTTCCCCCATATCACCCAGCTCTTATATTGACATATTGACCCCTTTCAGAAGAATTCCGTTGCTAGGGAAACAGCTTGGGCCCCCCAGGGTGTTTCCTGTCAGCTACCGTATTAGCAAACACTACAACAGGAATTAAACTCGGGGCCAAAATAGAAAGTTCATGAAAAGGTCGATTCCTGTGTCTACTTTACTCTTCGAAATGTGCCCCGACACCAGCAACCAGTGAGATTCACCTGCCTGTCGTCAGACCCCCCAGCCTCAACGCACCACCCTGTTGGAGTGTGTGTGTGGTCACTGGACACAAACCTAGCACAACCTATGCGTTTTTAAAACCAAAACGTAGCAGCGTGGCTGTAGTTGTTAGGCAGCCTAACTATCTCTCACCCTCGTTTCCTCCAGCTCTGCATGAGCGGGATTCCTCGTGCCTTTTAAGAGTGTTTACGGAGGGAAGGGTGTGTGTGAGGGGGGTGTCATGTTGATTTAGATTTCTCCAAGTGTCTGCGTGGCTCTCATTGGCCTGGCTACACACACACACACCCTGGGCCTGTGGACCAGGGAAGTAGTTTCCTGTGTGTCTCTCTTTTACAGCTTTTGCTTCAATGCTGGGGCCCCATCGTGGGCCGTCGTTAAGGCTTTGCGCAGGGTGGGAAAGAGTCTCCACCGGCTCTTTCATGTCCCGTCTGTGTGACGGAGACAGCAGTATGCCGACGTGCCTCTGGAGAGGGTTTTGCTCCACCCACACAGGCCTCTGGAGAGAGTCTTGCTCCACCCACACGGGCGGCGCTCTGTTTGTCCCACAGAATGACCCGTCACTTTAAATCGGATGAGTCAGCGTCTCTACTGTTAATTTAAAGGGTTTTCACACCTATATCTCTAGATTAGATTCAAATGTATTGTCATCATGCAACACAAGTACAGTACAACGAAAAGAAGTTCGGCATCCAACCAGAGTGCAAATGTAACAGTAAAGTCCAACAGTAATATACAATGTAGTGGTGATTAAACTGGGTATAAAATATAAATGAGTACTACTGAGTAATAGTGCTAATCAGATGTACAGTGTTATAGTATTATGTACAGTGATGCAGGTATAAAGACACTGTGGTAGTAAGTCATACTGACCAGCATGAGTTATGAAATGACATTGGTCTTTGAGGAACTCTTTCGTTGCGGTCTGCCTCTCCAAAAAAAAAATCCCACGGGGGAAAACGCAAAACAACAAACCTGTGACTAACATTTGGACATTTCCAAAACCATTTGGTTTCCCCCCCAATATTTTACTGCTGTTTCAAGGAAAGTCTGTTTAATTTCCAAATTACTTTTGTCTTTTTCTGCTGAGTGCACCACTTCCCCATTATGGGAAGGAGGCGGGGGGGGGAGAGAGAGAGTCCCTGGCGCAAGACTACCACAAGACCCCTGAGTCAACCTCTCACCCAAGCAGTCATCTGGGAAGATGCTCACCACGTGATCATCCATAGGGCGAGCTTAATTAACGCCACCGCGTAAGTGGGAACATGTTTGTGTCAGGGTACGCATAGGCTAGCCAATATGATTAATCATTTCAACGTAAGACCATGTGGACAAGAAAAGAAAAGATCTCTAATTCTCTAGTCACGACGACTGAAGTGGGAATCCCCTCTGTTTCGGCTCCAACCCAGGCTCTCGTGGTCTTTTGCATGTGCAAGCAGATGGCCACGCACAACACAGCCAGGCTATAATTAAAGCCATCCTTCCCAACCAAAACAAACCCTGTTTTCAGTGGCAAGGGGTGGCGTCTTTGTTTGTTTACATCCAGTCTACCACCCACCAGCAGCCTGCCTAAACCAACAGCACAGTGCTAAAGTTTGCCTTTGTAGGCCTGAGGACCCGGCATGTGGTCCCACCCCCCCCTTATACTTGACACCTGGAAGCCGAATGTAAATAGTTTTGGTTGTCCCCCCCCCCTCGCTTTGTCTTACACTTTTATAGGATTATGTTGGGTGCTGCAGCTGGGATCTTTGTAGTGGGGGGGGGGGGGGGGCAGGATGGGGAGACTTGGCTTTGGGAAGAGGGTGGTCATGGCCCCCTACTGCTGCCATACCCCCTCATTTGCATCTTTTGGCCTTAGGGTAGACCCAGGCCTCTAGAAGAGTGGAGCCTGTGACAGTGAGAGACACACATTGGTGTGTTCACACACACTTTTCACAGAGCGGCCCGTGCGTTTGCCACAGGGCAGAGAGAGGGGGAGGGGGGGGGGGGGGGGGGGGCAGCCATCAGGGATGCTGAGATCAGAGAGGAGGACATGATGTGGCATCTGGGCCTGTATTTATTAAGTATCTAGAAGTAGGAGTGCTGATCTGAGACCAGATTGACTCGAGTCATAGTGAGGTGTGTATGGTCATGTGACTTGAGAGGAGCGATCCTAGCGCAGTACTCCTGTTCTCAGAAGTGTTGGGCCCTGATGCCTCCATCCAGGACATTCTACTATTAAAGAACTTGCCCAGTGCCCACTACTATTTAATTTTTTACAGCCCTAGACATTTAAAGTATCTTTAAAGATCTCCACCTGGCCATGGCTGATTGGACACCGTGACGATAAGGAATGTCTTTCCAAAGCACTCCGTGAGCCTGATGCGGCGCTCGTGTCATCTGTGAGCGTGCAGGATGTCGTATCAGTGGCCTCCTTGATCAACCATAACAATGTCTTCTGGTCCTCTATAGGGCCTAACAAAAATAATGGTTGGTTTCAGGTTGCCGACCGACCCTGCCGATTTAGGTGCGACCCAATATATTTTATGAGTTTAAAAAAAAATTATATATTAAAAAAAAAAAAAATTTTAGAATAAAGTTTCATAGAAATCTTAGTCAAACATTTAGTATTATGGATATTAAACATGCTGGCAGAGTACATGCATCCATGTTGTTGTGAACATTTTAACCCTTTCACTGCCACACGACAGCCGGTTAACCCTTTCACTGTGACAATACAGAAGGTTAGCCCTTTACTATCACACAACCGACGGCGATGCTCCATCATTAGCATCATTAGCTCCGCATCCGCGGAGCTAATGATGCTAATGATGGAGCATCGCCGTCGGTTGTGTGATAGTAAAGGGCTAACCTTCTGTCGTGTGGCAGTGAAAGGGTTAATTAAATAAAGAAATTCCCTATCCATAGTCGCCGTGGGAAAGAATAAAAAAAAAAATAAAAAAAATTCCCTACCTACCCATGGCCAAACTGACAACCAACCTGAAACCAACCATTATTTTTGTTAGGCCCTATAGGAGTGTGCCTGGCCATTCATATCAATATCTCCCGGCTCCACCCTCGCTCTCCCTTCTCTCTATAGTCCCATGATCTCTCTCTCTCTCTCTCGCCCTCACCGGGGGAGCCACATGGTGCAACAGATGCACAGACCGCTGTGCTGCTGACTCCTCACACCATTCTCATGGAAATGGCTATGCTTGTCTGGCTGAATAATAGTGATGGAGGGCGTGTGCACTTGCATTATGGGACGGTGAGTGTGGACGGCTACGGCAGCTTGGGTTTGAGGCGTTGTGTGTGCGTGTGTGAGATGTTAGTGTGTGTGTGCGACTGTGCGCGGCGGGAGACAAACTATACCTCTTGGCAGACACTGATATATAGAGCGCTATCCATCCCTGGCAGCAGTGGATCAGCCTAAAAGGCTTCTTGATTAGGCAGGCGGCCATGGGGAGGCTCATTGTCCAGGGGAGGGGGGGGTGTCTCCTGAAACGTGAAAGGGCCCATTGTGTGGGGCCCACCCCTCTGGAGGGCTGAGGGAGAGGGTGCGTTTCTCGGGTATAGGTCTTCCCGGTATTGTAGACCAAAAGAAATGCCAGGTTCAGGGGTCTGGACATTAGCTCATATTGATACTAACGCAAGACTGGCAGTCAGGTGGTTGAGCTACTCATGCACTCTTTCTCTTTCTCTCTGGCATATTCACTCTCACATGAGCCTGTACTAGGGGGGTACTCAGTGACTCACACACTCATAACACCACACACACCAGCATGTGAGCATTACAGCAGCACACATACACACACACACACATTATGTATACACAGTGGCTCAGGAGGTAGAGCGGTCGTCTGGGGATCAGAAGGTTCCCGGTTCGATTCCCGGACAGCGCATCGAAGTGTCCTTGAGCAAGATGCTTATCCCCTAATTGCTCCCGATGAGCAGGTTGGCACCTTGCATGGTTGCCCCCGCCGTCTGTGGGTGAATGTGAGGAACGAAAAACTGTAAAGCGCTTTGAATAAAAGTGCTATATAAATGCGCCATTTAATTTAATAAAAAAGTTGATACATGCAACTACTGGGTCTCGTATTCACTCGTACATGATTGATTGATATTTTTTATTTTTGTGTCTTACATACAGATGTAACCAGCCCATATGGGCTTACAAGACACATAAACAGTAAGTGATCATATAGACCAGTGTTTCTCAAAGTGGGGGGCGCAGAGGCATGACAGGGGGGGGCCTTGAGATTTAGTTAAAAAAAAAAAATTATTCCAGAAAATGATCACTAAAGTGCTATCTGTTGCAGCTGCACTGTTCTCCATGAAAATACCATTTCTCAAAATCTGAAAATCATTATTTAATAAAACACAGAAAAGGATCACCAAGTTACTCTGGATAAAATAAACCTTTACAGACAACATTGAGACAAAGCTTCCTAACACATCTCCATCCAAACTCTTGGAAGAACTCTTTGAAATCTCATCTGATACCGCCTAGAAAGCTAGTTTCAGAGTGTGGTGCTGAGTACCAAGTATCTCATCTCATGGCCCACCAAGTATCTCATGATGCAGCAGTTAAGGTGTTGATACCATTCAGCACCACATACAGTATCTGTGTGAAGCTGGCTTTTCATCCATGACAGCTCTAAAAACAAAATATAGGGCCAATTTGAAAGGTCACGATATTGGTGTTGTTTCAATAAATTTAAACATGGCCCATTTCATGATTATTTTGTTGGGGGGGGGGGCAAAATATTTTGGTCCGCCAAAGGGGGGCCTGACAGAAAAAGTTTGAGAAGCACTGATATAGACCAAGATGGCCACAAAAAGGAACACAAAATAAAACATAATAACAAGCTGTAAACAATGTACTTCAAAGAAACGAGAGGAATTCATATCAAATTATATAGGATGTGTTTTGTCTCAAGTGCCATGCTTTCTCCAAAAATCCTGCAAAACTGAAAATCTCCACAAAAAAACAACTCAATATACAACTCTGACTGCCAAAACAAATCCAGATTTACAAATTTAACTTTCTCAAATAAAACCCTCAAGTTGGTGTACAAGGGACAGTGAAAAAAACAACGAAATTCATCCTCCACCACTCCCAGATCACAGAGAACACACAACCGCTCCTCCTCAATTGTACCTTGGAATCTACCCACTTCCACAGCCAATGGCAGTGTGCCAGACCTTAACTGGGCACACAGAGACCTTCGTCCTCTGTTAAATGTAACATTACATAAGGTTCAGTAAAATACTCATCTTTAATTTCAACATATTTTCTAAGTTTAGGTTTCTTTCATATCTCCACCTTCCACTTATCCTGATGGATGGTTGATTGGTTTAATTATATTAACCTTACACTGCAGATTATTCATAAAAATCATACTGTGTGCTCTGTCCCAGTTATAGATATTTTTAGTCACCCTATCATCTGGCAGCTGGACCAGGCGGTTCCATAACCTAACCATTTCACATTTTTGCCTGACCAAACATGAGTCCCAACCCATGTCCCCTTCTATAGCCCCTTTTGCTGTATATTTATGGGCTCCCAAGAAGTATCTCATCGTACAAGTAAACTATCATATAGCTAATATCGGGTTGCACATACAGACACACATAGATACATACATACAGATAGCCATGCACACATAGTTACACACATGAACAGATAGCCATTAGGGCTGTCTTAAATGCTTCGAAGCTTCGAACGTTCGATTCGATGGCACAAGCTTCGAACATTAAAAAAAAATCGAAGTTACAAAAAAAAAAAATCAAAAAAAAATTCAATTTTTTTTTTACTTCGATTTGTGTGTGTGTGTGTGTGTGTGTGTGAACTACCCACCCCAGTTAGGACAGCCGAATCCCGTCCAATCTTTCGCCGTCGACTAAAGACTCACTTCTTCAACCATTATCTGAAATGATAAAAAAAAAAAAAAAAAAAAATCTAACCCTAACTAACCGTACTGTCATGCACTTGTCCTAATAAACTAACCTACACTGTAACACGCAACACTTTGATGAACATTGTTACTCAGCTGATAGAGTTGTACCCTTCTTGCTGTCTTGTCGTACAGAACTTGTAAGTCGCTTTGGATAAAAGAGTCAGCTAAATGACTAAATGTAAGTGTGTGTGTGTGTGTGTGTAGGTGTGTGTGTGTGTGTGTGCGCGCACCTTGTAGAATTCCACACATAAGAAAGAAAGATACTGGGATGAATAAACAAAATAGGAAATAAAATGTAGAAATGCATGCAATACATAAATAAATATGAATCTCCATATATGAAATATAACATTTAGATAAGGTGCTACTGAGATGTTTTGGTGAGTTCTTTGTTTTTTTGTGGAAGTTGCCCTTCTTAAAAATGCATGAACATTCACTGATAATTGGTCTGTAGTGGAGTCTACAAGGTCTACATTGCCGGACCATGTAGAATCCGGAACTTGTAGACTGACATAATTCTGTGCATAGTTTAGTCTACACAGGCCATATTTCAAATAATCAAAATCTTACTTCATTCATCTTAAACATTCTTGATTTGGGGGATTGGTAGTTCCCATGAAATCTGAAGTTGTTCAAACGACAACAGCGATCCACCTTGAATTAAATCACACAGCCGAGTGAAACCTTGTTGGATGCGTCAGTCACGAAAGGGGCTACTTAATTAATTAATCCAACCCACTTTATTTATAGAGCACATTTAAAAACAACAACGTTTACGAAAGTGCTGTACAAGTCCCACAACATAAAAAAAAAAAAAAAAAATTTAAAAAGAAAATATTAAAAAAAAAAATTTGTTTTAATTTTTTTTAAATCTTTTTTCGAAGCTTCGAATTAAAATCGAAGCTCGGCCCCGAAGCTTCGATTGCCAAAAAAAGGTTCGAAGGTCAGCCCTAATAGCCATGCACACATAGTTACACACATGAACAAATAGCCATGCACACAGACACACATGAACAGATAGCCATGAACAGATAGCCATGCACACAGACACAGACACACATGAACAAATAGCCATGCACACAGACACACATGAACAGATAGCCATGCACACAGACACACATGAACAGCTCTCCTACGAGTCTCATGTGTGCTTGTTTGTGCTTGATAATACCAAAGCATTAGGAAGGCATCAGTGGGATTCTTCTTTGACTACTTGACTTGGGTTGTTATCGTTTCCCACTCTCAAAGGATATATTATTGCGCAATTTGCGCTGTTGTTTTTATTTTTTGCATCTTCAAGATCGTGGAAATCAGATTATTCTGTTCTTAAGCCGTTGCACAAGGCATGCGAATGCCCAGTTCATGCTTTGCCCTATACAATGGATTAGGGATTACAGTGCCAGCTAACATATTCACAAGGATTAAATGTACTGCGAAAGTCAAAAGTTCATAAAGTCTGTGCAAATATGCTGTTCCAGCGGGTCTTCTGATGTAGATGCCACCTGTTCCTCATCCAACCCCATACGTTTTTTTTTTTTTTTTTAAGAAGCAGCGGGAGTTATAGTCGAGGAAGGGTGTTCACCGACCAAACCATTTCCCAAACAAACACCGCCGTCTGTGTTTGTGTCTGAGGAGAATGTTCAAGGGCTATTTTGGACTTGTTTTTGCCATCCCACACACAGGACTTTGTGTGGTGAAGATATCCGTTAAAGAAAAACCTAGGTCTTCGATCGAAGCTTCTGTCCTGACCGCTCTTTTCTCTTTCCGCAGGGCAACATGCCTCAGACTCCACCACTGTCGGGGCAGTTCGGGACCAGTGGCTTCAACAAAAACCTTTACCAGACGAAGGAGGAGAGCTACGGAGGCTTGTATTACCATGACAACAACCTGGTGTCGGGGTCACTGGAGGGCCTCATCCACCACCTGGTCCCCACCGTGGACTACTACCCAGATGTAGGCCTGCGTTGTTGTTTTCCCCCTTTTTTTGTAATTCTCGTAGATTCTTGTTCCTCTCTTTTTTTTTTTATCCACTTTTTCTCCCATTTTTCTATATTTTCTCCCATCCCAATTTCGTATCATCCAATTCAACCCTCCCCTGTCACGAACGCTGTTTCTTGCCTCCCACAAGCCGGCTGCAATGTGGACTAAGTCATACATAGCACAAGTCCCCTCCGGTACTTGAGGTAACAGCAGTCGCATCTTTTCACCTGCGCAGCTCGATCTCTCAGTGTCGAGGAGTAACGCGTGGGAGGCTCACGCTGCCCCCGACACTTCCTGATTCTACTGCGCAGGCGCACCAACCGACTTGTAGGAGTCGCTTGTTCACAACGCCCGATCCCCACCCTTCAGTTTTCCCTCCCCGTAATACGGCCAATGTGTATTACTGCGGACGACCAGCTAAACTGAAAACAATGTGGAGAGCTGGATTCGAACACGCGAATCCTAGCGTCTCCACACTGGTGGCGAGTGCCTTGCCCACTACACCACCTAGCCGCCCTTGATTCTTGTTCCTCTCTTAAAGGTGCTATTGCTATGGATAAAATGTGTCCACTAGATGTCCCACTAAAGCGCCAGCGTGTCATTTAACCACGCGGGTGGCATGTAGCCTTTTTACAACACCATGCACACAGACACGCATCAATCAATCAATCCCTTTATTTAACCAGATATACGCATAATTGAGATAAAAATCTTTTTCAAGAGCGATCTGGCCAAGCAAGGCAGCAGAAAGTTTCAACATAAAAAAGAACATCACAATAAAATACAGATAAAACGTTCACGGCAAGATCCAATTTCAGGCAAGTTATCAAACACAGTTGCACTGTCCGAGGGAACTGAATTCATAGGTTTTTAAGATGGTTTTAAATTCTCCGAGGGTGACCAGTCCTGACAATTTTAGGTCCTCCTGTAGCTTGTTCCAGGATGAAGGAGCAGCATATTTAAAAGCCCTTTTTCCCAATTCAGTTCTCACATAGGGAACATCCAATTTCAGAGCATCTTGGGAACGAAGGGCATACTTGATTTGCTTAGTGCGCAGAGGGAACCAGCTTAAGCAGAGCTTTGTGCACAAGAGAGAGCCATCGTGAAAATCTGCGTGCTTGTAGAGACGATGGTCACACATGAACAGATAGCCATGCACACAGACACACATGAACAGCTCTCCTACGAGTCTCATGTGTGCTTGTTTGTGCTTGATAATACCAAAGCATTAGGAAGGCATCAGTGGGATTCTTCTTTGACTACTTGACTTGGGTTTTTATTGTTTCCCACTCTCAAAGGATATATTATTGCGCTGTTTTAATTTTTTGCGTCTTCAAGATCGTGGAAATCAAAAAACCTGTTTTGCGCTCTGATTGGCGAGGGGGGCGTACTAGCGTAGGTCAGCGACCAATCAGAGCGCAAAACGGGAACCCGGAAACGCGGATGCGTTGTAAAAAGGCTACACGCAACCGGCTGCATTCCCTGTGGGTAAATGGGAAGTAGGGAGGGTAATTGTGCCTGCAACATACATTTTTGACCCGCCAAAATCTTTAAAATGATCGATGATTAATGAAATTCATTAATCAATCATTTCTTTGGGGGAAGTTCTGTGGATGTATTATTTAAATAAAGAAATAAAAAGATTACTCTACATAAAAACGTGGATCTGTAATAGCTGTGACCACATACAGGAATGCATCTATGCGTGTATACATTCACACACACACACACACACACACACACTTGACCTCCGTGCCAAATCACCTCCTAGGACGGAAACTGGCCGCTAGAGGGTGTGGACAAACTAACAGAGTTAGCTGCTCTAGAGCTGCTGGTCGCAGCAACAAAAAAAGTTAGGAAGTACAACTTTTCTGTATGCTGGAAGCTGTTGTGTATTGAGCCCCAGTGAAGAGTAACCTCCTCACTAAAGAAATGTCTCCTCCTCCTCCTCTCTTTGCCCTCCACAGAGGACATATATCTTCACCTTCCTTCTCAGTTCCCGCCTCTTCATCCACCCATATGAGCTCATGTCCAAAGTGTGTCACCATTGTGTGGAACACCAGAGACTCTGCGACCCCCAGGCAGACAAGGTACGTAGACGCTTTATCCTGAAGATGTGTCCATGAACCTACCTCAAATCTCGTTTCAGATCCAATGGTGATTTATTGTGCTGCACATACTGTACAGTGTATTTCAGTATTTGTTGATTTGTCCAGTTATTCACTCTGTACATGTATACAGCCATTTGGTTGATGCTTTAATCTAATCGCCTTACGGTACCGTGCAGCAGTTTGGTATGGGTGGCCCGGAGGGAATCCAAGCCCTAACCGTGGCAGAGTTCCACGGTGCACCACACCACACTACACCACACCACACCGATTGAGCCACACAGAACCTTGACAGACCTCTCCTGCCTTTCAGATCAGAATCAGGAAGATCGCCCCCAAGATCCTCCAGCTGCTGATGGAGTGGACAGAAACCTTCGCCTACGACTTCAGGGATGAGAGGATGATGCGCAGCCTGAAGGAACTGACCCAACGGCTAGCCAGCGGAGACGAGGTCAGATATCACCAATCACCATAGAGACCACAAAACACCATTTATTTTTTTAAGCGATAAGAAAAGAAGTAAGACAAAATGGACATGTAGATGTGTAGAAGGTGTTTAAGGATCAGTTGTTGTCATTGGCGTCATTGGCAGTTGGGTTTTGTTGCAGTCAGGCTAGTGGCTGATTTTGGGGGATTGGAGGGCTGGAGTTGTGGAGTTCTCTCTAGCCACAAAGCAGTTTTTGAGCCTGGCTGAGTCAAAAGAAAAGCGCTATTGTTCACAAGCTTGTGGCCTTTTTTTTGTCATCTTTGGTGCAACTCCTTCCTCTGCAGCATTTGGATTGTTGTAGCACTGCTGACTTGAATGTCACTGGCTTTGTGGGGTTTTCCCTCCACCGCGGTTGTTTGGATAGGAGTTGGTTTCATCGCCATGCCCCTTGTTATCTTTTCAACTAATACTTCACACATGAACACTCTTCCTGCGCGGGATATTCAAACGTTGAAAAGTTGCTTTAACAGAAGCACATGACTTGTGTATTGGACAAAAGGAAATGCTAGCGCTAGCTAGTGTCCACAACAGAAGTTACTGTTAGCAGCAACAGCTTATAGTATAGAGTATAGCCAACCCGTCTCCCGGACGATCTGAGCGTTACCCTTTTGTTCCGTCAATTATGTCATGATTTCCCACCAGAGTCAGCCCCTTCCCACAGCAATTAGCCAATGTTCTGTTCTGTGCAACCTGGGGTACAGCTTTCCCTTTTCTACCGTCGGAACAAACTATTTGGTTTGCGCTAGTGGTCATGAATCTGTGTGTGTTCAGTGTGTCCGTGTGAAAGTTTCACATGGAAGGCGCTGTGCGCTGCTTGGGAATTTGGTAAGCGTCTGTGTGGGGGTATAATGATAGGCAGCAGGGGGCTTGTTAAAGCCAGACAGTGATGGAGAACGCAAACATCCATCTGTCCCTCAACCCCAGAAAAACACAACCAACCCCCTTCTCATTCAGGTTTCGCACGACCCATCAATAGTACAAGCGTGTGTATTGATCTTGACTCACCTGACGGTGTGTGTACGGATATCCTCGTGCAATCTCTTGTGGAACTTTGACCAAATGGCATTGGATATGCGACCCTTTTGGCAAAGCAACGGTGTATGCTGCTTAACCCTTTAGACGCGCTAAGGAGACGACCACATCACGCTAGCCACGTGCGCGTGTGTGTCTGGTACACTGTGACCCTGTTTGTATCCTAATGACTGGGAGCTCGATCTGTGTTTTTATTTTGTACAGCAGGTTCCTATGTTTCGACAGAAGGAGCATGGGTTCATGGTTTCCTTTACCCACGGGCCCAGAGAAAATAACTCCTATTTATCATCGGGACATGCCACTGGTTGGGGTACACATTTCTTAGAAAGAGTCTGAAACTGTAAAAGAACACGCCAACATTTGGGGAAATGAGCTTATCGTCTTCTCCAGAGAGAGACCAGAAGATGGATACCAGTTTCCTCTCTGCGTTCAGTAGAAAGCTATCTGGCTGCACGTTAGCCTAGCTTGGCACAATGAATGGAAGCGGACATGACCGGTTAGCCTTCGGGAGAGG
Source organism: Notolepis coatsorum (assembly GCF_963971535.1). Taxonomy (NCBI): domain Eukaryota; kingdom Metazoa; phylum Chordata; class Actinopteri; order Aulopiformes; family Paralepididae; genus Notolepis; species Notolepis coatsorum. The sequence continues at coordinate 160,864,827 of NC_140165.1, read as the reverse complement.
TGTTAGTTGGACAATGCCTAGGCTAACCGGTCATGTCCGCTTCTATTCATTGTGCCAAGCTAGGCTAACGTAACATGCAGCCAGATAGCTTTCTACTGAACACACAGAGAGGAAACTGGTATCCATCTTCTTGTCTCTCTCTGGAGAAGACTAAGCTAATTTCCCCAAATGTTGGCGTGTTCTTTTAAGTTCAGAAAAACAAGTCTGGTGCACACATTGTAATAATGCCCATAACGGTGTGGGAAGATACAATTCCACAAGTGTAACCTTCAAGCGAGGATTCACCCTTCAGGGTTCACCGCCCCGCAGAGTTTGATGCCGGTTCCTCAGAGCGTTGACCGCAGCGCTCCGGGAAAGGGGTTGGTGGTGATGCGAGTCCAGAATAGATGCCCCTGACATCTGCTCCAAGCGGCGTCCAGACCACACTGCTGCCTTCCCAGGCCCTTCATCTCCACGTTAACACTGTCATTATGGGTGCGGTTGGATATATAGAGAAGCAGGCGAACGCTGTCATCTGGATCTGACCTCTCAGGCCGCAACTCAGCATGTGCAGAGTTCATTCTGCAGCATCTATGGTTGTTTTCTGTTGTTGCTCTATTCAGATGATCATGGTTGAATGATTCCAGAAAGGAGACTGGACTAGAGGCCTGGTGTTTAGTCTCGGCAGGTAATGCCGTTGTATTCTAGGTCCAAGTACTGTAGTGTAACACATTGTATGTTTGAATCTAGTTTGTTTTTAGCTCAGAGGAATGAGAAACATAGGAAGGAAATGTAATTCTAAGCATCAGTATGCACAGACTAAAGCAGATGTGTATTTCAGTATTTGGCGTAAAACTGTAATTCTCTCTACAGAATGATTTAAAGAGTTGTACAAATATCTTCAGTTCAAGAAAATAAATGTTCTCATGTTATTGTAAGTATTGATTGTTAAATATGTGTCATTGTATTTCTAATGTCTATTTATTTTTTTGTAAGGGGGCAGGCAAAATACGATTTTCTTCTCCCTGCTCCTTTTCGCTCATTCGCAAATTGAGAGGTGCTTTGATTATGAAATTATATATATATATATATATTATAAAATCCCTTAGAGCCTGTGACATCCCCTAGAGCTTGCATAACGGAACGCAATGCACCTTTTGGAGTTAGGTGGTGCCCTGCAGGATGTGATGTCAGCCAGGAAAACATGGGGTGGCACAATCCAAGGGGCTGTCACGATGACTTAACACTGAGAGCCCGTCTGCTGGCCTGTCAGCAGGGTCGAAGGCAGAGGGGGAAAAGTGGCCGCAGTAAAGCCCACATTCGTTGGCTGAGCCAATTGTCGTGATGAACAAAAACGACTCCTGCTGCTTAGAAATGTCAGGCATGTTGTTATCTACAAGAACCGCTGCTATTTATAGCCCCCTCCCTCCCCCGTCCTGTCCTCTATTTGTAGTGGAGACAGAAGCCATGGCAGATGGTGGATTGAAGTGGCAACTGGAGCACTCACTGTACAAGAGCGCCGTCGGGCATTAGCAAAACACCTACCTACTGTACACACGGTGCCGAGCTATTGAGAATATGGATAGTAGCTATATATAGGTACTATAGGAGGGTAAGAACAATCGATGCTGTGATGGTGTGAGGGGAAGTGCGTAGTCGGCCCAGGACTTGGTAGTGCAAGGTGTGTCATCCAGGGTGCATCCCGTGACTGCAACCGTTAAGTCTCCTGCCACGGAGGTGAGATTAGCGGAGAAGAAGAGAAGATTATTCACCTGATTTAGTTTTTCTCTTGCCTCTAGTGTGCTTCTCCCTGTCATCTCTTTACCTCTCCTAGTGGCACTCCCAAGTCCCTGCCACCTTGTTACCTCTCCTAGTGGCACTCCCAAGTCCCTGCCACCTTGTTACTTCTCCTAATGACACTCAAGTCCCTGCCATCTATTTACCTCTCCTAGTGGTACTCCCAAGTCCCTGCCATCTCTTTACCTCTCCTAGTGGTACTCCCAAGTCCCTGCCATCTCTTTACCTCTCCTAGTGGCACTCCCAAGTCCCTGCCATCTCTTTACATCTCCTAGTGGCACTCAAGTCCCTGCCATCTCTTTACCTCTCCTAGTGGCACTCCAAAGTCCCTGCCATCTCTTTACCTCTCTTAGTGGCACTCCCAAGTCACTGCTGGTCAAGACTGCTATGTCCAGAAGTGTAACAGGTGATTGGCTTTAGTGTGTTTGTGCGTGTTGCCACCCCTATTACATGCATGCCAGCAATTGGAACAGACAGACCTGTTACACAGGCCCTGGAAGAGTGAATTCAGAAAGCCGCCTTCCCCCGCGCCCTACCCGGAAGCCTTCCCCTCCTTCATCCGCTGTTAAATTTCCCAAGTGCCGGAGTGCCTGGCACCTGAGCTTTGGCTGTTCTCTCTGCATCAGGCCTCGACGTCCATCATAGGCCTGGAGCTAACTGCCTTCCATCCAATACCGTTGGGCCTGAGACTTGTTTGCAGAACCTAGATTTTCCAGGGCGAAATTGGTGGTCAGTAAAAGGAGAGGGGACGCAGTTATGAAATTGGGCCTCCTCTCCCTAATTCCTTTTTTTTAATATATATATATTTTTTTTTATACTTATACCAGTGGTATAGTAGGAGGCCATAGCCTGGCGACTGGTCCCTCTACACACGCACACACGCACACACTGTCCACAAATACAAAATCACACATGCACACCCTCATGGCCTATTTCCCGCTAGACAAACAATCCAAACGTATGCAACCGCTGTTCCAATGTGTGTGAGTGAGAGAGTGGTTATCTAACCTGTATTGAGTTAGTGACCAGAGAACAGAGTGGCCTCTCAAGTTGAGCCCCGGGGGCCAGGGAAGGGTCCCCCGTTCCGTCCAGCGGTCTTTTATTAGCCCGGCAGGAAACACTGAGTCTACATCTATGAGTTGGGATATCTGTTGTTGTTGTTGTTGTTGTTGTTGTTGTTGTGCAACATTCAGAACATGTAAATAAAGTACTAATCGACCACAGGAAAAAACAAGGTACATAATGTACATTATATGTTAAAGTAATATAGTTACGTATTGTAACTGCAAAAGTCCAAAATAAACGCTGCAGCCACGAGTTGAACTAACAATGATTGCAGTCGCGGGCGAACTATGATTATAGTTAGAGTTAAGGTTAGTCTTAACAATCGCTTAACGGTTATGGTTCAAGTTAGGGTTTGATCCTCAGCTAGGGACCTTAAAGGTTTTCTGAAAACTTAAATGTTTGAATATGTGATATATGTACTTATTTGTAATAGATATGCATGTTAAGTTTTCGATACAATATGTAAATATATTACTTATGGCTTTAACATAAGGTACACTATAACTTTTTTCCTGTGGAGTACTTTATTTACATATTTTAAGGGAGATCAGGCTAGGTTGGGTAACCACAGAGACGCTTTCTCCCTGAAAACGGAAAAATATATAGAATGTTTGCAAATTCAAGAATCGGATGTTTTGTGGTTTGCTTTGGGAGTCTACATCGGTTCGCAAAAACTATAAGTTCAACTAACTCTCTCATTCCCTCTTCTCTCTTCTCTGCCCTCTATCATCCCTCGCTCCACCCATGCAGGTGTACAGGAAGGCGGTGTGCCAGATGAGCCAGGTTCTGATCCGGAGGCTGACGGTTCTGGGCCAGTACGAGGAGGCGCTGGTGAAGATCAGCGCCACGGCCACGGAGCGCCTGAGCGTGCTGAAGGCCAAGCCGCAGGTCGCGACCCAGAGGGACCTTCTGTCCATCTGCAACGACCCCTTCACTGTGGCCCAGCAGCTCACCCACATTGAACTGGTCAGTCCTGCAGACCGGGAAAGGGAAGAAGGAGTGGGGGGTAGACATGCCTCTGTCAAATTCATAGTATAGATTATAGTAAGTAGATTATAGTAAGATTATAGGTACCCATCATCGTACCCTGTATGATAAAGCTGGATGGTCCTCTCTGACAGAGAGACATGACTTGCATTGGCATCTGTTTCTGTATGAAGCCATTATTGGTGATCTCCCTACATCACTTCATTACTGGACTGGAACTCTGGACCTTATCATACTCGGCTCTGGTGATTGGCTTAAGGTCCCCAGAGTTTACACTGATTTAGGAAAATCTGCTTTTAGCTTCTGTGCCCCTGACGCGTGAACACTTCAGGCAACCTACTTGCGTTCAGCGTTTCTCTGATTGGCCACGACCGCGGCATGTGACCGAGGCAGAGCGGCAGAGCGGAAATAGGCTGCTGCTCCGGCGAAAGAAAGACAGGCATTCTATTGCCATGCTCTGCGACAAACTCTAACCTTAACCAACTCCGAAAGAATGCCTAAACTTAACCCTAACCTTAACCAACTCCGAAAGAATGCCTAAACTTAACCCTAACCTTAACCAACTCCGAAAGAATGCCTAAACTTAACCCTAACCTTAACCAACTCCGAAAGAATGCCTAAACTTAACCCTAACCTTAACCAACTCCGAAAGAATGCCTAAACTTAACCCTAACCTTAACCAACTCCGAAAGAATGCCTAAACTTAACCGGCGAAAGAAAGGTGTTTATATAGAGAGGTGATAAATTAATTAAACATAAAAAAAAATAAAAAAAAAATTGAAGTGATTCGAACTTGTCACCAACTGGACCGCAGGCTCCACAGCAAGCTGGCTAACGAGTTGAGCTAACCGTCGATGTTAAAACAGGGGGGATTGCGTGCGGCAACCTGCGCGCCGCTGCCGCGGGGGCGTGCTAGGCGTGGTCACGTGGGGCGCTGAACGCAAGAAGGTTGCCTTAAGTAATGAAGCGCCCCTGACACATGGAATGTTTTGCAAAGCACTTTAAAATGCAATACTTAGTTAGTATAATATAGTATCCATTGGTCAGTTTAAAGCTATAATAGCCAACCGTTTCACCTCTGTCTATAGTTGTTTTAATTCATTTAAATAGTTTAATTGATTGACTTTTCTGTTTTCTATAGTTTTTGTATTATGTACTATACCTCTCGACGTCATTGTAAATGAGAGCTTTCTCTCAATGATCTTTTGAGATTAAATAAAGGTTGAATGAAAAGTCTTAGGTCCACCTGCTACTACAACAACTGCAGTGGTTTCCAACGGTTATATCTGTACCACGCTGTACCACACTTCACCTCCATAAATAGTCAACGTTGCTGTTGAGAAAGTCAGTGTTTTATCAAGGTCTAGACTCCAGACCAAAGATGGACAGTAATGTGTAATTTACTGTCCTCTACCTTTCTACAGGAGAGACTGAGTTACATTGGACCCGAAGAATTCATCCAAGCCTTTGTTCAGAAAGACCCTTTGGACAACGACAAGGTAACGTCTGCATTATTTTTTATTAAAAGAGTGGATAGGAAGCTCGTACGGCTAAGGTTATGCAATTCAGTTGTCTGGCCTTATGCCTTCCAGCTAACATCAGCGAAGACCCGCTTTGTCTCTTTGTCTGGCCTGGATTATATTGACATGGCCCAGTTTTCTTACCCACACAGTTATATTGCATTCACTACCCTGCCACTGACCTCCAGAGGGGTCAATGTAAGGGCACCATTTTGGGGCAGGAATATGGGGAATCCCAGACATAGCATAGTAGCAGATCAAATATCCGCTCCTCATGCGCACACACACACACACACACACACACACACACATAACTTCTCCACAATTCCCTCTTAAAACATCCTACGGTCTGTCTGTGTTGGAGAGCATGCTTTGGCCCTTATCTCATAGCGTTCTGTTGCTAGGCAACACGCTTTTTTGGGAGGGGGTGGATGGTAGTGGTTCGCGCTCTTTTGTGCTTCAGGCTAGCACTTGGAATGGAGAGGGGTGTGTGTTGGTGTGGGGGGGGGGGGTGTGTGTTTGGGTCTGAGGGGCGACTTGCCGGGAACACTGTGTGGGGGGGGGGGGTTAGTGGCGTAAGGACCAAGGAATGTGTGGAATTCGATCAAGAGGAATCAACACAAAGGAGGCCCTGCACAATGTGATTAATAACACGCCCCAATTGTGTTTATGGATAGTAGCATGAAGTTGACAATTGTCAGCTATGGGCCTGAGCTAAGAGTTTATTCTCTGCACTCGGTAAAAGTTGAATGTCAGCTTTATTTCTGCTCATTCAGCATTGTACCCGTTTTGCAATTACCTTAAGTGCTAATTGAATGTCTGCCTTTTGTTGTTGCAGAGTTGCTTCAGTGATCACAAGAAGGCCAGCAACCTGGAGGCGTATGTGGAGTGGTTCAACAGACTCAGCTTTATGGTGGCTACGGAGATCTGCATGGTGAGGCCTGGAGCCAACCTCTTCCTTTGCTTTGAAACCTAAGTGCTCTAGAAGGGAAGACTTAAAGGGAGCCCAGAACATACAGTAGATTCCATTAGATTAAAATGTACTGTCATCGTACAGCACAAGTACAGTACAACAAAAATGCCAACATTATGGGAAATGCGCTTACCGTTTTATCCAGAGTCAGACGAGAAATCGATACCAATTTCCTCTCTGTGCGTTTAGTAGAAAACTACCCAGCTGCAAGCTAGGCTAGCTTAGCACAAATGAATGGAAAGTGGATACGGACCAAAACTCCGGGAGTTGTTTTTGGCCGACAGCTAGGCTAGTGGTCTGTATCCGCTTCCATTCATTTGTGATAAGCTAGCGCATTTCCCATAATGTTGGTGTGTTCCTTAACCCTTTAATCGCCAAGGACGACTTTAGACGTCATTCCTCGCCATGCGTAATCTGCCAATGACGTCGTACAGCGGCTTTGAGATCAATATTTCAAAAATCTGTCATGGCAATCATATTTCACCCACGGAGACTTGAGATCTCCTGTAGATCTCCTCTCAACTCTCCAACGGTTCAAGACCGCCATCTGGTGGCCGATCGGCGAATCGCCAAAACCAGAAGTGAGCGGCCGGAAGTGGTGCTCACCCATATTTCGTCCGGCCACTCGCTATCGCTCGCGGGACTCCATCTGGACACACTGGATATCGATCCGTTGCCAATAACTCGATAAACAACATGATTTGGACGTATATAGTATTATACAACCTGGAACTGGACCAACTAGATCGACATCCCATAATAGCGAACTTTCTGCTCCACGCTGATCGCCCAACGCTACGAGGAAGCTGCGGTGAGTTTCAGCGTGTTTGATTATTATTATACATACAAACTGCTCCGATCAACATATCACCCATACTACATAAATGATTTAACGTCGGCCACAGAATTATAAATGACCCCCCCCCCCCCCCCTCCGGTCACCAGCAGATGATGAGGCATAACGTTTAGGACCTTGTACAATTGAAATCTTTTATCTGACGTCAATTGGTATCAAACTACATTTGATGATCTAATATATGTATTTATGGCTATAACTCACATTCTATGGAATGCTGCAGAAAACGATAAAAACATATTTATAATTTAGACCATATTTTAGTATGAATGTGTGAATGAAAAAGTAGAACGTTGCTACATCCTAAACGATAGATACTTGATGTTGAATGGGCCATAGTAATGTCAATTTAGCAATACAATTTAAAAAGTTATAGCCCTGCAAAGAAGGGGAACATCTCCATAGACTTACAGTGGTGGCAGAGAGTGGATTAAGATCAGAATAATCTCTGGCAGATAAAGGGTTAAGTGAGAACTGTGGCTTGAAAATGCTAACACTATGCATCGTTACCTCTTTTTCCTGGTTCGATGATGGTAAAGTTTGATTAAAAAGCTGTTTGCTAACGTTGTTTTTAGTGGACAAAGTGTTCAAATGTTCACATCTTGTCCCGGGGCCTAATGTTCACATCTTGTCCCGGGGCCTCACCACCCGTGTGCTCCTTGTCACGTTGCAGCCTGTGAAGAAGAAGCACCGAGCCCGAGCCATCGAGTTCTTCATCGACGTGGCGCGCGAATGCTTCAACATCGGCAACTTCAACTCCCTCATGGCCATCATCTGTGAGTGTCTGTGCCTCCGGGTTCTTGTGTTTTCTTCTGTCGTTCCCTTGAGATAACCTGCTCCGTTTCTCCTCCACAAAGAGCTTTTTTGTCAACAGGAAATTCGATCTGCTGAGCAAATGCAATTTGTTGCTCGGCGAGACACTCTTGTGCCCTAAACTAGTCCCTGCATAGCCGCAACCTCATCCGACGTTGCGCTGACTCATTCACACTTACTCATGATGTCACAGTTACCTCACTCTGATGATGTCAAAGAGAGATCCGACGGCTAAAAGAAATGGAACCACTAGAATTAGTCCTTTGGTCGATGAGAGGAATAGACTTGTTCCTCGCAGCTCTCTGGAATTGTCGTGTGACCTCATACACATACATGGTGAACAAATACACACACATAAAACACACACACACATAAAACACACACACATAAAGCACCCTGGGAAGTTTGGGACCTTGCCGCGGGTGATTTGGGGCGCGAGGTCCAAGCGTCCAAGGAAGGGGGTCATCTGGACCCCGAGGGTGGTGGGGATGGAGGAGGAAGAGGGGGGGGGGGGGGCAATGGTAGCAGTGATGCAGCTGGAGAGGGTCTCATAACAACCCACCCAGATGGTCACTACTGACCAGAGAGAGTTGGGGCGAACGAGAGAGACAAGGGGGAGTCTGGAGAGAGAGAGAGGGGTAATGACAAGCAGAGGAGGAGGGAGGGAGGGAGGGGGTGGAGTGGTAGATGACTATATTGGAGTGCCAGCTGTCCTTGCTCTTGCCTGTGTTTCTCCCTAGAGAGTGGGCCACAGGCAAATCCCTCTCTCTCACACACACACATACAAGTATCTCTCTCACACACACACATACAAGTCTCTCTCTCTCTCTCTCTCTCTCTCTCTCTCTCTCTCTCTCTCTCTCTCTCTCTCTCTCTCTCTCTCTCTCTCTCTCTCTCTCTTCTCTCTCTCTCTCTCTCTCTCTCTCCTCTCTCTCTCTCTCTCTTCTCTCTCTCACTCTCACTCTCACTCTCACTCTCACTCTCACTCTCACTCTCACTCTCACTCTCACTCTCACTCTCACACACACCTCTCCAGGGACTTGCAATGGAAGATAGTATATTAGTGTTGAGATAGAAAGGCTGGGTCCTGGCTGCTGTCAGGGGTCTGTTCTTTCATAGTGTCAAGGCTGAACAGGATGAGATGTTGTATTAATGTCGGCATAACATTTGTGTCCCAGCGGGTTCTCCTGCCACTGCCAGCTCCTGTCAACACACACACAGGCTCCCTTTGAGAGGAAATGGAGCTGTTTCGCAGACGAGACACATTCAGATACACACTCGCTCTCGCATGCCACTGAGGGTTTTGACCATTTGTTTTTCCTCCAGACGTGTAAGACTTAAAGGTACTGAAAGGAGGTTTCTTGTAAACATCTTGCTTTTGTCCATATTCAGATTTCAGATATTCAGTCCATTTGTCATTTTATTTTCTCACGCAATATTTATATCCCATCCGTTTCACTTTTGGTTTTGGCGAAGTTATGGGAACAATCACCTTTTTTAGTTTGTTACATTTCAAGGAATATCATATAGACCAAATTGAACGGCGTGTGTACTCTTATTGTGTGTTACTTATTGTGTGTTAGGTTTAGAGAAAACTGATGTTTGCATATCTTTTCTAAAATGTGGAAGTAGTAGTGTTTAAATTCACTATTAAAGATGGAGAGATTGTGTATTTCTGGGATGAAGATTTTAATCTTTTTTCCAACAAGGTGTCTTGAAAAAAAGAAGGGGGGTTGACATGGCCCAGTTTTCTTACCCACACAGTTATAATCCGGGTCGTTTTATATCTGGGCCAATACACTTCACCAATGAAGAAGAGGACTTATGGGACTTAACATGAAGAGGAGGACTTATGGGATTTAACATGAAGAAGAGGACTTATGGGACTTAACATGAAGAAGAGGACTTACTTATGGGACTTAAATGAGGAGGATGAGGTTTTTGCCGTTGTCTCTTTAGATTTCTATGCAGCAAGTGAACATTCTATTGTTTACTACTTCAGGGCATGAAGGATAACTCTATAACTCTGCTCTCCTGACGCGTCCCTCTTTTACACACACCGCCTCTCGGAGAGAGAGAGCCATATGGGAAGCGAGGCGTGTGTTAACTCCATTGTTCCTTTGGCCTTTGCCTAGCTGCTTCTGAAGAAACAACATAGGAGAGAAGAAGAGAGAGGGAAGTGGGGGGGGGGGGGGGGGGGGGGGCATGCCATGTGTTAATGCGGGCCTGTCTGGGTGTCTGTCTGTAATCTGTTTATATTTCTCACATACCTTTTTTGTGTCTTTTTCACCCACGTTGCAGCTGGCATGAACATGAGTCCTGTGTCTCGACTGAGGAAGACTTGGGCTAAAGTCAAGACGGCCAAGTTTGACATCTTGGAGGTAAGCGTGTGTCTCTCTCTCCTCCTTCTCCCCCCCCCCTTCTCTCACTCTCTCTTTGACATCTTGGAGGTGTGTGTGTGTGTGTGTGTATATATTGATGTACTCCTATCCTTGTGAGGACAAAATGCCCCCACAAGAACAGAATAATGAGGGAAATCCTTGAGGGTGTCCGTATGGCTGCATGCCCCAGATGGTGAGATATATACCTGGGGATCAGGCCCATGGAAGCCGCAGACGCGGAGGGGGAAAGGCAAAGCCCAACAGGCTGCCAGATGTGTCTGTTCCAAGCCCTTCAAGTTAGGAGATCTGAAGTGGTAGAGATTAAAAGAGATACATCAGGTTGGGAATCCATTGGGATCCCAGGGCCAGGCTTTACAGGTGCCCTTGTATCTCGTCTGCTGATCACTCACCTGCCTCCTCTCTCTCTCCCCCCTGCTTTTGCTCTCCATCCTTTCATATACTCTAGTCCAGTGGTCACCAACCCGTCGATCGCGATCGACTGGTCGATCTTTGAGACCTTCCCTGTAGATCTTTCCCTGAAAAAAGAAATAATGTAAAATTCTTTTTTGATCTTTCCCTGAGAGTCCACATTACAGTTCTACTTTTGTTTTGATGTGAAAAGTGATGCTGCATAAGATTACTGCACTTAGCACTGACTGAGAAAGTACATATTACAGTTCTACTTTGACAAACATATTTACAATTAGCATTTTCTAATGTTAATAATAATAATAATAATAATAATAATAATAATAATAATAATAATAATAATAATAATAATAATAATAATTCATTTAATTTATATAGCGCTTCTCAATAACCCGAAGTCGCTGACAGTAGTCGGGAGCAAGAGTACAAACAAAGAAATGAAAGCAAAGAAACAAAAACAAAAGGAACATGAGACCATGGGGGGAACAGGGGAGACAGCATGATAGCACAAAAAAGACTGGAGACAGACATCAATCAGGTTAGAGGGGAGGGGGGGTTTAAGGGTGGGGGGGGGGTTGAAGGCAAGGGAGAACAGGTGGGTTTTGAGGCGAGCTTTGAAGGTGGAGAGTGTAGGAGAGTCTCTGATGGACTGGGGGAGGGAGTTCCAGAGTCGGGGTGCAGTACGAGAGAAGGCCCGATCTCCGAAGTTTTTAAGCTTGGATGTCGGGGCAGTGGAGGAGGACCAGAGGGAACGGGTGGGGCGGTAGGGAAGAAGGAGATCAGTCAGATAGGGGGGGGCCAGGCTGTGGAGGGCTTTGAAGGTGAGGAGTAGTGTTTTAAAGTGTATGCAGGAGTGATGTGTTCGCGGGACCGGGTGTTAGTGAGGAGGCGGGCGGCTGAATTTTGGACCATTTGCAGTTTATGGAGGGAGCGGGAGGTGATACCAGTGAGGAGGGAGTTGCAGTAGTCCAGGCGGGAGGAGATGAAGGCGTGAATGAGGGATTCAGCAGCGGGGGGGGAGAGGCAGTGACGGATTTTTGCGATGTTGCGGAGGTGAAAGTAGGATATTTTTACGATGGAGCGGACGTGGGGGTCAAATGAGAGGGTGGGGTCAAGGAGGACACCAAGGTTTCGGACTAGGGGGGAGGGGGTGATGGTGGAGTCGTTGATGGTGAGTGTGATGGGTCCGGATCTGGTGATGGTGGTTTTGGTGCCAATGATGAGAAGTTCAGTCTTGTCACTGTTCAGTTTGAGGAAGTTGTGAGTCATCCAAGTTTTAATAATATGAGAGTCCACATTACAGTTCTACTTTTGTTTTGATGTGAAAAGTGATGCTGCATAAGAGGAATGCACTTAGCACTGACTGAGAAAGTACATATTACAGTTCTACTTTATAAAATGCTAATTGTAAATACAGTGTTTGTCAATGTTAATAATATGAGAAAGTCCACATTACAGTTCTCCTTTTTTTATGTGAAAAGTGATGCTGCATAAGATGACTGCACTTAGCACTGACTGAGAAAGTACATATTACAGTTCTACTTTGACGTTTTAATGTTGGACCAAAGCATTGCATGTAATTAGAATACAGGCAAATACAAGTAATTTAGTTTAAAGTACAATCTTGGCTATCTTTTTCTCTCAACGCTTCAATAGGTAGATCTTGCCTTCACCAAAAAAAAAAGTGATCTTGGGCTTAAAAAGGTTGGTGACCACTGCTCTAGTCCCTCTCCCCCCTCTCTCTCTGTCTGTCTGTCTCTCTCACTCTCTCTCTCTCTCTCTTTGATCCTCAATCCACCCCCACCAAACGCACTTATTTTTCTCTTTCCTTCCTTCCACATAGGTGACAGGTTCCACTAGCAATATTGCCATGGTTATTTATTCATCATTTATTTTTTTTATTCTCTTCCCCCCTCCTTTTTCCGATTTTTCTCCCATCCCACTGTTAGTCGTTATGTCAATTCCCAACCCCCTTCCTGGTTGTTGCGCACCCCCCCTACTGTTGGTCCGGGAGGCCGGAGACTGTCGCATGCTTTCCTCCGACGCATGTGCAGCCAGCCGGCAGCCAGCCTGGCAGCGCAGATTCTCACCGGGAGAGTGTAACGTGTGGAAGGTCACACTACCTCCCTCCAGATCCTACCCTCGCTGTGCAGGCGCCCCGACCGAACTGTAGGGGTCGCTGTCCACAAAGCCCAGGACCCACCCATCAGCTTTCCCACCCCTAACACTGCCAATTGTGTTAGTATGAACGACCAGCCAAGCTGATGGCAACGCCGAGAGCTGGATTCGAACCCAGCGTCTCCAGCATTGATGGCAAGCGCCTTGCCCACTACACCACCTAGCCGCCCCTATTTATCATTTTTGATAGAGGTTCCAGTGGCTCGGCTTGATGATGCCAGCATCCACCATCTTATCCACATGACAGAGATTTCTTACGTCAGACCACTGTCGATTGAATCCTCCAGTGAGGAGGTACACCACGTCGGATGACCTAACCGCTCCCACTAGCCTACCTTTTTAAGTGAAGCCATTTAACCAGGCTTCTTATGTAATTCATGAAACAACACTGCTTCATCCCAAAGCGCCTCCTTTTGATCTCATGCAAAGCGTTTAGGAGGTAGACTCAGACTGTCGCTTGGGTGAAATGAGTAGCCTACTTTTCGTTTTTGGATACAGGTATTTTTTATTCCCCAGTGCATTCATCTTAATCCACTTCCATAATTCACAAAACGGTAGATCTAAACATACTCTTATCTTGAGTATGTAAAGCCACACAGAGATTGTGCGTGAGGCTTGTGAAGTTCGCCCTGTGGTCAAACTTACACCGAGCGGTTTTCTCTCCCGTCTCCCTCCTCAGCACCAGATGGACCCTTCCAGCAATTTCTACAACTACAGAACGGCGCTGAGAGGAGCCACGCAGAGGTCGATCACAGCCAACAGCAGCAGAGAGAAGGTGAGGCTGCACTGCGACTTGTCTCGTCAAGAACTCCTGTTAAAACCACCACCGGGAGATTTCTTCACTCGTAAGCTACAAATGAGTGTAATTAAGAAAAACGGAAAAGGGGGCAAACGACGGGATGCAGTACAGTAGTGTGGCTTTTTGGATATAGAAAACCGAGACGGAACAGAGTTGAGGGAGAGTTTTATGCGTTTAGTGACACATGCTGCTGTCAAGATAGCTGTCAGGCTCCTGCCACTTTCATTTAACAAAACAACACATACTCACACAGGGGAATACTTTGTGAAAAAGAGGTACTTTAAGAGCCTTCCAGGACAAGCCTCCGCACAGGCATTAGGCTGTGCCTTGTTATGATCTGTGCGCAGTGTCCCCGTCTTGTTTACGCTGTACACAGTGACGTCGCAGGGCCTGGGAGGCAGACGAATGTTGCATAACACTGTATGTAAAGCTCAGGGGACGCGAGTCAGACTCGGGTCACACTGTATCGGACACTGACAGATAGGAGGGCGCTCGTTTCCTCCTTTCATCACACGTGTTCTGGGGAGAGGGAGGAAAAACATGGCTGCCTGCCAGCTCACACAATGTTCTCTGCTGCTCCTCGAGGTTCCCGCCCTGAACGCGACTGAACCGTCCGCCCCTCCAGCCCAGCGCACGCGGGGGAGACTAACGTTGGCAGTCGCTGTGACCTATCGGCGTCATCGTCCGAGGGAGCGTGAAAAGGGAGACGGAGTGTTCCGTCAATATTCCTCTGGCTCTCTGAAGGCTCACCCCCTGAGGCCACATGTTTAGGAAGTCGGGAGGTTGGCGTGTGGAGATGATGCTGCCGGAGCCCTGGCTGAATACGCAATCCAGCGGACACAGGGTCATGAGACGGAATGTTCCCAGACATTCTGGGATGTTCCCAGACATTCTGGGATGTTCTCTCTTGTGACCTCCTCTTGGCGGGGTTGTTTGTTGTGAATCTGCAAGAGAATAGCTATTGACTTATTTGGAGGGTGAACAGTTGTATTTATGCAACATGTTGTTCTTTTCCCTTGGCTGGAATTTGGCCTTTTGCCCGTGACTGTGAGGACAGAGAAACTGACATACTCAACGTGACTATTGCATTGATTCAACTGCACTGAATAACAACATGGCAATCTTGATGTACGTGAGGCATGGGCGTATCACGTGTTATGCATCCATCTTTCATCCCTCTTACAAAGAGGAAGACCGACATATTACACTTTCTATGCAGTTAGGCCACATGAACTCATCCCATCTGTCATTGCCAAAATATGTCAAACTTGGATAATGAATGGAACATTCCAGAGAGAGTATCTTCCTCTCTGGCTGACCCCAGATGCCTGGAGTGGACAGTTAGGGCTTCAAGGGCTGGCGGTCTTCAGCATGCGACCTAATCTTTGTGTCTGCTGCTGTGAAAATCACTTCATCCGTTCTACTTTCGTGTGCGCGCATCCATATAACCGGCAATGCCACTCTGCCCTCTAGTGGTGGCTCACAGGAGAAGCGCATCACATCTGTGACACCGTGTTCTTGTTCACTCAACATGGGCCCGTGTGTGTCCAGTGTGGACAGCAGTCCACCGTCATACCTCCTCCACCTGTATGTTAACACGGTTCTTCACACTCGTAAAGGAAGTACCTCCCTGCCTGCTTTCCATTTGTCCTCATCTCCAATAGGCTGTGTGACGTCTGCTCCTCTGCCATCCCCTTCATTGTGAGTTGGGTAACTGGCAAGTGGTGGACTCTCTGTCTTCATGATTTGAGCTGCTCTCTTCACAAGCTCTGAGGTTAGGAATGTTTCATATACCTTAGAGATGAAGAAGAGTTGGGATGGAATGGGATTGTTCCTTCTCTTCCTCTACAGAGCATCGTCAGATAGCCGGCGCGATCACACACCTGACCTAAAGTGTATGAAGGGTGCTGGTGAATTATTTAAGGGACCTACGGGGGATTTCTTCCCCTCTTGGCAAACACCTTCTCCTTTGTTTCCGTCCCACTTCTCTCTTTTCTTGTTTTGTTTTGAGGGATCTGTCGGTGGTGTTTCTGTGGTCATTAAGAACCTCACCACACACTGCTCTCGAGGGCCCCTGGGAATCCCCTTGTGAGATCTAATTGAAATGTAACCCCCTCTCTCGTCTCTTGTCGTCCAGATTGTCATCCCTTTCTTCAGCCTCCTGATCAAAGATATTTATTTCCTCAACGAGGGATGCGCCAACAGGCTCCAGAGCGGCCATGTGAATTTTGAGGTAATTTAGATGTCTTCTTTTGGGGTCGTGAATTTGTTTTTAGTAATGAATTACACTAGTTGTAATACGAACAAAACTCCAGTCTGCTGTGGAAGATGGGTTTTAAACGTTAGTGCTTTTCACTGCACGCAATGACAAAACAAGGTCCTATTTTATCCAACTTCCTCAAAAGATTGTCTGAGAATGAGGAAGTAGCACTTGCCTATGTCATATTCAGCTGTGTTTCCACGGAATTAAAGCACTTATTGGGAATGCAGACGTTCCGCATCAGAGTACATTTATAGATTCAACTCCAGGAATAGTTCAGCGGTGGTCAGATTTATAATCTTTAACTCATTGACCACCACGCTGTTTTCTCATCTCTACTCAATGGCACCAGCATTATTGACCATTTTAGCGATGTTTGCGGACCCATAGTGTGTTCCAGGGTTCGAAATTAACGGGGGCTTGGGGCATTATGCCCTTGAAAATGGACAAAATGCCCTCGAAAATCAGTTAAGGGGGGCTCAAAATGCCCCCGACAGTTTACTAATTATATATATATATTTATCCGGTAATGGAGCATCTGTGTATCGTACGGTTCAGATGACGCGCAAATAAAAAAAATCATTTGGCGGAGCCGGGAGAGGTGAGCACTGGCTGGCTGGCTGCAGACAGCAGCAGCAGCACTGCAGCCAGGTGGTAGTCAGTTTGTGTAAAAATGGCAAGCACAATATAAATCAATCTTCATTACGACTTTAAAAACATAGCCATTAACATTACATAGGCCTACACACATCTTGCCATAGCGTTAGCAGTTTGTACAAAACAACGCACGTTTTAACTATGGTAGCACTAGCCCCAGCTAATACAGTCAACGAAATGTTACTAGCTAGCAGAGGAGGAAATGGGAGTCTGAGAGGCGGAGTGTTTAAAGACAATGATAGGCGTTTATTCAACATCCAAGAAGGCTAACATACAACTGTGTGTTTTACTAACTCCAACCGGGACTATTGCCGCTTTCGTGCTGCTTGTTGATGTTATGAACTCCTCCTAACGTTACCGGAGCTGAAGGTGCCACACGCTAAAATGTCCGTGGGGACCCGCGCCAACCCATAGATAGTTCCAACTCACCGAATGACGTAATCCACCACAGTTGCACTCAATATTTAAATAATGTTAGTCTAAATAAATGTAGACAGATACATAATAATTTCAAGCCGAAAACGAATCTTTCCATTAAGAACTGGCAATCAGGGAATTTAAACATGGTTGACATTGTTTTTTTGTGTTTATATTAAAGAAAGGAAAGTCTAGTGCTGGCTGAGCATATTGTTTGTTTGCACTAAGTTAATACTTTGACAAATGTAGTCTATATTTTTCAGTCAGTTCGGTCTTTGTGTGCCAAACATTATTTAAGGCTGTAAACACCGTAACACTTTTAATTAACACCTTTTAATTTTTTTTAGATTTGAGTGTTAAATTATTTTTTAATAAAAATTAACGTATATCGAACCGAACCGAAAACCGTGACCCCAAAACCGTGATACGAACCGAACCGTCCATTTTGTGAACCGTCCCACCCCTACCGTTTATCATAAAAATTCAGTGCCCCCGAAATAAAAAAAAAAGCCCCCGAAAATCAATTAAGGGGGGCAAAAAAAGCCCTTGAAAAAAAAAGTTAATTTCTAACCCTGGTGTGTTCTGTATTATAGCTATGGAGACAATTATAGTATGGCTCATTTGACAGGCATTGTTTATAGTCCAACATTGACGAACCAGTTCATTTCTACATACTGTAGTTTTATTACTATTACTATTACACGCTAAACATCGTCCCTTTCCAAAAGAATCCAGTCTTTTCTCATAGATCGCACGATATGACGTGTTATATGCATTATGCCCAAATTGTTCGGGTTGCTCGCCTGAAACTCCAAATACTTCCAAATCAAAGGTATATACCATGTACATATGTGTCTTCACAAAATCATCAAGGGGGGGGGGTCGTTTTAACTCGAAACTGCGATCGTTACCAAAAGCATGTTTTAGGTCCGGTAAAATAGACATAGAATAGACCGTACCTTAGCCAGAAGGTACTCCAAAAAGAATACAAAATACTGAGTGAACACCAGTATGGGTTTAGGAAAAATAGAAATACTACATGTGCAGTGATGGAGATGGTAGAAGAAATAACTAAAGCAGTTGAAAATGACAAGTGTTCTATTGGTATTTATATTGACCTACAGAAGGCTTTTGATACAATAGATCACAGCATATTAGTGAGAAAACTGGAGAAGTATGGGATACGAGGTATAGCTAACTCTTGGCTAAAGAGCTACTTGGAAAACAGACAGCAATGTGTGCAAATCAATGACACTGTGTCAGGATTTAGGAAGGTCACCTGTGGAGTACCTCAGGGATCTGTGATAGGTCCAAAACTATTTATACTTTATATTAATGATATGTGCAATGTTGCTGAACTGTTAAAGTTTGTTATTTTTGCAGATGATACAAATTTATATTGCTCAGGAAGTAATTTAAAGGAACTTTTGCCTGATATTGAAAGAGAGCTTGAAACTCTCAAAACTTGGTTTGATGTTAATAAATTGTCTCTCAATATTTGGAAATCGAAAAGAAATAGAGGGGGAGATAGAGTTAAAAATATGTGATGTAAAAATAGAAAGAGTTTTTGAGATAAAATTTCTAGGGGTAGTTATTGACCAGAAATTAACATGGAAACAACATGTTAACTATATTCAAGGAAAAATATCTAAGTCAGTAGCAATATTGTATAAATGTAAGGATATATTAAACTACAAAGCCTTGCACATAATTTACTGCTCACTTATACTTCCTTACATTTCTTACTGTGTGGAAGTATGGGGGTCGACATTTAAAAATACAGTAAATCCAATAGTCGTACTGCAAAAGCGGGCCATTCGGAACCTTTTCAAGGCTGGTTACTATGAACACACAAATCCACTGTTTATAAAGTCTCATATTATGAAATTTAATGATTTGGTTTACTATAAAAATATGCAAATAATGTACAGAGCTAAAGCAAAGTTACTCCCAGGTGGGGTGCAAAGGTTTTTTTCAACACATGAAAGAAAATATGATTTGAGAGATATTTGTAAATTTACTGTTCAGAAAGCTAAGAAAGGGATTAAAAGGAGGTGTATTTCTATTATTGGGGTTAACTTGTGGAACAATGCGGATATACAGTTAAGAATGAGTAATTCGATTTTGGTTTTTAAGAAAAAGGTTTGTAAAGCAATTTTTGAAAAATACAAGGGTGAATAACACTGTTTTGTTTGCTTTTTTTCTTTTTTCTTTTAGAATACTGTTTTGGAATCTACATTTTTGTATTTTTTTTTTTTTTTTTTTTTTTTAATGCTAAATTTTGAAAAACTACAAGGGTGAAAAACACTTTTGCTTGCTTTTTTCTTTTCTTTATAATACTGTTTTGGAGTTAAAAAAAAAAAAAATTGTAAGAATATAGGACAGGCACATATAAGCACTATGCTTCAGTCTGTACCTTTTTCAGTCACTGTAAATAATCAAATATTGATAAATGATGATGTATATTGTACTTTTTTTTGATGACTGAAAAAAAATAAACTACTACTACTACTACTATCCCATCGCGATTACTCGTGTATATGTGTATACTCGTGTATACGGGAAATAGGTTTGAGGCGATAAAATCTCAGAGCGATCGCTCTGTCCTGATTCCCTCTGAGGGAGAGGAGTTCTTGCAGACAAAAAAAAAGTGGCCCCACACTAAACTATCCTAGTTCAAAAAGTAGGTGATACTGCCACCTGGCAGGATTTGATCGTCATTGCAATTTTAACATAGGCAGTGGTGCAAAGGAGATACAGGGAGGTCCGTGCGAGTGGTTAGAATGGGGATTAGAGGAAAAAGATTTTAAAAAGGATCAAAACCCGAGTATAGTCAGGGTTGGCGCTCAACGGTTGGGGACGAAACCTGAGTAAAGTCGGGTTTGGCGCAGAAAGAGTTAAAGGAACACGCCAACATTTTGGGAAATTAGCCTTGCATCATCACCACCAACCCCTTTCCCGCAGCGCTGCGGTCAACACTCTGAGGAACCGGCATCAAACTCTGCGGGCGGTGAACCCTGAAGGGTGAATCCTCGCTTGAAGGTTACACTTGAGGAATTGTATCTTCCCACACCGTTATGGGCATTATTACAATGTGTGCACCAGACTTGTTTTTCTGAACTTAAAAGGAACACGACAACATTTTGGGAAATTAGCTTACCGTCTTCTCCAGAAAGTGAGAAACAAGAAGATAAGTTACCAGTTTCCTCTCTGTGCGTTCAGTAGAAAGCTATCTGGCTGCATGTTAGCCTAGCTTAGCACAATGAATGGAAGCGGACATGACCGGTTAGCCTAGGCATTGTCCAACTAACACCTCTCCCGAAGGCTAACCGGTTATGTCCGCTTCCATTCATTGTGCTAAGCTAGGCTAACATGCAGCCAGATAGCTTTCTACTGAACGAGAGAAAACTGGTATCTATCTTATTGTCTCTCTCTGGGGAAGACGATGAGCTAATTTCCCAAAATGTTGGCGTGTTCCTTTAACACAGAGCAGGTGGAGTGATGACGTGCGGGATTCTGTCACTGAACTCCGAAGACGATAGGGAAGGAAGCGTTTAAGCATTACATCACGCGATGGAGTGTGTTATACGAATTAGATCACGCCTAGGGGTGGTTGTTAGGCCCGACGCGCAGCCGAGGGTTGTTAGACCCCCCCTAGGTGTGATCTAATTCGTATAACGCACGACTTCAAGTGATGTAATGCGTTTATACAATGGCCAAATTCACCCAACCTTATTGCTATACAATAAACACACAGTAATTGAAGCATAATGGAGATTTATTCACACAACCATCCACAGAAAAAGTAGGTCCAAATTTTTTTTTAAATAATTGCCTCCGCGTCTAGAAGCAGAGGGAGGTGCAGTGCTACAAAGCATGCCATCTAACAACAAACTTCATATAAATCCCGCAATTTATTGTTGTTTTGACAATGGGTCATGACAAACCAATTACATAATCCAACATATGTCGTTACGAATACAGTATATCCATACTTCCACTGTGTCCGGGACATCCAGTGAAATCGCTTCGTGTGACTTCGTGTGTGTCCTTTTGAAGCAGAGGGAGGTGCAGAGGGGGGTGCTACAAAGCATGCCATCTAACAACAAACTTCATATAGACTGCCAGCCAGCTTTTGCGTGACGGAGAAATACAATTTCAATTGTGACGAGAGAATATCGTCTCCCGATTTTTTTATTTTGTTTCACAATGGGTCATGACGAACCAATTTCATAATCCAACATATGTGTAACGAACTAACATATTCCAGTTGACTGGATCTTTTTTGGAGGATTCGTTCAAAGGTTATTCATACTTCCATTTGTCTATCTATGGCGGACTCATTCAGAAAAAGTTATTCGGTTGTGGGAGGGATCTGGGGTCACGTGGAGTGTGTTATATGAAATAACAACGGCTAACTTGACTTTCAGCCAATCGGAATCAAGATATTTGCATCCCATTATATAATTCTTAATTTATACTAACAAGAGGATGTCACGTCGCTCTCTCTAACACATGGATATTAATGAAATATCTCTCTTGATTTGCATTTCAGAAATTCTGGGAGCTTGCCAAGCAAGTGAGTGAATTCATGACCTGGAAGAAAGTAGAGTGTCCGTTCGAGAAGGACCGCAAGATCCTGCAGTACCTGCTCACTGCACCAGTGTTTAGTGAGGATGGTATGTAGCTTAAAATGTCCGCCCCCTTTGAGATAAACTCTCAGATTAAATAGAACTCTCTTTGTTTCTGAGGCAGGTTTGTAAAGGCGAGGCTTTATGTGGTCTATTGAGATGTTCTGCGAGTCTCGGCCCCACCCACCACACGTATACATTAGGAATCCACCGAGACTGGTATCGAATATCTGTCCAATACCAGGCTGAAATAGGACACCTACAGACGACTCCAATAAGTGTCACTTGATGACATCATAGATTAGTGTCTTGACACTGATTTCCAGAGTAGAGAGATCCTTGTCTTATGTTAATAGATGTTGACATAACTGTCCCAACCATTGAGATAGTACAATGTAAATTCAGTTTAGGGTGGATTTCTCTTTAAGCAGTTAAGAAAACCAAAAGTCTTGTTTGGGGGCCAATCAGAAACACATTATGGTAACTGAGAGCTCTTTGTGGTGATGATCCACAGTTGTGTAACTTGTTTATTTGCAGTCTTTTAAATTCAAATGGATACAGCTTCCATAGTATGATATTCCGGTGGAGGCCTGTGTGGGCCTGTCATAGTAGTGTTTTGTCTCGGAAGGACGATGTTTCAAACTATAAGGTTTGATTAATGGGGGTTCGGTCAATCTAAAAAGAGTAATTGTAAAACCCAGGTCATAACTACGGTTTCCCTCTGAGCAGAGAAATACATTTATAAAAAACTTGGGAAACGACTGAAGCTTTGGATTCAAGCCCTAATGGAACCCCCCCCCCCCCCCCCCCCTCCCTGTGTTTATGTGAATGTAATATGTGGACAGGGATGTGTAGTGTACAGCTCATTATTTGTTATGCTGTTTCTGTGCACTATATGTGAGGGTCTGACACCTGTGCATTCACTGCATTTGACGAACAAAGCGTTTCTCATTCTGAAATGTCTCTATTGTTGCCCCTCCCCCCACAGCGCTGTGTCTGGCGTCCTACGAGAGTGAGGGTCCGGAGAACAACATGGAGAAGGACAGATGGAAGTCTCTTAGGTGTGTACCAGCCGGAGTCATTCATCACGCCTGTCACAGTGCATCCCTCACCACACGAGACACGGGTCGCCCCCGCCCGCCCATCAATAGAGCTAAAGACACAGAGGTCTATAAGCCTCACATTTGTCTTGTTCATACAACCCCGTCTCTAAACACACGTGACATTAGTCCTGTTAACACAGTGATGCGAGTCCACCAGGGCTGGGCGATTAATCCAGTTTCAATTGGGATGTTGGCTTCCCACGATCATGAAAACAAGATAATCGAGATGAAGCGATTATTTAGCAGTTGAGTGCACTACGACATTAGTCGTGATATTTATTTTAAATTTTTTTAATATATTTTGTTTTATTTATTTGTATATTTTTCCACTTATTTATTTTTATATATTTATTTTATATTTCAAGTTCAAAGTCGTCATGTTAAAAAGAAACAGTGTTAAAGTTATTATGATCAATGAGTAATCCTGTTTTAATAATCATAATAATTTTTTTTAATCATTTTAATAATTTAATAATCACCGCTGAGGGAAGGATATTTACTGTAGCTGGCGCTGGGCTTGCGTTGCTCACTTCAGGTTAGGTGACCAAAAACAAAAGGCCAGGGCCTGTTTCTCAGCAGAGGAGTTGTCTGGGGCACATCATTTTTCTCTTGGATATTGTCAGGAGGTAAGGCCATTAAAAGACTTAAGAAAGGCCCTAGTTGGTTGGACTTGTAATTAAAGGTGCTATAGATAACCTGTTTATGTAGACTAATAATTAAAAAACATCCACAGAGAAAAGTGAAGAATAAAAGGATTCGAAGTATTGCTTTTCCCCCAAAGAAGATGTTGATTTATGAATTTATCATTGAAAAAACTTTTGGCAGGTCCAAAATGAACGTTGTTGTTTACATGTTGTGTGCATGTAACCCCTCCCTACTGCCCACTTCCCCATGTGGACGGACGCTGCTAGTTGACATGCTGCTGCTCTAGTGGGACATTATCATAAACATGTTCTTTACATGTGAAAATGAGACATCATTTACAAAATACTAACTAAAACCCACGGTGGCACCAAGTTGAGGCACATACTCATGTACAGTCATGTCGAGTGTACATATGGAAATAAGCAAAAAAGAAGCATATAAAATCATAACAAAGAGACAACAAGACGAGGCAAAGAGCAAGGATAAAAATCAATTAACACTTTGATCGCCATGGTTCAATTCATAATTTACCATCCCTAGCCAGCTCTATTTGTCTATGGAGAAGTTCCCCTTCTTTGCAGGGCTATAACTTTTTTAATTCTATTGCTAAATTGACA
This sequence comes from Notolepis coatsorum, assembly GCF_963971535.1. Classification (NCBI taxonomy): domain Eukaryota; kingdom Metazoa; phylum Chordata; class Actinopteri; order Aulopiformes; family Paralepididae; genus Notolepis; species Notolepis coatsorum. Next base: position 160,840,720 of record NC_140165.1, on the reverse strand, counting down.
TTATTATGGCCCATTCAATGTCCTATATCCATTGTTCAGGGTGTAGCAACGTTATACTTTTTCATTCTCAAGCTTTAAGGACTGTTTGAGTTCATTCCATGAGCTAGAGGGCCATCATATTGAAATGCAGATTTACCCTGTCCAGAGCAAACTCAAGGTACCCTAAGGACCAGCCAGTCACTAGAACAGGTTCCATATGTTCCAAAGTTCCATTCCAATAATGATGTAGTATAAGGAGGTAGTTTACCAATAAAATGTACAAATACCAGTGTTTGTTGTGCCTCTCCGTCAGATCTATATTATTCTTTTATTATTATTATTATTATTATTATTATTATTATTATTATTATTATTATTATTATTATTATTTATTATTATTATTATTATTATTATTATTATTATTATTATTATTATTATTATTATTATTATTATTATTATTATTATTATTATTATTATATAAGAATATAATCGCACTAGACGGACTGGAACTTGTCTACTTTGCTTAGGCACAATTCCATCTTCTCTGTAGCCTGCTTCACAAAGACATTGATTACTTGGCGAATGTTCTTATGGGGACAGGAACCACATGATTGAGATTTAAGATTAAGACACTTTTTTTTCTAGGTGGTCTCTAATGAATTAATCTTCTTCTGATCTTCTTCTAATGCAGTAGATGTTTCTTTCTCTCCCCCTATAGATCATCTCTGCTAAGCAGAGTCTAAAGGTGTGACTCAGCAGGATGAAGCTGGATCACCTCTTGACCAGCGAGCTGTGCCCAGTCATCGTCTTCGCTGTCGTCCAAATAAAGTATCCCCATTTTGGTCGGGAAACGACAATCTGTACTTTTGGCTTAAGAGGACCTTTTTGTGTTCCTCCAGCACTGGATTTCTGAAGAGGCCGTTCCCAAGCTTCTCCTCTCACTCTTTGTGCCGTTTCTTTTCAGGATGGCTGTTTTTCTTTTCATCTCTTTGTATGAATTTGTAGTCTTTTTGGGAAGAGAGACACTATGACCATCACAATAATAGCCATGGGAGGTGCTTTTTTCTCTTCCAAAGCATCTGCTGATATACCTTTTGTGAAAATGACAGCCTGCTTGGGGTAATGCGGTTCCCCCAACCATTTTCAACGTGTATTTTCCACTGAAGCTAGGAGTTAGCTGCTGGTTGGCTAACTCACTCCTAACGGGTAAAACAAAACAAAAGGACTTCTCAAAAAGCCAGCATTCTCTGTACTGGGAATTCCTCTTAAGTGTCGAACCTTAACCCGCACCACTGTTGTTTGAATGGTAAGCTAAGCCTTCTTTTGTAGCGTTTGTTTCATGTCTCCTTTTCTACATGTATGATACCTGAGGGATGATTTTCTGTTGCTGTATGTGACCTGCTGGCAGCCATTTTGCTCTTATGTCATGCTCGGGTTGGGATTCCTCTCCTCTCATGGGTGTGATGTAAGTGCAAAATGGCGGCCGCGTGAATATGGTCAATCGTTTTTCTTTAATTAAAGACGTTTTATTCTGTTGACGTGTAAATGCACTGGGTGCATAATGAAGATGATGTCATTTTCTGTTTGTGTCGTGCAGAACCTTTTGATACTCTAAACCAGGAATCAAAACTTCCTCTGCCCTTCGTCAATGTGACACTCAACCGTGAGGAAAGAATGGACGCGTGGTGATAGTGTGTTGCCATGTTCCTAATTATCAGTGTTAAAATAGTCCTCTGCCACCCATAACGGCCCAAGAGCTTTGAAGCACTCAGAAAAGGCATGCTGTGGGTGAGTTGCATTGGGTTAGCCATAGATGCTGTCCACTTAACCCCCCCACCCCCACCCCCTTTGCTCCATGCCTGCTAGAATAAAAAAATCCAGTGTGGATTTACTGCCACCTGGTGGTTGAGTCCACAAAAAGGAATGAACTCATTTGAGTGAGTTGTGTTTTGGACAATGTGAACATTGAGGATGTGTCCCCCAGCTCCACCCTCCTCAGCCTATTGCGGAATGTTCTATTTTTTTCCATCATATTATGATATAAATTCTTTTTTCTCCATGTTTGTTTTATTTATTAATCTACCTGTAGTTGTATCATTTCATGATGTCAATATTTACAATTATATTTAATTTTTGTACTAGGTACATAACATAATTAAGTAGTCATCAGATATCAACCTAAAATTTCTTTTGATACATTTGTATGAAACACTTAATTGTCAAGGTAGCAGCGGTTACTATGAAGTTAAATCTTTTGACTGATGTCCAGTTTGCCTTGACCTTCCCTTCCCCCACCCCAGAGTGCTATGTGGTTTACTGTGTAAAAATGTTTTTATTTTTTCATCTTCTTCCTGTGTTCATTTATTTGTATTTTGACCATTACGATTGAATAGTAAAAGACATTTATAAATGCATTAGATGAGTTTGAAAGAGAAAATAAATAAACCGACGCTTAAATTGATGATCGACTTGTGCTTGTTTTTTTGGTTTTGGTGTCTGGTTTGGTTGCACTGGATGTGGGCAGTTAGGCTGAATGTCAGTTTGGAACACAACCCAAGGAAAGGAAGAACATGTATATTACTGTAATGTATGCCATAAGAATGCATTATATTACTGTAATGCAGTGTTTCTCAAAGTGGGGGGCGTGCCCCCCAGGGGGGGCGCAGAGGCATGACAGGGGGGGCCTTGAGATTTATTAAAAAAAAAATAAAAAATTGGATTACAGAAAATGATCACTAAAGTGCTATCTGTTGCAGCTGCACAGTTCTCCATGAAAATACCATTTCTCAAAATCTGAAAATCATTATTTAATAAAACAGAAAAGGATCACCAAGTTACTCTGGATAAAAAAAACCTTTACAGACAACATTGAGACAAAGCTTCCTGACACATCTCCATCCAAACTCTTGGAAGAACTCTTTGAAATCTCATCTGATACCACCTAGAGAGCTAGTTTCAGTGTGGTGCTGAGTACCAAGTATCTCATCTCATGGCCCACAAAGTATCTCATGATGCAGCAGTTAAGGTGTTGATACCATTCAGCACCACATACAGTATCTGTGTGAAGCTGGCTTTTCATCCATGACAGCTCTGAAAACAAAATATAGGGCCAATTTGAAAGGTCACGATATAAATTTCAATAAATTTAAACATGGCCCATTTCATGACTATTTTGTTGGGGCGGGGGGGGGGGGGGGGGGGGGCCAAAATATTTTGGTCTGCCAAAGGGGGGCCTGACAGAAAAAGTTTGAGAAGCACTGCTGCTAATGTATGTCATAAGAATGCATTGTATTACTGTAATGTATGCCATAAGATTGCATTATATTACTGTAATGTATGCCATAAGAATGCATTATATTACTGTAATGTATAAGAATGCATTATATTACTGTAATGTATGCCATAAGAATGCATTATATTACTGTAATGTATACCATAAGCTGCTGAATCCATGCAAGCATGATATACTGTAGGTAACTAGAGCATTTTACTAGTGGGCTGCATTTTACTAGTGGGCTGCTTGTAGTTCATGTCATTCATCCCCAGACATCATCTGGGGAATAGCTCCTGTGCGTCGCGTTAAACCACTGAGCATGATGCTGGCTTCACTTGAGTGAATTAGCTACAACCACTAGTCGTTAGTTCCATCCATCCAATGGTAAACTGATAAACTTTCCAAAAAATGCTTTTCTTTCAATACAGTGTTTGTGTAAAAGGGTTGAAAATTTCATGTTAAAATTAGGTACCTCAATACACTCTTTATCTAAGCTAATGGCTACAACCAGGATTAGACAACTGCTGGTTTTAGACGGGGATTAAGCCTAGTCCTGGACTAAATAAAATTCTGAATGGCGATTCTCCATTCAAGGGCCTTTTAGTCTAGGACTAGTCTAATTTGTGTCTATGAAACAGCCCCCTAGATGTAGGCTGTGGATGTGAAATTAGATTGAATTAACTAATTGACTAATTATTAACTAATTAATCCTGCGGCCGCACTTTATTTAAAAACAGCCAATAAAATCCCCATCAATGGAAAATTAACCCGCCCTTACCCATGCTGATTGGTCCTTGTGTGAGTGTATACTTGGTTTCATTGGTAACATTAGACATGGTAACATTATACATGGTAACATACAGGGTAACATTAGACATGGTAACATTAGACATGGTAACATTAGACATGGTAACGTACATGGTAACATACAGGGTAACATTAGACATGGTAACATACAGGGTAACATTATACATGGTACATTATACATGGTAACATTTATGTTGGGGCTAATGGACTGTAAAGCTGACAGGACCGTTCTTATTGGTTTGAGATGATTTTTGTTGTACCATACGTTGCTGTGGGGTGCCCCATTTATTTTGATTCTCCTTTTGGTTAATACAACACTTTGAATTTAACACTGTTCCAGTACTCTCATTCTTTATAGCTGAACAGGTTTGTTTATTATTTCAAGCTTGTGCATGGAATGGTTAATGTGAATTATGATTTCACTAATTGGCTCACCTTTTCAACTAACTCACCTGGTGCAATGTGTAGTTAAAATGAAAACTTGGCCCACGATGGAATGAGTTTGAGACCTGCGTGTAAAGCAAGGGGAAACCTGTCTTCCTTTTTCTTTCAGTGGGTATTGATGCCAGCATACAGGTGTAAAGCAAGGGGAAACCAGCATACAGGTGTAAAGCAAGGGGAAACCTGTCTCTTTAGGCTTTTGCCAGACCTTAACTCTCACTTAAAACGTAATTTTTCTCTTCGATATAAGTTTCAGTTTCAATTAATTTGTTAAAGAGGGACAACATACATTAAGGGACATTTTATCAAATAGAATGTAAATGTACCCAATTGTAGCCAAAAGGCTAGTTTACATTGACAGTCCACCTGCCAGAAATAATGGGCTAGTACAGTACCTAGTACAAAAAAGATTAAAACACAAAAGTACAAACACATTAGCAATAAGATACATAATTTAACCCTTATATACACAGTTCAATCCCAACATAGTATACACATCAGTGTTCACATCTTTGATTATCTATCAACCAATTCCTAAGATGAAATTTGAAGGCGTTGAATGAAATGGACTCTAATGTTCTGTGGGATTTTATTCCACTCAGGCGCTGTTTTATAAGAGAAATAAGGTACATTTTGTTTAGCTTTTTTTTTTTTACTGTCAATATATATATGGAAAAAAATCATGCTGGGGTGAATTGTTTGTGTTATTTATATAATAATAAATCATTATTTTGTTATTGACATTTTACAGTAGTTTAGTTTAACTACAATCTTACTATGAGTTTGTGCTGCATTCCGTGATTCCAGGAAGAGAGGCATTGGGATATTTAGCTGTGAGGATCTTCTGACCGATTTATCTTTTAGAGAAGGATGGTGCTATAGGTCTGTATGAAATACAAACAGTAGCTGTATGAAAGGGGCCATAATCATGTGACTTCACGTTTCTTATTCATTTCATGCTGTGAAATTGTAACATGCCTATGATTTCTACAGACCTATGAAGAAGTACGTGTCTTAGAAATGTCATGCAACGAGGTAGAACTTAAAGGTGCAAAATGCTACTTTTCTCAAGTATCCATGTTGGTTATATAGTTCTTTAACAAAGGACTTCTAGATGGACAATGTGCTACTTTGATTGTTCTCACCCCACCATAAGTCAAAATACACGCCCGTTTTTCTTTACTGTTTACAGACAATACAAAGGTAAACAAACATCATGGCTTTCAGTACATCTAAAACACAATTTTGTGCATGTGTTGGGTCAGACTTTTCACAAATTACTGAATATAGGAAGTACACAATTCCTTTATATGGAAAATCCACCCTAAAACAGAATGTATTGTACCATTACAATGATCTTGGATAGTTAAGTTAATGTACCGATATATAATCAAATATGTCTGGAAATCAGAGCATTTTAACAATAGGATGCATTAAACCTTTAGATGCCAGTCCTCTCAATGGTCCATCTGTGAGAGTTAGTTCTGTAGTGCCTTTCTGATCATGATTATATATTGACTGTAGTGTCTTTCTGATCAGGATTAATATGTTAACTGTAGTGTATTTCTGATCAGGATTAATATGTTGACTGTAGTGTCTTTCTGATCAGGATTAATATGTAAATTGAGTGTCTTTCTGATCAGGATTAATATGTAAATGGTAGTGTCTTTCTGATCAGGATTAATATGTAAACGGTAGTGTCTTTCTGATCAGGATTAATATGTAAATGGTAGTGTCTTTCTGATCAGGATTAATATGTAAATAGTAGTGTCTTTCTGATCAGGATTAATATGTAAACTGTAGTGTCTTTCTGATCAGGATTAATATGTAAACGGTAGTGTATTTCATAAAGTCCTTGCTAGGACCAGTTACGAGGTCATTACATTAGTCCCCATTTAACTCCTGCCAAGACACACCGGTTTGTGTAAATGTTTAAAACTTTTAGCCCACTTAGTGAAATTAAAATAACATGTCCTTCAATGTTTATTATTATTCTTAAAAGAAAATTATATAATGGAGGGGGAAGAAGAGGGGGGGCACTACTATGTCACCAAAGCAAAACAGTACATTTTACACATACAATTAGCCTTTTATACAAATCATTTTACTTTTATTTTATACATGAAAGTCCTTCATATCTCTTTTCTCTCAGCACTGCAGGAAACTGGCCACTCGGTTCAGATCTTTGTTTGATTAATTATTTATTATGGTTCACATCAACTGTACAGATACATATTGCACTGGTTACAAAACTGACGTATTGAGCAGCACATGGTCTATACAAACACTATTGGTTGTTCTGGTATTGATCGAGCAAAATAAAATAAAAAGGACCAACATTATCCTAATACATATTCCTATGTTGAAGGATAAGTCTTTTTTGTGCGTTATGTTGCGGTTTAAGGGAGACATTCTCTATAGATATACTGTATATACATACTTAAATACACACCCTCTGCTTTTTCAAACAAATAATATAAGAATTTACAAACTGCAAAAGCCAGTTTCAAGACACTCGGGTACCCTTTAAAGTTCTGCATTCTGTGGTGTGGTTTCTACTGTGCGACGGCATTTTGCTCTTGTGTCATGCTCGTGGTGGAAAGGAATCCCAACCTGAGCATGACATAAGAACAAAATGGCGACTGTGTGAATATGGTAAATTGGCTGCAGTGCACATGCAGTGTTCTGTGGAGGATTGGTGGGTAAATTCTGAATTTTAGACCCCTAGTCCCATTTCTGTTCTGGGGACTTGATTTGAACATACATAAAAAATTATGTTAAAGTTGGCCATCACTCCATTGTCAGAGGACCAATAGGGTGAGGTTTCATATGGCGAGGGGGCGGGACATTGGGTTATTTTAAAACCTCATATTCCATTGAATGTTCATCCCCGAATACAGGATGGGTTTGTGACAACATTTCCCAGGAATTATGAAAAGTTGAATTTAGATTCTATTAGCCTTTTCTTTCCTTTGAGTGTGTATTGGTACATAGCTGTACTTTAAGGGTCCTTCTGCAAAAAGACAAACAGAATATATATATATATATATTCACTTCATGGGGTCTTTAAATAAGATCTTCAAATGTCTGAGGTGCTATAAATATTGGCCTGTGTGAAATTTTAGGTAAAAAAAAAACAATACACCAAGCTACTGAGGTCACTCATCCTCCTCCTGGTCTGGAGGAAGATATTCACTCTAGTCTACATCAGGGGGCTCTTCACCATGAAACCCAAATGAGAGTAAATTCACTATCTCCTTGGAACCCAAGCCCATTAAAAACACACTAAAACTCACTGGTCATGTGGGGACTAACCAGAAACACGTCCGTTACCCATATTGGATCCTGACACAAACGTTTAAAGATACAATATGCAAATATGTTTTGTTTGAATTTTGTTCCAAAAACGCATCTTAACATAGATGCACTGATTCACAATCTAGTTTCAGCAGCGCAGGGATATTCCATTCTAAGGTTTCACAGAAAGGCGCCTCCTTCTAACCAATCAGAGAAGCTCAAAGGGATTACATCCAATAAGAACGTAATTTAATGGTGGAGTCTAAATGGTACTTACTTTGTCTGACCGGCTAAATTTAATTATGTTCATGTTGAGTGTAATTTGTATGTTCCTCATTCCAAACAATCAAAATCTTACACATAGCTTTAAGAAACATTGGTTTCTGCCACTGTCCATATCGGCAGGGTTGGGTAGTTAATAGATACTTTTAGAAAAGGAAAACAAGGGATAACTGGCAATTAAAATGAAGTGGGTGGTTATTACAGAAGGTAGCAAAGCCCTTCCTCTATGTATGTGTGTGCACGCAGTAGAAGAAACACAGGCACAACCACATCCAAAAGAATTCCACAAATGTTCAACTCCCTCACTAACACTCAGTCACTCAGTCTTTTTTCGAAGGGCACCCAGGAAGGGTCAGGGTTCAGAGCGAGGAGGAGGGGAGTGTTGTCTGCGTGTGAGGTGGTGGTGGAGGAGGTGGTAGCTCCCCACACACACACACAGCACTCAGATATTAAAGCTCTCTCCACAGCCACACGTGCCCTTGATGTTTGGGTTGTTGAAGACAAACTCGCTGGACAGCTTGGTCTCCACAAAGTCCATCTCTGTCCCCAGGAGAGTCAGCTGGGCCTTCTTCTCGATAAACACCCTCACCCCTGTAGAGGAGAGACACCACACACTGATGATCTGGTCCCAAAAACAATGATATAATGCTCCACCAATCATTTACACACACATGCATGGATCTGCCTACACGTTCCTGCTGAGTGGCGTTATCCATGCTGTAAGATCTACCCCCACCAGACTTTCTATTCACTACAGGTATCAGTGCAGACATGTGTGCCACACATAGGCTGCTTGAGCACCTGCTTGAGTACCCTCAAAGTCAAAAGGTGCCCTTTTTTGGCTGGTGCCAGACAGCACAGCAAACACTCACTGAGAAAGAGGCTGGTTATGAGGTAAAGTGCCAGACAGCACAGCAAACATTCACTGAGAAAGAGGCTGGTTATGAGGTAAAGTGCCAGACAGCACAGCAAACATTCACTGAGAAAGAGGCTGGTTATGAGGTAAAGTGCCAGACAGCACAGCAAACACATGCCTTTGATGCCCTTTATCTTTGGTTGAGTACCTGCCTCCCAAAATATATATATTTTATCTACTTTTTCTCCTCCTATTTTTCTGTATTTTTGTCCCATCCAAAATCCCCTCCCCTTCCTGGTCATTGCGCGCATTTGCCCCCCACTTGCCGGTCTAGGGAGCCCTGAAGTATATCACATGCGTCCTCCGATACATGTGGAGACAGCCAGCAGCCTCTTTTCACCTGACAGCGAGGACTCTCACTGGGGAAGTGTAACATGTGGGAGGCTCACACTACCTCCCCCAGTTCCCTCCCTCGCTGTGCAGGCGCCCTGACCGACCTGTAGGAGTCGCTGTTTACAACGACCAGGACCCACCCCACCGGCTCTCCATCACTGCCAATTGTGTCAGTATGACGACCGACCAAGCCGGAGGTACCGCTGGCAGTAGGATTCAATCCCACTGTCTCTGCGGTGGTAGACAGACGCTTAGTCCGCTGCGCTACCCGGCCGCGCCTCCCAAAATATATTTGTACATCCCTGTATCAGTCCATACCCCAGGGTTGCGAGAATGCAACTTGCGGTGCCTGGATTTGCGCTGTATAACAAGGTGTAACATTAGACCCGACTAGTTTCGATGGCGCCGAGTTGGGCTGTCAGGCACAACATCCAGGCAACGATTCTTCCCATTAACCCTTTAATCGCCAATGACGTGTTTAGACGTCATTCCTCGCCATGCATAATCTGCCAATGACGTCGTACAGCGTATTTGAGATCAATATTTCAAAAATCTGTCATGGCAATCATATTTCACCCACGGAGACTTGACGGGTGCTGTAGAGCTCCTCTCAACTCTCCAATGGTGCAATATCGCCATCTGGTGGCCGATCGGCGAGGTGCCAAAACCGGAAGTGAGCGGCCGGAAGTGGTGCTCACCCATATTTCGTCCGGCCACTCGCTATCGCTCGCGAGACTCCAGCTTGATACACTGGATAACGATCCGTTGCCAATAACTCGATAAACAACATGATTTGGACGTATATAGTATTATACAACCTGGAACTGGACCAACTAGATCGACATCCCATAATAGCGAACTTTCTGCTCCACGCTGATCGCCCAACGCTACGAGGAAGCTGCGGTGAGTTTCAGCGTGTTAGATAATTATTATACATACAAACTGCTCCGATCAACATATAACCCATACTACATAAATGATTTAACGTCGGCCACGGACTTATAAATTTTATCTGACGTCAATCGGTATAAAACTACATTTGATGATCTAATATATGTATTTAGGGCTATAACTCACGTTCTGCAGAATGCTGCAGAAAACGATAAAAACATGTTTATACTTTAGACCGTATTTTAGTATGAATATGTGAATTAAAAAGTAGAACGTTGCTACATCCTAAACGATAGATACTTGATGTTGAATGGGCCATAGTAATGTCAATTTAGCAATACAATTTAAAAAGTTATAGCCCTGCAAAGAAGGGGAACATCTCCATAGACTTACAGTGGTGGCAGAGAGGTGATTAAGATCAGAATAATCCCTGGCAGATAAAGGGTTAAACTGCAACAGCCAATAACACCAATCCATGATGAAGTCGGAGTTGTGTATGGACTGATGGCCACCTGTCGCAATTCTGATAATATGTATTGATTAATGTTATGTAGAGTAAAACTAATACAATCCACAGAGTATTGCTCTCCCTCAAATATTATTATTGATTAATACATTTATCATTGAAAAAAAATTTGCAGGTCCAAAATGAATGTTTTCGTTTACATGTTGCAGGCATGCATCCCCTCTCTAGTTCCCTTTTCCCCATGTGGAATACACCTGATAATGACATGCTGATGCCCTAGTCACCTAGTGTGACATCTAGTGGTTGAATGTTATCTATAGATTAGTATAGCATACTGTATCTCTGTATCTTATAAGCATGTCTAGGCTAAGGCTCTTCCGATGTATCACACGACACAGCTGCATCTCGAGGTAAGCAGACATTTTTTATCTCAACCAATCGTCTGGACGGGAACATTTACAGAAAAATGTACGATTGTGTGTCGAAGACTAATAATGTCACCTAATTTCCACAATATATATATATATTTCTTTTAACCTTTATTTAACCAGGAAGTCTCATTGAGATACAATATCTCTTTTGCAAGGGAGACCTGATCAAGATGACAGCAATAACATTTGCAATATATATCAGACGGCAATAAAATGTGCGGTACATCACACAGCGCAAACACTCACTGAGAAGAGGCTGGTTATGAGGTAAAGTGCCAGACAGCACAGCAAACACTCACTGAGAAAGAGGCTGGTTATGAGGTAAACAATGAAAGTTTGAGAGGAAGTGCGACATTTAGTGCAATTTGAAGACATAGAATATTACATGAAACACAATGTAGAGCCTAATACAGGGGTGGCCAACCAGTCAGAGACTAAGAGCCACAAAAATTACTGTGGTACCACAAAGAGCCACACCATATATACCAGCGTTTCTCAACCTTTTTTTCAGTCACGGCACCCTTCATGCGTTTATAGGTCCCACCCTCTGGCCTCTGACGTTGCTAATGTCTTTTATATTTGGGCCTCACAGGGTTAACATCTTAAGCCTGAGCGGTCCGGTACTGGACCGCAAATGACATCAGGCCATAAATCCATCTCTACAGAATGTATGAATTAATGTTGCGTTTTCTTTTCAAATGTAGCCAAGAGTAAAGACCCTAACCCTGTCAAAACAGCAGTCAATGTGTATATTTTCAGCATTACATTTGTTTACCAATGATTGTAACTGTTATTAGTGAAATATATGATTATAGAAATCTCAGGGCATTGAGTCGGAATCCGGCGCATATTGATGGGAGGAAGTGGCACAGCCAAAAGTGAGTGTTTTGAAGGAAGAGACCCAGTGCTTTTGATGGACTTTTGAATTTAGAAAAACTACCCTACCCAGCTCACGCCAGCCCTGTCAATCATCTGACTTCTGGATACACTTTTTATTTCTCTTATTTTTCGGGATCATCTCCCACAAACCTGAACGTTATTGCCATAATACAGAACAGTTTCTCTACCTTTCTGTGAACGTCTAGCAAAAAACGGAGTTGCAATCTGATGAAAATTGAGAAATGTACATTATAAAAAAGTAACTGTACTTGTGAATCACGCCTGGTGATACTAAATCCAGATTGAATTCTGCCATTGGAAAGGGGAGATTTGGCCCGATCCATAGATGTGCGACTTGGCCATAATAAGGTAATTTATAGGCCTGATATTCTATAATCATATTTCAAATTGCATGTGTCCAGATGGCAGAATTCAGTACTGTATCTACAAAACCTTCTGTTTAATCATCTTCCCTTTATTAATTTGCTTAGATTTTTTAGTCTGGTAAATTTTTGCATGGTGTTATTCACACTCAAAGATAAAAAAAAATATATATATATATATTAGTGCTGTCAAACGATTAAAATATTTAACTCGATTAATCGCATGATTGTCCATAGTTAACTCGCGATTAATCACAAATTAATCGCATTTTTATTTTTAATTATTTTTTTACCTTAAACAGATCTTTTTCAAGTTCCAAGTTTTAATACTCTTATCAACATGCGAGTCAACAAATGCTTGCTTTGTGCAGCCATTTAACACAAAAGGATGACCCTCATGCATTGCAAATTTGCATCAAATTCAAAACAGAGTGATGCACAAAATAACTTAAAAGAAAATAATAATTTAAAACAATGAATAAAGTGTGCATGAAATAATAGGGGAAAGAAAACGTTAGAAACTTGTTACATTCACACACACAAGGGCTGATTAATCACACACCCCCCTCTCTCCCTCACACACACACTCTCCCAGCTCTTTTTCTCTTTTGCCCCTTCCTCATCTCTCACCCCCCTCTCTCTATATATCTCACACACACACACACACACACACACACACTTCAGAAACAAACATAGTATCAATGAGAGCATCAATAATACACCTGAGTGAAGTCTAGTAAAAAAAATAAAAAAAATATATATATTTTTTTTAGTTAATCTTGAGTTAAAAAAATTAGTGGCATTAATAGAATCGGGAGTTAACGCGATATTAACGCAATATATTTGACAGCCTTAATATATATATATAATTGAATTGATATTCTCCTTTGGTTCATTACAATTTACTCAAGCCTAGTAACAGACACAATATTTCTGACACTGGGAATACATTCCCTGAGATCCATAGATGTCCCTAGAATCAGATACCAAGAACATGCAAATTAACCATTTAAAAAAAAAAAGTCTGTAAATGTTTATTCTACGTCATAGGTGTCAAACTCACGGCCCGCGGGCCAAATGTGGCCCGCCACGTCATTTGATGTGGCCCCCCAAGAGCTCAGGTAAACATTTTTTTTTTTTTTTTTTTAACATTAATATTGGGTACAAAAATAGCAGTGTTAAAATAATTGTGGGTTAATGCGTTAATAAAGCTTTGACTTTGACAGCCTTAGTTATTACACATTCTTACACATACATGTATGTTGAACATCTGAGGTATTGATGAAGTAACAAAGGAAAAAAGCCAAAAGCACTTACTCCTCAGACATTCTTTGACAATTTTACAGCCCAAAATACAAAAAAGATCCAGGCGGAATAGGTAACAAAGGGTTGAAGAAATATTGTCTGAACTGTCAGATGCAAACTGGCTGTGTGACATAACCGAGCATCTCGCTCAATTGAATAAGAAGCTGTAGGGACGCAAACAAGTCCCACCCAAAACTTGACCAATATAGTTGTGAACTGAGACAACCCTTATTTTGTTATTTTTGAGTACAGTTACAGTTGTGTGTTCATGCAGACACATAATAGCAATTTCATTACGAATTGAAAATGGGGGACCCTGATGTAAACAAGTCGAAAGTCTTTCTCTGGTCTGCATCCCCTTAACAATTGTGTGTATTGAGCTGTACTGTACTGTACCCATTCTGCAATCTGTTAATTAAAGTTAATTAAACTATCTTCCATTAGTTGGATGTATGGCCTCTGCAAGGTTGTGTGCAGCCATTTGTTTTTGTAACATCTGCTACATCTGTCCCACGTGTTCTTTGCAGCTCACAGTTGTTAGTTCTGCCCCTCTTGACTGTGACAAAAAGGTTTTGAACAAACTTAATGTCATAGCTTGTATTTGATGATATTCTTCTTTGTTATTTACTTGCATGGTTTGATCATTGATTAATGGAGTAATATGGGGTTCTGATAAACTAAAATTATTTGTTAAAATAACATAAGCTAACATATATTTTTACATTTATGCAAATGCATATGCAATATGTATAACTTGAATAAGTAATAAATACAGAAACAACATGTTTAACAATATGTAAATGAGTAGCTACATTTATTTTACATTAACATTTATACGGTCTTTGGCCCTTTGAGGGCAACCATAATGCTGATGTGGCCCTCTGTGAAAATGAGTTGGACACCCCTGTTCTACGTCTTATGGAATGAATGACAATTTTTTTTTTTTATATTTTTTAATGGAGGGAGTAGCCACACATTGGCAGGCAAAGAGCCACAGGTTGGCCACCCCTGGCCTAATACATACACCAGCGCTGAAAAATACCAGCATTACTCACAAGATATTCTACTGGCCTTATCCTTGAAGTTCACCTGAGTGAACTCAAATCCAGTTTCAATTACGATTTTGTCTTCCCACTATCACAAAAACAAGATAATGGAGATAAAGAGTATAGTGTTGCATGCCGTGTTGCTCTCATTTTGTCCTGTGTTGTAAATGCAGCACACCCTTCCTTCACAGCGGTGCGCTCCGACCCAGTCGTCGTCACATGATGTTCTTAAATCAATGAGTAATCATGTTTTATAATTGTGATTTCAATATCAATCTTGACCCTGTGCAGCACTCCCTATCATCACCTGTTCTTGACCCTGTGCAGCACTCCCTATCATCACCTGTTCTTGACCCTGTGCAGCACTCCCTATTATCACCTGTTCTTGACCCTGTGCAGCACTCCCTATTATCACCACTGTTCTTGACCCTGTGCAGCGCTCCCTATTATCACCACTGTTCTTGACCCTGTGCAGCACTCCCTATCATCACCTGTTCTTGACCCTGTGCAGCACTCCCTATTATCACCTGTTCTTGACCCTGTGCAGCACTCCCTATTATCACCTGTTATTGACCCTGTGCAGCACTCCCTATCATCACCTGTTATTGACCCTGTGCAGCACTCCCTATTATCACCTGTTCTTGACCCTGTGCAGCACTCCCTATCATCACCTGTTCTTGACCCTGTGCAGCACTCCCTATCATCACCTGTTATTGACCCTGTGCAGCGCTCCCTATTATCACCTGTTATTGACCCTGTGCAGCACTCCCTATTATCACCTGTTATTGACCCTGTGCAGCACTCCCTATCATCACCTGTTCTTGACCCTGTGCAGCACTCCCTATTATCACCTGTTCTTGACCCTGTGCAGCACTCCCTATTATCACCTGTTATATTGACCCTGTGCAGCACTCCCTATTATCACCTGTTCTTGACCCTGTGCAGCACTCCCTATTATCACCTGTTATATTGACCCTGTGCAGCACTCCCTATTATCACCTGTTATATTGACCCTGTGCAGCACTCCCTATTATCACCTGTTATATTGACCCTGTGCAGCACTCCCTATTATCACCTGTTATATTGACCCTGTGCAGCGCTCCCTATTATCACCTGTTATTGACCCTGTGCAGCACTCCCTATCATCACCTGTTCTTGACCCTGTGCAGCACTCCCTATTATCACCTGTTCTTGACCCTGTGCAGCACTCCCTATCATCACCTGTTCTTGACCCTGTGCAGCACTCCCTATTATCACCACTGTTCTTGACCCTGTGCAGCACTCCCTATTATCACCTGTTCTTGACCCTGTGCAGCACTCCCTATCATCACCTGTTCTTGACCCTGTGCAGCACTCCCTATCATCACCTGTTCTTGACCCTGTGCAGCGCTCCCTATTATCACCACTGTTCTTGACCCTGTGCAGCGCTCCCTATTATCACCTGTTATTGACCCTGTGCAGCACTCCCTATTATCACCTGTTATTGACCCTGTGCAGCACTCCCTATCATCACCTGTTATTGACCCTGTGCAGCACTCCCTATTATCACCTGTTCTTGACCCTGTGCAGCACTCCCTATCATCACCTGTTCTTGACCCTGTGCAGCACTCCCTATCATCACCTGTTCTTGACCCTGTGCAGCACTCCCTATTATCACCACTGTTCTTGACCCTGTGCAGCACTCCCTATTATCACCTGTTCTTGACCCTGTGCAGCACTCCCTATTATCACCTGTTCTTGACCCTGTGCAGCACTCCCTATTATCACCTGTTCTTGACCCTGTGCAGCACTCCCTATTATCACCTGTTATTGACCCTGTGCAGCGCTCCCTATTATCACCACAGTTCTTGACCCTGTGCAGCGCTCCCTATTATCACCACAGTTATTGACCCTGTGCAGCGCTCCCTATTATCACCACAGTTATTGACCCTGTGCAGCGCTCCCTATTATCCTCATTCAGGGTATCTGCAGGTTTCAACCAATTAAATCAAAATGTTAAGACCTTTTTAAATTGAATACCAATTTCACGACCATACTAGCAAAAAAAACAAAAACACATAGCGACAGTGAACTGGCGGCTGCACTTGCGCGCCAATTGAAATGATTGCGCATTCCATACAAGCTCTCACCAGAGGGACCAAGCTCCCAGTAACCCCACAAAAACCAACGACTTGCATACAAAAACATTTCATATATTTACTATTATTTCATCTCCCGACAGCTTGATTTGATTTATTTGAAAAACAGTAAAAACATATTTAGAGCAAATCGAGGATGTCATAAGAAAGTCGTGGGACTTATTTCCATTGAGGTCCTCATACAATTAAATTAACACATTCGGGGACATTGGGGCCCGTCTAATCCCACTCTAATGCCCCTTTTCCACTGCATGGTACCTACTCAACTCTACTCTACCTTTTTTGGTTTTCCATTGCCAAAATACCTGGTACCAGGTACTTTTTGGGTACTTTTTTAGTCCCTGCTCTGTCGAGGTTCCAAGCGAGTACAAGTGGTACCAGAAAAGTGACGTGAAACACTGCAGACCACTGATTGGTCAGAAGAGAGAAGCGTCACACAAAAAACAGAAAGCCGCCATCTTTAATGCCTCGCTTAGGGGATTCATTATTTGTTTGCAGCAGGAACAAGTGCAATAAACAAAAAAGGATTCATTCACTGTGTATTCTGCCTCATTTATTGATGAAACAAAACCAACATCAACACAATTTACCACAGAGCGGAGAGTTTAGTCTCACAAAAAGATAGCTGATTTGTTAAGCTTGTTGTTAGCTTACGTGCTAATGTGATTGTGTTTTACCATGGCTAGCGTACATAGCGTGATCAATATAACTCGCTATTGATTTGTACTAGTAGCGTTAATGCTAGTAGAATAGACACAACGTGAGGTAATAATCATCCATTTTAAACCGGTTATTACCTAATGCTAACGTTAGCAGATAGACACGAGAGATAACGTTAAAGCTTGTTGTTAGCTTACGTGCTAATGTGATTGCGTTTTACCATGGCTAGCGTACATAGCGTGATCAATATAACTCGCTATTGATTGTTTGTACTAGTAACGTTAATGCTAGTAGAATAGACACAACGTGAGGTAATCATCATCCATTTTAAACCGGTTATTACCTAACGTTAACGTTCAATTGATTGATTGAAACTGTGTTTACTATGGCTTGCTCCAAGCCTCACGGAGCTCTCATGCTGTACGCCAGCGGCCCCGCCTCCCCACACGGAGACAAACGGAGTACTACCTGCAGTGGGAAAGGAACAAAGTACCAGTTACCTAAAGCGAGTAGAGTAGGGTAGAGTCGAGTAGGTACTATGCAATGGTAGAGGGGCATATGAGGCCAGCTTTTCATTACAAGTTTTCACTGTGCGTGAGGTTGTTTGTAGAGCTAAATCTATATTTTATATTATTGCTATGTGTCCATTGTTATTGTCAATTGACAGTATAAACCTTCCCTTCAATATGCCATAAAGAAATAATTTTTTCATCAATACGTTCCCGTTTTATAGCGTCGTGAATATGAACTATATACTGCAATGGTCTTGGGTAATTCCTGCAAAGCTAGTTATAGGGCGCTAAGCTAATAACGTTAAATCAATTGGCGTTTCGGCCCTACACAAGCTAGAGTTAAAAATCAAAATGCATATAATCGGTATCATGTTCCACCATGAATGCATTAAAAGGGGGGGGAAGTCGTTTCTGATGATTGATTACCAATAACGGCATTCGTTATTGCAACATCATACTCTGACCGGGTGGATGGCTATGAGAACAAGGCCCGATCAGACTGAAATTTACGTCAAATCGCTCTTACCTGTGGCCGGTTGGATTCCAAAAAGAATTTCCCAGTTATTTGATCGCCATCTGGTAGATCGATATGTCCATTGGCTGATGCTATACCTTTACTGCATACTGAATTCGGCGTCACAAAAAGTATTCCAGGCGATCGGGTAAAGCCCTCGCTTCAGGCTAACAGAAAATCTTACCCGGTCGAAAAAAAAATTACACCAGGTCTGCAACAGGGGAAACTGCATTCTCGAGACAGTGCCAATACCAGGATCTGGCCGGTACTGCACTTTCAGAGTCCCGTTTCCAGCCAAAATACAGCTCTGTGACATTGAGTAGGATATTAAAATGGAATAAAAGCAAAACCGAGTTTACCATGTATATACGTGGTTGGCCTTCAAAGGATGGCGCCCAATCACGTATATATACGTGGTTGGCCGCGAATCGGTTAGCACAATGGCCACCAACAACGAGTTTACTCGTTATTGGCCGCCAATTGAATAGCGCCAACAACGAGTTTACTAGTTTTTTGGGATCGTTATATCGTTTATTCGCTATATCTATTCATAATTCATAGCCGCAGCCTCTGGTATAGTCTTCAGACCCTGTCTGTGCTGGCAGACGGTCAACACCACCCTCTACTGCCAGGCGGAGCTATTGCATCTCATTGAAAATGGGCTTGTGTCTTTTAGGAGGCGATCTGAGCCGGGAGGGCGGGGTTTAAATATTCAGGCGAGCCACTTCTATACAACGATGGCATCAGTAACTCCGCGCGCGCGCGCCCGTCATTGTGAAACGGTCGGTAGTGTGGTGCGGACCTCCACGAGCATTATTTGGAATTGCGATAAGATATTTGGATTATCTCTTTTGCATTACATCAGATACAAGGTAAGAACATCATATATGAATTTGATCGTTGATCTGACATTTATTTCTACCGCGATCAAAGCGATCTGTGTGTAGGTGTATGTGCTTATAATCGTTGGCTGCGGTGGGGTGGGGGTGGGGCGCCCCGCTACGACGGTCATTTCATGTATGGACGAGGAGACATAATAGTGATAGTCTAGCGTTGATTTCAGGATTAGATAATCAGCCGAAAAATTACAACGACGACTGGATTACAGTCAAATGCATTTTTCTCGCCTTTTCCTGGAATTACTGAAAAACACCCAAACCATACTCTATTCAAATGGTATAAAACAAAAATGTACGAATGAAAAAACAATCTGTCTCTGCAATGTTGACTAGAAGCAGCTCACTGAGACCCGACGGCGTTATTAGACCCATAGATATAATATAAGATATATTTTAAGCACTCGCAAATGCCACAGTCTAAAACTATATCCATTGAATAAAGACCTGGCAATGAATGGGGTATTAGCGCCCCCTGCTGTGGCGGTCAATGTGTTAACAGTTAATATAAAGATACATTACAATTAGGGGTGGAACGATACGCATTCGAACCGTGTACCGTACGGTAGGACCCCCACTGTTCGGAGCGTCTGTGTAAAAAAAATAAAAACTTCATTTGGCACGGAGCCGGGAGAGGTGAGCGCTGGCTGCAGCAGCAGCAGCACTGCAGCCAGGTGCTAGTCAGTTTGTGTAAAAATGGCAAGCACAATATAAATCAATCTTCATTACGACTTTAAAAACATAGCCATTAACATTACATAGGCCTACACACATCTTGCCATAGCGTTAGCAGTTTGTACAACACAACGCATGTTGAACTATGGTAGCCCGCCAGCTAATACAGTCAATGCAATGTTATCGTAGCTACTAGCTAGCAGAGGAGAAAATGGGAGTCTGAGAGGCGGGGTGTTTAAAGACAATGATGGGCGTTTATTCAACATCCAAGAAGGCTAACATACAACTGTGTTTTACTAACTCCAACCGGGACTATTGCAGCTTTTCCACTGCATGTTGATGTTATGAACTCCTAACGTTACCAGAGCTGAAGGTCCGTGACACTAAAATGTCCGTGGGGACCCACCAACCCATAGATAGTTCCAACTCACTGAATTACGTAATCAACCACAGTTGCACTCAATATTTAAATAATGTTAGTCTAAATAAATGTAGACAGATAATGTACGTATTTTAAAAATAGAATGAACAGAGCAGTGTTGTTTTGAAACAGTACAGTGTGTGTGTGTTAGTTTGATGTATGCTGCAATTTATATTGATGGCCTTCTAATTAGTTTATTTTAAATAGCAGTGACACTTTTCCCTTTGATAAGAAATCCAGCCATATTCCTTTCATTGTATTTCAAATACTGCACTTTAATTTCAAGCAGAAAACGAAACTTTCCATTAAGAACTGACAACCAGGGAATTTAAACATTGTTGACATCGTTTTTTTGTGTTTATATTAACACTTTGACTGCCAGGGGGCGTCTTTAGACGTCTTTGCTGGCCATGCTAAAGTTGCCGGGGGACGCTGTACGTCGTCTTTATATCAATATTTCAAAAATCTGCGATCGGATTCATAATGTCCCTCCGCTGGCCTGAGACACAAGTGTGATCTCCTCTCAATCCTCTAGCGGTTCAAGACCGCCATCTGGTGGCCGATCGGCAGATCGAAACCGGATGTCAACCTTTAACCCGGTAGGACTCACTCCATATGGGGTCCGGGCACTCGCTAATGTTAGAGAGACTCCGTCTTCACACAGTGAACATCGATCGCTGCAAATAACTCGAAAAAACAACATGATTTGGACGTATATATTATTATACAACCTGGAAATGGACCGACTATTTCAACATCCCATAATGGAAAACTGTCTACCCCACGCTGATCGCCCAACGGCCCGCGGAGACTGGGGTGAGTTTTAGCGTGTAATATTACCGTGTTCGACACCAACTGCTATGATGAACATTTGACCCACATTAGATGATTGGTATAACGCTGCCCACGGAATTATAAACGCCCCCTCGCCCATCCGGTCAACATCAGATGACGTGTAGTAACTTCTAGAAGTACGTCTAGTTGGAATTTTTTATATCGCGCTGATTGCCATCAAACTGTATTTCATCATCAATATAATGCATTTGGGGCTATATATCACGTTCTGGAGAAAGCTGCAGAAAGAGATGAAAACATACTTATACATTAGACCATACTTTACTATGAATATGTGAATGAAAAAGTTTAACGTTGCTACACAATGAACAATACATATAGGACTTTGAATGGGCCCTAATAATGGCAATGTAGCAATAGAATTTAAAAAGTTATAGCCCTGCAAAGAAGGGGACTTTCTCCATAGACAAATAGCGCTGGCAATCTATGGTATATCATTAATTTAACCTTAGGCAACCAAAGTGTTAAAGAAAGGAAAGTCTAGTGCTGGCTGAGCATATTGTTTGTTTTCACCAAGTTAATACTTTGACAAATGTAGCCTATATTTTTCAGTCAGTTCGGTCTTTGTGTGCCAAACATTATTTAAGGCTGTAAACACTGTAAACTTTTTATATATATATATATATATATATTAGTGCTGTCAAACGATTAAAATATTTAACTCGATTAATCGCATGATTGTCCATAGTTAACTCGCGATTAATCGCAAATTAATCGCATTTTAATTTTAATTTTTTTTTATACCTTAAACAGATCTTTTTCAAGTTCCATGTTTTAATACTCTTATCAACATGCGAGTCAACAAATGCTTGCTTTGTGCAGCCATTTAACACAAAAGGATGACCCTCATGCATTGCAAATTTGCATCAAATTCAAAACAGAGTGATGCACAAAATAACTTAAAAGAAAAGAATAATTTAAAACAATGAATAAAGTGTGCATGAAATAATAGGGGAAAGAAAACGTTAGGAACTTGTTACATTCACACACACAAGGGCTGATTAATCACACACCCCCCTCTCTCCCTCACACACACACTCTCCCAGCTCTTTTTCTCTTTTGCCCCTTCCTCATCTCTCTCACCCCCCTCTCTCTCTATATCTCACACACACACACACACACACACACACACACACACACACACACACACACACACACACTTCAGAAACAAACATAGTATCAATGAGAGCATCAATAATACACCTGAGTGAAGTCTAGTAAAATTTTTTTTTTTTAGTTAATCTTGAGTTAAAAAAATTAGTGGCATTAATAGAATCGGGAGTTAACGCGATATTAACGCGATATATTTGACAGCCTTAATATATATATATATATATATATATATATATATATATATATATATAAATGAGAAGCATGTTTAGATTTTTGAGTGTTATTTATTTTTTTATATAAAAAAACAACGTATATCGAACCGAACCGAAAACCGTGACCCCAGAACAGTGATACGAACCAAACCGTCCATTTTGTGAACCGTTCCACCCCTAATTACAATACAACAACATATGAAAAATAAAAAATGATAAATACCATACATACACAACATGTGCTCCCTCTTTTCTATGCTAATGACGTCGTTAATGACGCGACGCCATTAAAACATAGTGCAACCAGAGATAAAATCCCCACTGCACCACTGGTGGCACCTATGTATGTAAATGAACCCTTTCCCACTTTACTTTATTGGTTGCCAACAACGAGATTTCTCGTTATTGGCCGCCAGTTATTTCTTTTATTAGCGATATCCATTAATTTTTCATCCGTCCAGCCTGACGTTATCATTGGGAATGGCTCTGAGCTCGAAAAGGGCAAATACCGCACCCTATCGTCTCCTGGATGGTAATGCACATCATTGGATTGGATTGAGTGAAAAAGTGCATCAGAGGAAAAACTCCGGTCCAGGGTTTTCCCATCTCTGGCAAGCAGATCTGTTACCAGATTCCCTGCCGAGGCTCGGAGCAGCTTTCGATTATGCGTTTCGGACTATAACGCTGGATCAATAAACGCGATCAATATTTGGAATGGCGATCAGGAATTGGATTCATCTTTTTGCAGAACATCTGATCTGAGGTAAGGAATCTATGTTACCAGTTTTGGGTTAATCAGTCGTTTTTCACAGATTTCACAACGTGTGTGTGTGTGTGTGGCGTTAGGCGCTGAGCGCGGCACGAATAAATTATTTTTCAGTCCGCTTTTGTATCGTGCATAAGAACACAAATACTCTCGATAATCTAGCGTTTATTTGAAAATTATTCATAAATCAGCCGAAAAATGACAACGTGTTTTGTGTATTCCAGTAAATGGTTATTTTCGCGGAATTTCTCTGAAATTACTAGAACTCTCCGAAACTATACTCGTATTCAAAACGATATAAAACGGAAATGTACTGATGAAAAAACAATCCGTTTCATATATGTTGACTGCAAGCAAGTCATTGATAAGCAACGGGTTTATTAGACACATAATTTAAGATAAGGTTTATGCGTTCGCAAATGTGCTCGTCCTACCATTGATTAACGTGGTGGCATCCAAGCGATAAATCGTCATATCCGGCTGGCAACCAATGTGTTAAAAGCAGGATGGCTCAGGGCGGTTAGGTGGCCGAGCGGAGATTGCGTTCGTCACCAGCCCCGGAGCTGTGAGCTGGATTCGCCTGTTCGAGTCCAGCTCACAGCTCCGGGGTTGTCACCAGCTTGGCTGGCCGTCTGCACTAATACAATTGGCTGTATTAGAGGGTGGGAGAAGCTGGCGGGGTGGGTCCGGGTCGTTGTAAACAGCGACTCCTACAGTTCGGTCGGGGCGCCTGCTAAGCGCGGATAGGACTTGAGGGGGATAGTGTGGTCCTCCCACACGCTACGCCCTCTCGATGAGAATCCGCGCTGCCAGGTGAAAAGAAGCGGTGATTGGCTGGACGTGTGTCGGAGGAAGCACGTGGTAGCCTCCACTCTCCCAGATGATCTGACTGTGGGGGGTAAGTGCGCAGCGACCAGGAAGGGACTGGGAATTGGCATACGACTAACATTGGGATGGGAGAAAATCGGAGGAAAATGGAGGGGGAAAAAGACAAAAAAAAAAAAAAAAAAAAAGCAGGATGGCTCACATCTGCTACACTGGCTCTGATGAAAAAAATTTGCACTTCGCTTACCCGAGTAAAGCATTGCTTTAAAAGAAAAAGCTGAGCTGCCTCCCCAAAAATGTTATACCTGTGCAAATGAAATCTAAGACTTTTAAATACTTTTTAAGGCCTTAAAATTGAGAATTATTAATGTAATACCCAAGACATTTTAATACCCCGTCATTACAACAGTATTTTCTTCTAATATAACAAGACTATATGGCTCACCGTCCTGTAGCACCTCCTCGTCTGCCTTCTCCTTCTCCTTAGTGTAGTCCAGTGTGTAGGTCAGTCCATTGCAGCCTCGTGTCCTCACCCCCACCTTCATGCCGATCTGGGTTCAGAGCGGGTGGCACATTACCACCAGGGGTGGGGGAAAGATACAGCCATATATTGCAATATTTTGCCTGCCGATATTATAAAATCGATACACTGATGCAAAGTATTGGTATCTAATATTTAAGCATTACATCACGCGCAGGAGTGGTTTGTGAACAATAAACCATGGCTAGGGGTGGTCGTTAGACCCCCCCCCCCCTAGGCATGGTTTATTTTTCACAAATCACGACTGCAAGTGGTGTAATGCTTTTATACAACTGCCACATTCATCCAACCTTATTGCTATACAATAAACACACATTAATCGAAGATTTATTGAAAAAACCATCCGCCAGAAAAAGTAGTTCCCACAACAACAAAAAAGACAAGTTGCCTCCATGTGGAAGCAGCTCGGAAGTGCATCCAACGGATCCAACAAACTAACACATCCAACTGTGTGTTATTGGAATGATTGAGAGAAGTTGCCTCCATGTGGAAGCAGCTCGGAAGTGCATCCAACGGATCCAACAAACTAACACATCCAACTGCCTTTCAACTAAGGCATCCAACCAACTAACACATCCAACTGCCTTTCAACTAAGACATCCAACCAACTAACACATCCAACTTTTCTTTAGTTTTTAATTATGAAGTTAGTGGTTATTGGAATGATTGATTCATTGAAAATTGTATTACCAGATGCAGAATGGGTACAATACAGTACAGCTCAATACACACAATTGTTAATTGTTAAAGGGGAACTATCTTATAAATGGCCTTTTTGAGTGTTTAGCATTGTTTCCTAGCTATGTGAACTTATATTAATATGATCTATGTCTCAAAATTCTCATATTGGCGCATTCTTCCAATTCTCCTCTCACAATATTCACCCTCACTGAACTGAGTCATTTGAAAATGTGCGCGATATGTGATGTCAGAAAGACACCGCTGCATGATAATGTTCAGGAGGCGCCGGCACGGCGCAGTGGTTTAGGAGCCCAGGCTCAAAACGGCTCGAGATCTTGAGGTAGAAAAATGCTGTTTTTGAGGACTTGATTAGAAATACAAAACAATGAATAAAAAAAAATATATATATTACAGAGGTGTTCCATAGACTCACAGGAATTGTGTAAAAGTGCCCAAATAGTGAAAGAAATAGTAAAATAGTTCCCCTTTAAGGGGATGCAGACCTACTTTCTATAGAACTTCATTCGTAGATGCTTCTATTGAAAGTAGGTAAAAAATAATAATAATTGCAATTAATCAATCAATCCACGCGATTTTTATTTTGTTCTACAATGACTCATAACCAGGGGAGGAAACTAACTTTTTGGCTTACCAGCCAACTGGCGAGTAGATGATTTTTTTTACCAGCCAAACTGATTTCTTTACCAGCCAAAAATAAAATCGCTAATTGTGATAATTACTTCTTTGTATGTCTTTGTCTAAATTGATTTTCAATCATAGTAATAATCACACCGTGTCTCTACTTGTTAAAATATTTATTAGCATAAAACATTAATAAGTGTCTCTACTCCACAATATTAGCATACAACATGTATTAATCACACTGTCTCTACTCTTCAAAATATTAGGATATCACATATTAACATGAAAGAGGGAACTATTCTGGACTGGGTTGGGCTGAACTGGGCAGTGAAAGATGCTGGGTTGGGCTGGTCTAGGTTATACTGGGTTGGGCTGGTTTAGGTTGGACTGAGTTGGGCAGTGAAAGAACCAAGCATTTCACTGTAATGTAATAGCTAAATAAAACAACTTGAACTTGACTTGTTACATTTGCACTCTGGTTGGATGCCAAATGTATTCTGGTTGTACTGTACTTGTGCTGTATGATGACAATACATTGGAACCGAATCGACAACGCTAGGGGTTCAGCAGGTGTATTCTGAATGCCAAGTATGACAACATCACCGTTGTGAAGGGCATATGGGCGAGTGGTGATATGGGGGGAAACCCGGTAATAATAAAATGTCACTCGGCTGCATTTAAGCAAAGCCGCTCAG
The DNA here is from genome assembly GCF_963971535.1 of Notolepis coatsorum. Classification (NCBI taxonomy): domain Eukaryota; kingdom Metazoa; phylum Chordata; class Actinopteri; order Aulopiformes; family Paralepididae; genus Notolepis; species Notolepis coatsorum. The sequence goes on along the minus strand of NC_140165.1, from coordinate 160,813,844 downwards.
TATAGTCGTCCACTATGTTGAACGCGCGTTATGGTAGCTTGTTAGTTACATGCTAGGTAGCTAGCCGGCTAATGCTGGTTGACTTGTCATTCTCATCCGACTCGAAGGAGACGCGTCGCGTGCTGTTGTTCGCCCCCATGTCAGACCGCACTGATATCCGAAAGCGACGACTCTACATGCAATTATTTTCATCCACTGATGTGTTTTTGTCTAAGTTTGTCTACGTTGTCAAGGAGTCTGTAGGTCCGCGCGCAGTGGTCTGTCCACTTCCCCTAGATGGGCGGCATCTTCTAGAAAATGAGTGTTCATTGGAGGAGCTTAGAGCGCATCTGTACAACGATGATGTTCATTGGTTATGGTTGGATTATTATGAGGCGCAAATGGGAGGAATCAAGGGGGGAGTCAGAGTTCGGCTTGTGCCAGTGAGCGAATCAGCAGATTGCAGAATGATTTTTTTGTTTTGTTTTGTAATTACTAGTACTCGCCAGACTGGCGAGTGCTCTTCATGAATTACTCGCCAAACGTAAAAAATACTCGCAATTGGCGAGTAAAGTGGCCTAATTTCCTCCCCTGCTCATAACCCATCAATTACATCATCCAACATTGTTTAAGCAACTAAGACATTGTGTGTGTGTGTGTGTGTGTGTGTGTGTGTGTGTGTGTGTGTGTGTGTGTGTGTGTGTGTGTGTGTGTGTGTGTGTGTGTGCAACCGAGTGAGTGTGTCTGGAAGCCAGACAGTGTGAGAGATGAGCTCTGGCATGGAAGGGGAAGGAAAATAAATTGCAAATTAATCAATCAATCAATTCACGCGATTTTTATTTTGTTCTCCAATGACTCATGACCCATCAATTACATCATCCAACATTGTTTAAGCAACTAAGACATTGTGTGTGTCAGGGTTTCCGTTAGAAAAAATTGTTGCCGGCCTCAGTGTCCGGTAGATTTCAATCTACCGGTCAAATGAGAGAAATTCCGGTCAGAGTTTATTGAGCTTAAAAACAATTGATAGGCAAAAGAATGACAACAAAACTAAAGAATGACATCATCAAGGCATGTAGATTTATAATATTTTTACTTAAAACTAGGCTACTTTTGCATATAAAGTCATTATATTCCAAATAAAATAAGTCCTGAGACTCCGTGCTGCTGCCGACTTTAAATCAAATAGGTGTCTGTGGGCAGTCGCCCGACATTAAAAACAGCAGTCTGTTATAATCACATTTTTATGAGCTAACGAATTCCGTTATATTGGACATTTGTATTAATTATATCAAGCGAAGAACTGAGAAATTTGGCAGAGAGAGACGGCAACATTATCGTGGGTTTGCGTGACGACTCTCTCTCTCTCCACCTCCCAATGACTTATTTGCGAGAGTATGTCGATGCAGAGCAGCAGATTCAGCTGTTATTGGCTCTTTTCTGGCTCTATCTGGGGACCGCACAGCAGCGCCGCCCACCCAACATTGAATTGCCAATGGCTGAATTGGAGTACTGCACTGTGCTGCTGCTGCTCCGGCTCTGCAGCTTCACAAAAGTTCGCACACCCAGCACTAAGCTCTCGCTGACAACGTCGTTGTCATTATTAGAAGCAACGATGAAACAAATGTAATGATTGTTTCGTTCATCGCATAGGCTATTTAATTTTAGCCTATTTTAATACAATTCAAATAATCAAATTGTGCTTAGACTCAGGGAATTATTTTCACCGGACATTAAGACCGGAGAGATTAAATATGTCGGACTTCAACAGATTTTGCCGGTCAAATACCGGTAATTACCGGCTAACGGAAACGCTGGTGTGTGTGTGCGAGTGCGTGCGTGTGTGCGTGTGTGTGTGCGTGTGTGTATGTGTGTGTGTGGGTGTGTATGCGACCGAGTGAGTGTGTCTGGAAGCCAGACAGTGTGAGAGATGAGCTCTGGCAAGGAAGGGGAAGGGGGAAATAAAATTGCAAATCAATCAATCAATTCACGCGATTTTTATTTTGTTCTACAATGACTCATGACCCATCAATTACATCATCCAACATTGTTTAAAGGACTAAGACATTCGCCGTGACAGAATCGCTTTATATTTAGTCGTTATGACGCTATCAACATATCCATTTGTTAAAGATTATTGTCCGCCATCTTGTTTTTTCCGACGGAGTGATCCGGCGGAGTGATGTGATTCGGTTGTGGGCGGGTCCTGGGACCAGGAGCGTGGATTGTGAAGGATACATACTTGTAAATGGACTGTGTGCTGAAGGGTCTGCAATTAGGTAAAATTAGACCTAAAATAATCCCCCTTTAAGTTCACCAACCTGTTTAATATGTGGGAGTTAAGTTATTATTTACCACATAATGTTACACTGTCTGCCTATTGATAGCATCTCAGGTTATATGACGGTGCTGCCATCTAGTGGGCCAGAGGTGGTAGTGTTCCCTCGTAAGTGCGTCACTTCCTCTAGGATACGTGTTGTTGACGTAGAACTGGAACCGGACATGTTAGAGAACAGACGTGCCTCCAGCGTTGCTCTCGTTAGCGTTATAGTTTGACGTGACCAATGATGTAAAGTTGCTTACCAAGCGGACATTATACCACCAAGAGAGAGTGAGTTTTAGTACCCAGCTAATTCGATGTTTAGTAAACGTCTGGGATTAGCACATTACAGCGGACTATAGTATTCCCCATTCATCGTTAACAGTTAGCCGAAGCTAGCTAGCTCGGTGCTAATACCTAAAGTAGCTTCAGCTCATGCTTCGATAGCTGCTCTATACTGGACATATCAGTCGATATATAACACAGACCAGAGAACATTTAGATAGGGTCTGTGTCGAAGGGACGCTGTAAAAGGACACAACTAGTCCTATGTAGTAGCCATAGCAGTAGCCTGTGGTACAGAGGGGACCAGCGTGCGCCGTGCAGCACTACGGAGCGGAGTGAGACACTCGGATCCACCACAGCGGAGCATCTGGTCTGCAGGAGCAGACTGGTGGCGCCTATCGGACCGGGCAGCGTCTTCCCGCCCTCATCACCACGCAGCGGTCTACTACTCCTCGTTACAGAACCCATTCGGGTTCTTCCTCCCCACCAGGATTACTGACTCTCTCCATCTCTCATACTGCAGAGGGAATTGTTCCTCTGACAGTGGAAACCGCGGCAACGTTTGGCCAGAACACTTTAATAGAACTATTTGGGCGCCCATCTAAATTTAGTGATCGTATTTAATTAGGCATTGTGTAACGTGATAACAATATTTGTATGTATCTTTTTTCCCCTTTTTTGCTTATATAAATGGCATTATGATTCAAACAGTTTCCTCACTCTTTCTAGTTTAGGTGACTCCATTTTAAGTTATTCACTCAGTTGTGTATTTGGTACAATTAGTTTAAGATTTAAGGCATCCTACCACACCCCCTAAGGTGAAAATTATATACAGTCCTCTAAGCTCCCGCACAGACTGTTTCAGCCAATCAGAATCGATAAATTTGCATGCCGTTGTATAATTCTTTCTAAATAACAATTAAATCCCATTTAGCTGCAATACAAATTATTGGAGTGAGGTGAACAGATCGAAAACAGATTTAATTTGCAGTTGAAAAAAGGTAATAAATTGCAATATTACAGTATTGTGAATCAAGTATTGTGATTAGGGGTGGAACGGTTCACAAAATGGACGGTTCGGTTCGTATCACGGTTTTGGGGTCACAGTTTTCGGTTCGGTTCGATATACGTTGTTTTTTATATAAAAAAAATGTAACACTCAAATCTAAACATGCTTCTCATTTATTAAAAAAAAAAAAGGTTTACAGTGTTAGTGTTTACAGCCTTAACACTTTGATTGCCTAAGGCTAAATTCATGATATACCATCCGTTGCCAGCTCTATTTAACATGGAGAAGTTCCCCTTCTTTGCAGGGCTATAACTTTCTAAATTCTATTGCTAGATTGCCATTATTAGGGCCCATTCAAGGTCATATATGTATTGTTCATGGTGTAGCAACGTTAAACTTTTTCATTCACATATTCATACTAAAATATGGTCTAAAGTATAAGTATGTTTTCATCTCTTTCTGCAGCTTTCTCCAGAATGTGATTTATAGCCCCAAATGCATTATATTGATGATGAAACACAGTTTGATAGCAATCGGCGCGATATAAAAAATTCCAACTGGACGTACTTCTGGAAGTTACTACACGTCATCTGATGTTGACCGGATGGGCGAGGGGGCGTTTATAATTCCGTGGGCAGCGTTATACCATTCATCTAATGTGGGTCATATGTTCATCAGATCAGTTAGTATCGAACACGGTAATATTACACGCTAAAACTCACCCCAGTCTCCTCGGGCCGTTGGGCGATCAGCGTGGGGTAGACAGTTTTCCATTATGGGATGTCGAAATACCCGGTCCATTTCCAGGTTGTATAATAGTATATACGTCCAAATCATGTTGTTTATCAAGTTATTGGCAACGGATCGCTATGTATTGTGTCGAGCTCGAGTCCCGGGACCTATAGCGAGTGCCCGGAAGTAATATGGGTGATCACCACTTCATCCACATGACTTCCTGTTGGGCGATCTGCCGATCAGCCACCAGATGGCGCTCTTGAACCGCTAGAGGATTGAGAGGAGATCAGAACTGTGTGTGAAGGCTGCAGAGGGGAAATATGATTCCGATCACAGATTTTTGAAATATTGATATCAAAGACGAGTTACGGCGTCCTAGGCAACTTGAGCATGGCTAGGAAAGACGCCTAAACACGTTTCCGGCACTTAAAGTGTTAAATAATGTTTGGCACACAGAGACCGAACTGACTGAAAAATATAGGCTACATTTGTCAAAGTATTAACTTAGTGCAAACAAACAATATGCGCAGTCAGCACTAGACTTTCCTTTCTTTAACCCATTCTTTGCCGGAGCTTATATCCATTCTTGTAGCCTCTCTGCCAGCACTATTTGTCTATGGAGATGTTCACCTTCTTTGCAGGGCTATAACTTTTTAAATTGTATTGCTAAATTGACATTACTATGGCCCATTCAACATCAATTATCTATCGTTCAGGATGTATGAACGTTTTACTTTTTCATTCACACATTCATACTAAAATACCGTCCAGAGTATAAATATGTTTTTATCGTTTTCTGCTGTATTTCATAGAACGTGAGATATAGCCATAAATGCATAATATGTTAATATGCATAATATATTATATTAGATGATCAAATGCAGTTTGATACCGATCAACGTTATATAAAAAATTTCAAATGTACATGATCCTAAACGTCATGACTGGTCATCTGCTGGTGACCGGAGGGGGGGGGGGGGGGGGGGTCGTTTATAATTCAATGACCGACGTTAAATGATTCATGTAGTATGGGTGATATATAGATCAGAGCAGTTTGTATGGATAATAATAATCAAAAACGCTGAAACTCACGGCAGCTTCCTCTTACCGTTGGGCGATCACACTGGCGCAAACAGATCCCAGTTATGTGATGTTGATCTAGGTCAGGGATCGGCAATAGGCGGCCCACGGGCTGACATTGGCCCGCCAGCAATAATTTCTGGCCAGTCAGATTATTTTGAGAATATGATATTTATTTTACGCGCGGGAAATATTCACTCGGGACGCCAGGGTGTCTTTTATTGTGAAGCTGTATCTATCTACCGGCAGTCATCAAAAGCACTATAGCCAATTGAAATGCTAGAAATGGTCACGTGGACTGGGAGAACCAATGGAATAGTCCCACCGGGCCGCGTGTATATTTCCCTAACAAACTTTCACTTCCGCGTTCGAGATGGAGCGAGTAACAAAATGTGTTAAAAAAACAAAACAAACATCTTTGGATAGGGAAATATAACGCTTCTTTTAATAAACAGGAGCCATACTTAAAATACGGGTTTATCGCAACAGGTCGGTGATTCTTGCGTGCCGAGCCGACGTCCTCTCTGCATAATATATGGCGACAACAACAACAACGACGAGGAAATGATTACAACTGTGTTCAAGTTGGCAGATAAAGTAGGTGCATTCAACGCCAATCTAGAATTGGAGGGCGGCGAGTGGATATGCGACATGTTTCAAACATTAGCAGGGATTTTGGAGGACTGAACAACAAACAAGGTATGGTGAGTCGTGTTTTCATGCATTCTGTCTTCTGATCTGTTCATCACCCGCCGCGGTGATCTGCAACAGCTGATCTGCTGTTCATGAATGAATGAATGAAAACTTTATTTAACAGATTGCAGAATGGGTATAATACAGTACGGCCGGTAGGGGTGGGAATCACCAGTTTCATCATGATACGATACGATATCGATTCTTTGGACAACGATACGATATTTGCCGATATCACAAAGTCTCTCACGATACAATACGATACGATTAGATTCAGGTGCCTGCGATCGATATGAGATGATATCATAAGCCCATTTAACACAATCAGTAACATTTAGATCACCAAAAAAAAGGTAATGAAAATATCATTTGACATTTATATTTTTGAGCTCTTCCAGACATTTAAAGGAAAATCAATCTATTGTTTTTAATACAAATAGACCTCCTGTTCACTGTAAAGTGCCACGTTTTTATATATTGAGCTTTAAACTTTAAGCTAAATTTTTTGGAACTCAAAACTCACAACCTCCCTCTCCCAAACCGTTCCTACAACAATTTGTTGATGTTGCATGATCATGTATAGGCCTACATTTATTATGTATTATATTGTTTATGTTTAAATAACATTTAAACATCAAACTCCTCTGACCTCATCTGGTCTTTCCAAAGACGCGCGCACACACACACACAGAAAGGGAGAATGCTATGCTGTAACATCTACACACACGGAGCTACTGCTGTTGTTCTTGGGCGGATATGAGACTCGCCACAGGATTTTCAAAATAAGAGTATCGATATGAATCGATCTTATTACATCGCATCGATCCGATTCGATTGTTGATAATTACATCGATGTATCGATCTGGATCGATGTATCGTCCCACCCCACTACGGCGCAATACACACAATTGTTAAGGGGATGCAGACCAGAGAAAAACGTTTGTCTTTTTTCACTATATTAAATTAGCCATTGTTTTTGATCCTGGCCCGCCAAGCAATGGCTTGGGGAAAATCTGGCCCGTGGCCAAACCTAATTGCCGACCCCTGATCTAGGTCAGTGGTTCCCAAAGTCGGGGTCGCGACCCAAAGGTGGGCCGCGAGCAGCCACGGGAGGGCAGCGAGATCATTTAAAAAAAAAATAAAAAAAAAAAATCCAAAAAAGATTTTTTTTTTTTTTCACTGAACTTAGAAGCAGGCCAGGACAGTGTTTCTAGTTGTATTCTAAAATTCTATTCTATTGTATTCTAAAATGTGACTATATGGTTTTATATTAACTTAATAAATAAACAAAAACAAAAAATCTACTTATTTCAACGAACATTTCAAACTAAATAACAGATTATGCACATAAAACGCTGAAAACAACCGAAGCAACAATAGTATTTTAATGAGGCTATTATTATTATTATTATTTTGCAACAAGTTAGCCCTCTCATAAATAGCACATATAAATGAATAACTAACTTGAACTAACTTAATAGGATTGAAGTGATATTTGGCTTAAAAAATATGTCACCAGGCAAAGAAAAAAATAAAAAAAAAAAGCCTGACGTTGTGCATTGGGCCGCGGCTCTCTGACGCCTTATTTTCTGGGTCCCGGCCTGAAAAGTTTGGGAACCCCTGATCTAGGTGATCCAGTTCCGGTTTGTATAATACTAATATACGTCCAATCATGTTGTTTATTGAGTTATGGCAACGGATCGATATCCACGGTGTCTGGATAGAGTCCTGGGAGCGATAGCGAGTGGCCGGACGGAATAGGGGACAGACTAAGCACTTCCGGCCACTTCCGGTTTTGGCAACTCGTCGATCGGCCACGAGGTGGCAGTATTGAAGCGTTGCAGAGTTGAGCGGAGTCCTACAGCACCAGCCAAGACTCAGTGGGTGAAATGTGAATACCATGACGAAAATATGAAATATTGATCTCAAAGACGCCTTTAGGCGTCATTGGCAGATTACGCATGGCGGAGAATGACGTGTAAACACGTCATCGGCGGAGAATGGGTTAATATAAACACAAAAAAACAATGTCAACAATGTTTAAATTCCCTGATTGTCAGTTCTTAACACAATGGGGACCGGCCATGTATAAATACGTGTTTCGAATCCATGCGTTGTGGACCAGAGGCACGTATATAGCCGTGGCAAGTTGTTATTGTTTTATTCCATATTAATAACCGGATCAAGATCAAGATCCCCGATCGACTCTGCAGATCTACCCGCCTCTGTGGAATCGGCAACATGCAATACCGGCCAGATCCTCTTAGGGGCGCCATCGCTCCACTGCAGTATCATTGTGGGCGAATGGATTTTTTTTTTACCCTCCAACGGAGTATCATATTACCCTGATCCGAAACGAACATCATGCACCGTGTATTACGTTTCGAATCGCAGATTTCACCATGGAATAAGAGGATTTATCATCAACCAATGGACATATCGATCTACCAGATGCCGATCGATAACGGGGAAATGCTGCCGGGTATCACACGGGCTGACGGTAAGACATTTATCACCTAATTTATAGCCGGATCGGAGCTTGCTGTGCAACGCTAGCAATCGATCTGTGAATGTGGCTACTTACACGGACGTTGTATTGGTAATCAATAATACTAATCGACATCCCCCGCCGCCCCCCTTTCATCCATAGATGCTCTGGGATAGTCCGGATCATAAGCAGTTTATGTTATTTCATTAGCATATATACAACGGAAATGCCGTTGAATATAACGTTAGTAGCCTTTAGCTCTATAACTAGCTTTCCAGAAAATAGATAAGAAATCTGCGATAAAGCTTATATTCACGGCGCTATAAAATGACAACCTACCGATGGATTTTTTTCTTTCTTTAAGCCATTCTGAAGGGACGGTTTATGCACTCAATTGACAATGAGAATGGACAGATAGTAACACTATAAAGTATAGATATAGCTGTTAGAAAACCTACATGTTTGTTTACATTCCCCGGTCCTCTAGCCACTAATTAGACTAAGCCCATCGGTCGTCAAAGTGTTAATGGAAAGATTCGTTTTCTGCTTGAAATTAAAGTGCAGTATTTGAAATACAATGAAAGGAATATGGCTGGATTTCTTATCAAAGGGAAAAATGTCACTGTTATTTAAAATAAATAAATAAACAAATTAGAAGGCCATCAATATAAATTGCAGCATACATCAAACTAACACACACACACTGTACTGTTTCAAAACAACACTGCTCTGTTCATTCTATTTAAAAAATACGTACATTATCTGTCTACATTTATTTAGACTAACATTATTTAAATATTGAGTAGGGATGCACAAAGTTTTCGGCCAAAAATGGCAAAAGATGGCCTTTCGGCTTTTGGCCAAAAGAGTTTTTTCACCGAAAATATATCACCGAAACAGAAACAACCTAACAACCTCGCGTGTTGTTGTGATGATGTCGCGCTGTCGGGAGTCGCGCTGTTTCTATGTAAACTCTGCGCGCAACGTGTCCAATAAATGCGTCTTTAACATGCTTTTATATCCTTATTTACTATATGCCCGTTGCGGTTAATCACTGAGTGATCTAATATGCATATTATTCAGAGCGAGAGGGGGGGGGGGATTGTGTTTCTCACATTGACGCTGTCTGTCTGTCGCGCGTCTACTGTGCCGAGTCAAGCGAGCACATTCAGCTGGGGACTAGAAAGGTGCGCTCAGTAGAGCACAGATGTCCGCTGCGGCAGCCAGAGAAAAGATGGAATTAATGTACTGTATGCATTCAGAAGTGCTGAATAAATGTTTTATGGACCCATAATAGTGATTATTTATTATTTAAGTTAAGTTTTGCCATAATCATATATTTTTCCATAATCATAATGTTCCACAACATTGGTAAGAAAATCTATTCTATGAATCATTTTCGGCCTTTCGGCTTTTCGGCCAACTGTTTTCTATTTTCGGTATCGGCCAAGAATTTCCCATTCGGTGCATCCCTAATATTGAGTGCAACTGTGGTGGGTTGGAACTATCTATGGGTTGGCGCCCACTTGGCGGGTCGGCAGGGACATTTTAGTGTCACGGACCTTCAGCTCCGGTAACGTTAGGAGTTCATAACATCAACATGCAGTGGGAAAGCGGCAGTAGTCCCGGTTGGAGTTAGTAAAACACAGTTGTATGTTAGCCTTCTTGGATGTTGAATAAACGCCTATCATTGTCTTTAAACACCCCGCCTCTCAGACTCCCATTTTCTCCTCTGCTAGCAAGTAGCTACGATAACATTGCATTGACTGTATTAGCTGGCGGGCTACCATAGTTCAACATGCGTTGTGTTGTACAAACTGCTAATGCTATGGCAAGATGTGTGCAGGCCTATGTAATGTTAATGGCTATGTTTTTTAAGTCGTAATGAAGATTGATTTATATTGTGCTTGCCATTTTTACACAAACTGACTAGCACCTGGCTGCAGTGCCGCTGCTGCAGCCAGCGCTCACCTCTCCCGGCTCCGTGCCAAATTAATTTTTATATATTTTTTTATTTGCGCATCCCCTGAACCGTACGATACACAGACGCCCCGAACCGTGGAGGTCGTACCGAACGGTACACGGTTCGAATGCGTATCGTTCCACCCCTAATTGTGATAATATCGTATCGTATAATTGCAAAATGTGTTTAGTCCCTTGTTTGTGCCAAATCTGGGTTGCACATGATTTGTGGAACTCCCTCTGGTGTTGTGGTCGTGGTATTCACTGACCTTTGGGAAGTACCTCGACATGTACATGGGTACCTTAGTGGTGTAGTGTATCTTGTAGATCAGGCCCATTGCAAGTTGCTGTAATCTGTCGTCTACTCTAAGCCATCCTAGGTCAAAATGGGCTGGGGTGAGGTGTGTTTTAGGAGTAAGGTCAAACAGTAGTCTGACCAGTTTGTTTTGGGATGTTTGTAATCTTGTTTTTAGTGCCTTTGAGGTGCTTTGGTACCATGAGGTGCAAGCATAGTCGTAGTACCCTTGAATGAGTGGCTCCTGCTAGAGTCTTCAGGGTATTCTTGTTTACCAGGGAGGAGATCCGGTACAAGAATCTTGTTCGTTGGTTGACTTTTTTGATTACATTGTTTGCCATTTTGTCACAGGAAAGATTTGCCTCTAAGATGGACCACAGGTATGTAATTGCATCTTTCCTTGTGACAATATTGTCACCCACACTGTAACAGAGAAGTCGTTTGTCTTGCTGAGTTTGTTATTTGATCCAAAGAGAATGGACTCTGTTTTACCCAGGTGTAATGATAGTTCGTTATCTGCGAGCCAGGTGCAGATTCTGCCGAGTTCAGAGCTGAGGGCTTTTTCAACCTGCAACTTGTTCTTGTCAGAGACCAGCAGGGCTGAGTCGTCCGCGAACAAGAACAAGTTGCAGTCACAAGCTGATGACATGTCATTTGCATAAATTAGGAACAGGGTTTGTACCTTTTCCAAGGCAAAATGCAAGCACTTTTCAAGCATTTTCAAGGTGCATTTTCAAGATTTTCCAGCATCTTATGCGGCTGTGGTAAATAAAATATTTACCGTAATTCCTCTAATAGTAACCCCGGCTTGTATTTGTTTCAACTGTAGCGGATACCAGGCTTGTATTAGGAGGAGGCATGTATAAGAGAGAGGCCTATATTTCTAATTTTCAAACAGATCATAATGAATAAATCAACATTTGTGTCAGTTTGAACCCAGTAAAATGTACTGGTTTCATTTATTGAAACCAAGTACTGTATGAAATACGGTAGTAAACAGTGCAATTACAGGTGGTCAAAAAAAGTCAAAAAAAGTCAAATAGTGCAATCACAATACTGGTATAATAATAATAATAATAACTTCGTTTTATACAATTCTGAGGTAGGCTTACTCTCTTGGTAAACATTAACACCATACCATTATATGGTATTTACTGCACAGCCAGGCCAGCATATAACAACAATAACAAAATATATTGCCTATGGTAAATCCGTTGAGGGAAATACCGTAATTCCTCTAATATACATGAAACCCGGCTTGTATTAGGAGGCCGGCTTATAATTGCTTAGCTCAACAGCGCACCCGGTCATTAATAGAGACCCGGTTTTTAATTGAATACCGGTTACTATTAGAGGAATTACGGTACTAAAAATTATTATTTCACTTCTTCCATCACATTAAATCAGATGTTATTGTTATAAACAACCAGAATGATGTAGACTTGGCATCATATATAACCTGGCTGAGCCCATGTGTTATGCAGTAACGTACTGTATATCTGTATGTCGTGTATGTTATAAATGTCATGATGAATTGAACATGGGGGACCCTGATGTAAACAAGACGAAAGTATTGCTCTGGTCTGCATCCCCTTAACAATTGTGTGTATTGAGCCGTACTGTATTGTACCCATTCAAGGCCTGCCACGATAACACATTTTGCTGGGCGATTAATTGCCCCCGAAAATATCGCGATAAGCGATATTATTGCGACCGGTTAGAGATTTTTTTTTTAGAAATGTATTTCCCAAAACTTTTATTTTGAAGCCCACCGCTCCGTCTTTTCCGGTGTTTAGACTTTTATTTTGAAGCCCACCGACCGGACCGGAAGTATTGTTGCGATTATCCTAAGCAGAAACTATGAGCCGACAACTTGGGCTAATGATATGATGTTTTTGAGCTAATGATAAAACAAATTGTTGGTGAACAACTAACTTTAGGTTAGTTTTAACGTTAGCTACTAACGTTAGATGCAGCTACTACAGGCAATCAACGATGAGGAGGAAGCGTCAAAGCAGTAATATAATAGCTGTGGTGCGTAAGCACTGCAGCACGACTCGAAACTACCGGAGTGTTATAATAAATTAATTCATGTTTAACTTGTCCCCGTGTCCAGTCCTTTGACTAGCCCCACCCGTTAATTGTAAACAATGATGCATGTAATTGTATTAACGTTATTCTGTGTTGTACTTGTAGCTATGCTATACGTTGTATTTCTTTTGTAGCTAATGTTGTTAGCATTGAATGAGCATCAACGAACGCTAGATCTTTAATCTTTATTTAGCAGTCCAGTTTCTCCGGGCAGTAGCGAGTAACTACTTGGGTCTAAAAATAGCTAACGTTACACTACAAATAATGCTACTTGGTTAAAAGGAGCAACACTATTGAGAAATGTCTATGTGGCGTTGCCCCACGGAGCTCCCGTGCTGTACTCTAGTAACGTCAGCGGCCCGCCTCCCAACACGGACAGTGACTGAGGGGCACTGGTTCCGCCTCATTAAAACAAACGTGCAAATAGCAATTAATCGCGCCCGTCAAAATCATTGCATTCATTTTAATTATCGCAGCAATTAATCGATTTATTGCTTATCGCGGCAGGCCTAGGATAACGTTTTCAATCAATCAATCAAACGTGACGAGCCAGGCCAATTTTAGCATGTTAATTTATGGAATATGCAATCTAACAGCTAACGTGAACTTTACAGTAAATTACATGGATAATAATGTTAAGGTAGTTAGTTCATTCCTGTAGGTAAACAACAAATCACTCAAATAATCACCAGATAAAACTTCAATTTCAATCAAATATTTACTGAAAATTTGCTAAATAAGAGAACAGACTTTGTTTGAGGTAGGCAGTTAATCAGCTCCTGGAGCCTTATGTATGTATGTAATGTAGGGATGCTCGATATTGGCTTTTTTACCGATACCGATATTCCGATATTGTCCAACTCTTAATTTCCGATACGATACCGATATCAACCGATACCGATATATGCAGGGTTTCCCCCCAAAAAAACGGAATAATTTCAGGTAACTAATAATTTCACTGGATGCATTCAAAAGGCTTTCTAAATGTAAGCATTATCTGTGCAAAATATGATCATTAAAAAAGTTAAAATTAACATACAAGTTGTTGAATTAAACCAACATGCATACTTTTGACAATAAATAAAATAAGAATTGGTTCTTACTTGCTTATATATATAAAAAAAAAAAAAAAAAAAAAAAAAAAATTTACCGATACCGATATTTTCCGATATCACATTTTACTGCCGATATCGGCCGATAATATCGGTCGGCCGATAATATCGGACATCCCTAATGTAATGTATACAAAATCAAACACTTTAAAAGCAAAACATATCTCCTTGAGAAAAAACTGCATCGAACAACACAAAATAGTGCAAACATATAATTTGCTGTGGTAAATTAAATATTTACTCAAAATGTGCTAAATAAGAAGTCTTTGAGGTAGGCAGTCAATCAGCTCCTTGAGCCTTAAAATGTATACAAAATCAAACACTTTGTATTGTGCAAAAGAAAAACATATCTCCTTGAGAAAAACACTGCATCGAACACAAAATAGTGCAAAAAATATAATTGGCCTAGTTAGGCCAAATAGGGCAGGGCCTATTAGGGAGTGTCCTTCAGTTCCTTGAGTTTGTCGGTTAGCTGTTTCTCCACAGTCTCTAGACTTCTTTCCTTTTCTTTTGCAGCTCTTCGAAGGCCATTGGACTTTGAGATTAAGCTCAATTTCCCTATAGACTCAGCTTTTTCTAAATTGGCATCAGCAGACTTCAGGAGGACCCTTATATCCTCCTCCATTCTCTTTTTTTTGGCCTTTATCTCCTCCATTAGTCCTTTCCTCTTCTGTGCCTTCTGCTCATCTTGCTTTAGACGTTTTTGGTCACAAGATACATGTGATACTTCTGCCTGGCAGCAGCTGCAGAGAGGAGTAGCTCCTTTGTGTAGGCTATGTTGAGCAGCCAGGGGAGGAAATTAGGCCACTTGCGAGTATTTTTTACGTTTGGCGAGTAATTCACGAAGAGCACTCGCCAGTCTGGCGAGTACTAGTAATTACAAAACAAAACAAAAAAATCATTCTGCAATCTGCTGATTCGCTCACTGGCACAAGCCGAACTCTGACTCCCCCCTTGATTCCTCCCATTTGCGCCTCATAATAATCCGACCATAACCAATGAACATCATCGTTGTACAGATGCGCTCTAAGCTCCTCCAATGAACACTCATTTTCTAGAAGATGCCGCCCATCTAGGGGAAGTGGACAGATCACTGCGCGCGCCGCGCGGACCTACAGACTCCTGCCACCGGCAGCCGGCTTGACAACGTAGACAAATTTAGACAAAAACACACCAGTGGATGAAAATAATTGCATGTAGAGTCGTCGCTTTCGGATATCAGTGCGGTCTGACATGGGGGCGAACAACAGCATGCGACGCGTCTCCTTCGAGTCGGATGAGAATGACAAGTCAACAACATTAGCCGGCTAGCTACCTAGCATGTAACAAGCTACCATAACGCGCATTCAACATAGTGGACGACTATACTGAGCGGCTTTGCTTAAATGCAGCCGAGTGACATTTTATTATTACCGGGTTTCCCCCCATATCACCACTGTGACTCGCCCATATGCCCTTCACAACGGTGATGTTGTCATACTTGGCATTCAGAATACACCTGCTGAACCCCTAGCGTTGTCGATTCGGTTCCAATGTATTGTCATCTTACAGCACAAGTACAGTACAACCAGAATACATTTGGCATACAACCAGAGTGCAAATGTAACAAGTCAAGTTCAAGTTGTTTTATTTAGCTATTACATTACAGTGAAATGCTTGGTTCTTTCACTGCCCAACTCAGTCCAACCTAAACCAGCCCAACCCAGTATTGATTGATTGAAAACTTTATTAACAGATTGCAGAATGGGTACAATACAGTACAGCTCAATACACACAATTGTTAAGGGGATGCAGACCAGAGAAGGACTTTCGTCTTGTTTACATCAGGGTCCCCCATTTCAGTCCTGTTTGCTTAATGCCTTGTCCACTTCCTCCACACTCCAATATGCCCTTCAACCCTGCTCCTGTCAAACCTGCTCTTTCCATTCCCTCCATCATGTCCCCCCTTTCTGATGAATATTTCCTGCACTTAAGAGTCAGACACACATTCCTAGTAGTTGAGCTGTGATGAATGAATGAATGAAAACTTTATTTAACAGATTGCAGAATGGGTACAGTACAGTACGGCTCAATGCATGCAATTGTTAAGGGGATGCAGACCAGAGAAAGACTTTCGTCTTGTTTACACCAGGGTCCCCCATTTTCAATTCATCATTCAGTATAACCTAGACCAGCCCAACCCAGCATATTTCACTGCCCAGTTCAGCCCAACCCAGTCCAGAATAGTTCCCTCTTTCATGTTAATATGTGATTTAATGATGTAATATTTTGAAGAGTAGAGACAGTGTGATTAATTTACTATGATTGAAAATCAATTTAGACGAAGACGTACAAAGAAGTAATTATCACAATTAGCGATTTTTTTTGTCTGGTAAAAAATCTGTTTGGCTGGTAAAAAAAATCAGATACTCGCCAGTTGGCTGGTAAGCCAAAAAGTTAGTTTCCTCCCCTGTGAGCAGCCCTCCAACACTCTGCACATGGTCATGAATAACCCGCTGGGCAATCAATGAATGCTCTGAGGTTCTCCACCATCACTTCTTTGTTGACCGAAAACCCTCTCTCGACAGAGGCTTGACCGTGTGAAAGGATCAGGAGGAGTTTTATTACTCCCCATAGATGGCGCCACTCTGCTTTGTTGGATAAACATTCATGATAGAATTCATCCAACCTTCCACTTTCTGGGTTGAAGTTCCTAAAGGGATCTGACACTGACATCAAGCTGTAGTCATAGAAGTGACCAAACTCCCTCAGAATCTCATCACAGGATTTCTCTTCAATGCGGCCAGTTTCAACAAGGAGCCGCAGACAAGTGGTGAGTTTCCGGGTGCTTCTCTCTTTGCTCTTGATGAGCTCCCTAGGATCCAGGACAGAGATGCTTCTAACAAGAGGATACTTGAGTGGAGCCTTTTCAAAAAGCTTGGAGACCATCTTCAGCAAAAACACCTTGCAGTTCTGCCTGAACTCCAGCCTCAGCCTCTCAGCATTTGAGTTCTTCTTCATGTGCTCCTGCAGAGCTCGCTCTGTGACAAATCCCACTCTCAGTTTGGTGACATCCATGTGGTTGACTGGGTCAGCATAGTCAACTTGGAGAAGCTTTACTGTGGTAGTTGCGTCCTTCATGACACTGGGCTTGATAAAGTTCTCCATTAGACTCCTCAGCATATTGGTGAGATCCACACTCATAAACGGCAGCATGGGTTTGTCGGTCTGGTAGAACTTCAAAAATGGTTTTATTTCCCTAGCCACCATTAGAAAGAAGTTGAGCTTTGCTGGGAAGAGGTCATCTTGAACAATCATCTGAGTCGTCTTGAAAGACTTAGTAGATGGTTCAGTTACCATTTTCGTTTTGGCTGCATTGATGTACATCTTCAGAGAAGGGTAAATCTCTAGTAGACGCTCAGCCACCTCCACATGTTCCAGCCATCGATGATACAGACGTCAAGAGGGAAGGACGAGGAACCAATGACTGCTGTATAGTCCTCCCTACGAGCTGGAACATCTTTGAATAGCCATTTAAGGCTCGACAGAGCATTTCCTAGCTCCCAGTCTGTGGATGCACACCCTCCTCTGAAGGAATTGTGTAGTATATGCAAACCACAGCTTCCTACATTTAGCATTTTCTTGCCTGTTTGTTCTTCTATGTTTTGCTGGGCCAGGGAGAATAGCTTCCAGTTAACATTTGGGCCATCCATAGACAGCTGAATCAGGTTTTGGAAGCCGATATCCGAACACACTGCCTCAACCTTCTCATGTATTTGTTTTGCGGTGTGATGGCCCATGAAAAAAAGATGTCAGATACCTTGAGTTTACTTGATTATCATCCCAGAATCTCATGTGCATGTCAAGCTGGCATTTCTTCATTTCCCGATTTAGACTTTCATCAAACAGAAGTACATATCCAGATTCTTTCTTGGCTTTGGCCTTCATCAGGGAAGAGAAATGAGGAGCTATCCCAAATGTGGTGAGGTATGCCACTTTATTCTCCCCACAAATAAATTGTTTTGCTATCTCACTGTCAGGAAACATGTTTGAAACATGGCCCCCATGTCATTACATGAATGGTAGGAATGGTGGCTGGTTACAGCTTTTGTTGCCCAGCATATTTCAGCTTGAAGTGTTGGATTAGAGGTAACAAATGATTTAATGGTGCCTGTGGTGTTGCTGGTTGACTGGTTCTTGGATGAGCCTGTGGATGGTAGAGGGGCAACTCCACTGCAAGCTACTCCACTGGCTGCTTCCACTGTACTGGCTGTAGCTGTGCTGCTTGATGCATTGCTTGTCTGCTGGAAATAATCCACTAATGCAGGACCTGGATTTAGTCGTGCTTTCATCAGAATTTGATGCTTCTTCCCTAAATAAAAAGGAGCAACATCATGTTATAAATAAAACAAAGTGTTTTATTAATTTAATCTCACTGGTTGCACTTAATTTTAAGAGTGTTTATTGTTTAATGTTGACACCGAATCTAAATGGATCATTATGATATTATACATTTATATTTCATTTTCATTTATAGGCTACTGCCTATGAATTTTAGAGCCTAATGATGGCCTGGAATGAACTAACTACATTAACATTATTATCCATGTAATTAACTGTAAATTTCACGTTAGCTGTTAGATTGCATATTCCATAAATAAACATGCTAAAATTGGCCTGGCTCATCACGTTTGATTGAAAACGTTATTAACAGATTGCAGAATGGGTACAATACACTATGGCTCAATACACACAATTGTTAAGGGGATACAGACCAGAGCAATACTTTCGTCTTGTTTACATCAGGGTCCCCCATTTTCAATTAATCATAACATTTATGACACACATATACAGTACGTTACTGCGTTCCAACCTACAACTGCTCCACACCAGTTCCACACCAGTCTCCGTAAATGTTCCGTTATAAAAATAAAATGCCATTTCAATACACAACAAGTTTTCGTGTTTTGAAATACATGAAAGGAAATCAGCTAACGTTGATTCGCCTAACGTTAAAGGGGAACTCCAACATTTTGGGAAATTTGCTTATTTAACATCTTCCCTGGAGTTAGACAAGAAGATACATACCTTTTTTGTCTCTGTGCGTGCATTTTAGCTTTGGGAATAGACGCTCCGTTAGCATAGCTTAGCTTCATCACTGGAAGTGAGGCAGGACAGTAACCTTACAGTGTATTTCAAGGTCTGACATTGACCAAATTTGATATGCATGACCTTGGTGGGCTCTAGGTCAACTCCTGAAAAGGGGGTCAATGTCAGACCTTGCAATCAAAAATTAGGGGGCGCACTGAAATTATGGCAAGGGTTATTAGCCCCCTAACTTTTGATTGCAAAGTCTGACATTGACCCCCTTTTCAGGAGTTGACCTAGAGCCCACCAAGGTCATGCATATCAAGTTTGGTCAATGTCAGACCTTGCAATACACTGTAAGGCACTGTAAGGCTACTGTCCTGCCTCACTTCCAGTGATGAAGCTAAGCTATGCTAACGGAGCGTCTATTCCCAAAGCTAAAATGCACGCACAGAGACAAAAAAGGTATGTATCTTCTTGTCTAACTCCAGGGAAGATGTTAAATAAGCTAATTTCCCAAAATGTTGGAGTTCCCCTTTAAGCTATGCCAGTGGTTCCCAAACCTCTCCTCGAGGCACCCCAGCCGTTCCATGTATTTGTTAAATTCCACCACCAGCACACCCGATTCAACTAATAAAGGGCTAGTTAAGTTGAATCAGGTGTGCTGGTGGTGGAATTTAACAAATACATTGAACGGCTGGGGTGCTTCGAGGAGAGGTTTGGGAAGCACCAAGCTATGCTACATGCTGAGTATTTCAAAACACTGCGGTGAAAACAGAGTCCGGTAAACACAAGTTTGTAATTCCAATAGTGTATTCTGCCTGTTACTTGACTATTTCGATTATTGAAGTGGTATTTTTATAACGAACATTTACGGAGACCGGTGTGGAGCACTTGTAGTGTCGAGCCAGGCCGAGACGTTAATAATATGATCCATTCGCTCACCTTGCATGTGACTTGAAAGTGCACTCTCCCCCATCGTAAAAATCTTCAAGTCCTTTCTGCATATTCTGCAGACAGCTACTCGAGGATGTTCTCCTCTTTTTAACCATGACTTATATTTAATATCTTCGAGCCAGAGCTCATTAAAACGGCAGCCTCCCGACATTTTGACCACACACGCGCGCGCTGTTCTCAGATGGCACAGCTAAAAACACTACGGGTAGAGCCAAGCCACATTTCATTTTGCGTGAAAGGCGATTGCAAAATAGGCTCGCTCGAATCGCTCCGACTTGTTTTATTTCTTTGTCTAAAAAAAACCAAGCTATTCAGTCAGATAGCGATTTATTATTAAAGTATAAAGTGCAATTACAATTTCAGTAACTTTCCAGCACTTTATACACAATTCAAGCTCATTTAAAACCTTGAAAACAGCACATTGAAATACAAGCATTTTCAAGGATTTCCAGCACCAGTACGAACCCTGTAGTAATGCTTCCTTGTGGAACACCACAGCTCACAGGGAGGGGGGGGTGGGGGGGGGGGGGGTAGTGTACCGTTTACCTCCACCATCTGTTCTCTCCCCTCCAGGTAGGATTGCATCCAGCTCACTGATAAACTATCAAAACCTGCTTTTAGCTTGTCAATCAAAATGGAGTGATTGACAGTGTCAAATGCCTTTTGTAGGTCCAGCATGACCATGCCGCAGTATTTGCCCGCGTCCACCTCCTGTTTGATGTGGTCGTTCAAATAGAGAAGGCATGTGTCAGTGGAGTGGGATGTTCTGAAGCCAGATTGGAATTTGTATTCTATTTTTTACCGCAAGGTACTTTTCGACCTGTTCGTAGACTATTTTTTCCATAACTTTCGAGATGGAGGTAAGAATAGAAACAGGGTGGTAGTTGCCTGGGTCTATTTGCTGCCTTTTTTGTGCAGGGGGATCACTCTCGCAATTTTGAAGTCTTTGGGGACGTGTCCCTGTTTTATGGAGAGGTTTATTATGTGTGTGATGACTGGGGTGATGGCAGCTGCTGAGTCTACTCTCTGTGGAATTTGGATGGGATATTGTCATGGCCAGTGGCCTTGTTAGGTTGGAGGGCGCTCAGTTTTCTGAGTACCTCAGCTGTGGTTACCATTTCAAGTTTGCGGACCCCTGGGTTTTTGTAGTAGGCTAGGATGTGTTCTTCTACCCCAAAATGCCCTGAGTGGGAGGGTAGTTTATTAACCAGTGTTGTGGCTATGTTTGTGAAGAAAATGTTTAAGTATTTGGCCACATCCAGCTTGTCTGTGATGAGGGTGTTTTCCGTCTTCACCGTTTACGTTTGGTCACTGATAGGGACTTTAAAAAATGATTAGAAAATAACTCACATATTCAGGCTTGTCCTGCAGCAGTGTTCTGATCTTGTCGACAGCTGCTGGGGTCTGAAAAGAAAGACAGTGGGACAGAATGAGACTAATCGTGACCTGCATGTACTGTAGGGGTTCAAGTGCCTTGCTCAAGGACACAGACAGGTTAGGGATGCCCCGATCAATCGGCCAGCGATCGGTATCGGCCGATATTCAGTATAAATATGAGATTGGTGAATTCCAATAATGCTTTATTTTCGCCGATCGTGAAAACCGATAGAAAAACATGATCCAATTCTTAGCGGAGATCTCACTTGCTGACTTCTCTCTCAGACACACAGAGCTGCAGCGCACTGCTCCTCCCCCTCCTCCTCCCCCTCCCAAACCCATGTCAACAAGCTCCAGCAATAGTCTGCTCTAGTGCATGCAACCTCTGTGAGCTAACGTTAGCTACCTAGCTATCGTTACTGTTTAAACAAAACGACCCAGTCAACTATTCACTTTTAGTTTAATACATGAGGCATTGTCTAACGGTATCTAGCTGGCGAGCTACTGATAGCTCCTGATATCAACTAATGCTCCAGCAATAGTCTAGTAGTGCATGATACCTCCGTTAGTTAGGTAGCTCACGTTAGCTCCCTGTTTACACGTAATGACCAAGTAAACTAAATAGTTCACTGAGGTGTTGTCTTAACGTTATCTAGCCGGCTAGCATTAGCTACAGATAGCTCCTGATATCAATGTCTTATAACATTGATTCGATGCGTATTCGAGACCCTGGCTTGCATCGCAGTGACGAAAGGGGCTAGCTGAGGGAGTAGGGTATATCTGCAGAGCCGCAGATATACCCTGCTGAGGGCATGCTGAATGTGATTTGACCAAAGCAGAGTATACACACAGACAGTGGAGCTGTTTGCAGATAGCGAGCATTTTGACTTGTTGCGTGGTGGCGATGTCTCGCAGATAATACAACTACAGTACAAGTATAATTATATAATATATATATTTTATAAAAAAAATATAAAAAGAGTATATATTTAAAAAACATTTTTTTTTAATAAAACCAAAAACGATCGGTGTCGGCCGATATGGCTCATAGACGATCGGTGATCGGTGGCAGAAAACGTGATCGGGGCATCCCTACTGGGAATCTAACCTATGACCTTCCAGTTATGAGACAGTCTCTCCACAAAAAAGGTTCTAATCGTCTACTCATCAAGACCTGGACTTGCCCTTCTGATGCAGGAGAGCGATCGGGAGCGTGGCAGAACGTGGGCTGGAGCGTTTATATTTTATGTTCTTTATTTCATCATGGAGCCAACATTCCACTAGCAGGGAGATATTAGACTCACTAGGCTTCAGGCAGGTGCCACTAACATTTAGGAATTTGCATGTTTTACCTTGAGAACATCTTTTATGAATCCCTCCTGGTAGGGCTGGGCAATATGACGATATTATATAAATATCGGGTACAGTTCATTAACGATACACTTTTTTAACGTATCGTGGATATCGTGATGTTTTGCCCAAGAGGATTGTGTCGCGTCAATCTGGTCCACCCCGTTCAAACTTTTGAACAACGCCGCTCCCACACACACACTACTGCATCAAAGTTAGTACTTATGATTAACAAAGGCATTCGTTTTGTGGCATCAACATTATATAGTTACACGTTATATAGTTACACATCAGCGTATTTACCCAAACATAGCAACGTCCGATGACGACATAGATAGCAAGCGTTACTGTTCATATCTCAGTCCGTGCCGAGTTGTGCGTGCCCATTCTGCGGTCTGTTAATAAAGTTTTCAATCAGACAGATGTATGGAAAGGCTTTTATTATAACATTTGTTGCAGTAAAATCATTATGCCTCGTTGTCATGCTGCGGTGCGCTAGTAATCACTCGTCGGCTGCGGTGAGCTGTTGTTGTTGTCGTTGAGCTGAGCTCTCGTTAAAATCAATGGAGGGCATTCAGGAATGTAAAAAAAGAATAGCGCTGCTTGCCGATTGGTGCTAAGAACAGCAGGGCGGGTACAAGCGGTGTGACGTAATTGGCAGACTCGACTGTCAATCAAAATTATTCTGTTGCCGGCTGAATGATTGAATGAATGAACGTTATTAACGATTGCAGAATGGGTACAATACAGTACAGCTCAATACAACAACAGTGGACTGACTGGAGGATGAAGACCAGAAAAAGACTTTCGGCTTTTTTACATAAGGGTCCTCCATTTTCAATTCATCAAAACATTTAGAGACATACAAATATACAGTAGTTTCATAAAAATGCTAAAATCCTATTGATTGATTGATTTAAAACTTTATTAACATATTGCAGAATGGGTACAGTACAGCTCAATACATACAATTAAGGGGATGCAGACCAGAGAAAGACTTTCGTCTTGTTTACATCAGGGTCCCCCATTTTCAATTCATCATATTTCATATCTAAATCATATAATATCTCATTGCTAAATATATGCAATATATAATCTAATAATCCAATAATCTAAATCTAATATATAATATAAAAATGCTAAATGCATGGGTATTTTATTTTGTCTTTAATGTTAGCTTGCAAACTCAAATACTGTCTTGGTAAGCCTCATAATGAATTGTTTGGGGAAAAAAAGAAAAACATCGTGATGCGTATCGTGTATCGCCGAAAGGTCAGAAAATATCGTGATATCATATTTAGGCCATATCGCCCAGCCCTACCTCCTGGTAAAGCATCTCTGTAACGATGACTATTGTCTCTCTGACCACTAAGTGACAGACTCTTAACCAGGGAGCGAAATTAACTTTGACTCACCGGCCAGTGGCAGGGTAGATGGGAAGAATCTACCCGCCAAGCATATTTCTTACCTGCCAACTTTTTTTTTGATACAAAAAATTTATTATTATTTTATATAAATTCTTTTTTTAAATAAAATATATATATTATATAATCATACTTGTGATTGTGTTATCTGCGAGACATCGCCACCTCGCTGTCTGCAAACAGCTCCACTGTCTGTGTGTATACTCGAGTGGCCTCCAGCAAGGATTCTCCGGTGCTGCAGCTGGACCCTAAACCCTACATTCAGCATGAAAGGATTCTCCTGCGCTGCACCTGGACCCTAGTCAGCAGCCCTCATGCGATGTAAGCCAGGGACTCGAATACGCATGTTGTTGTTGTAGGACATTGATACCAGGAGCCATCTATAGCTACTGCTGGATGGTGTTGGGACAACGCCTCAGTGAACTATTTTAGTTTACTGCGACATTTCGTAGTGACTAGTGAGCTACCTAGCCAACGGAGGTATTATGCACTGGACTATTGCTGGAGGATTTGTTGATGTCTGGAGCTATCAGTAGCTAGCCGGCTGGATAACGTTACACAATGCCTCATGTATTAAACTAAGTGAATAGTTGACTGGGTCATTTTGTAACGGTAGCTAACGTTATCTCACGAAGGTCCCACACTGACTAGACTAACGTCATGGTGACTCAGAGGCAATAGCCTCTGTTTACATGCAGGCATACAGAAACAGGTGGGGAGGGGGTAGCAGCAGCAGCAGCAGCAGCAGCAGCAGCAGCAGCAGCAGCAGCAGCAGCAGCAGCAGCAGCAGCAGCAGGTGCGCTGCATGTCTGTGCTGAGACAGCGAGTGAGAACTCCGCTAAAGAATTGGATCATGATTTTAGGTTTTCACATTTGATTTGACTATTTGATTGCCCGCCACACGGCGGTCAGACCTCTCAGTGGGAGGCGCCAAACGTAAAAACTGAGCGCAAATGGCGGGTGGCGCTCTAGTTTCGGTCCCTGCTCTTAACCACCAAATCTTGCACGGATTATAACCTATATGATGCCAGTTACAGACCTTCACCTGCACCTTATGTTTACTGTTTACTCATAGCATATATTCACATTAATTTAACATTTATTAATTTAATTAATGAATAATGTCAAGAAAGACAGGACGGGGGAGCTCCAGTAGCTCACTGCATATCTCGGCGCTATTTCTGCATCGGGGAAAACCGTGCTGCGTCACGGATCTGGTGGACTCCGAGTTCGATTCCCGGACCCGCCGTCATTTGCCAGAATGTCTTCCCCTGATCTATATCCCGTTTCACCCTGTATCTGTCGGTCATGCTTGACCAGAAAAGCGATAAACGCTAAAAAATAAAGTAAAAAAAATAAAATAAAAAAAACAGGACATCGCTTGAGACATGTGCTACCAGGTCATAGCTGCTATGAGGGCAGACAATTGTCTGAGTTACTGTACAGTATATGTACTCCGGAATAGAGACAAGGCTCAGCAAATATTGTCTGATCCTTTGCATCCCCTTCATAGTAGGGCTGCACGATTTTGGGAAATAATCTAATTGCGATTTTTCTGACAGATATTGCGATTGAGATTACATTTGCGATTATAATTATTAAAAAAAATAAGCAGCCCCACAAAGGTTTATTGTAAAATGCGGCTTGCATCTGACCTACGCAGTGGGTCTTTTCGGGACACCGAGCCTGAAAATGTTTATTTTTACCTGGGAATCGATACCGGTACCCAACGGTACCTTTTTTTCTGTACTTTACTCTCCCTCTCTGAAGTCTAAACTTCACAACACACAATCTAAACCCCCTTACCTCCCTCTCCCAAACCGATCTTGTATCTCAATGGGACTCCCTGGTTTAAAAAAAAAAATAAAAAAGTAATAATTCTTTTTCTAAAACGATTTTTTTCTTCTTTTCGATTTGATAATTGCATCATTCCAAATCGCGATTTTGATTAAAAATCGATTAATCGTGCAGCCCTACTTCATAGTGAGTATTTAAGAAGTCTTTCATTCCACGTGCCGTTGCTCTGATGAATTCTTAGCCAAAGACACAAACGTGGACAAATACAAATATCTATCCATCGATCTATTGTGTTACCTCAACATGTCTAAAGTATCGCTAGGGAAGGCACTTGTACAAAAGCATTGTGTGCAGCAGTTTAGTTGAGTGACGTCCACATCCACACTTCACAGCACTCCGTCTGGGCACTAATTTGGGAGCTTGAGGAGATGAAGTACATCAGCCATTACAGACGTTGAGCCTTTTAAGCCTATGTGGTCACTTGCACGTGTAGGACTGCGTTAGGGATCATATTGCATATTGTTCAATAAATTGAACTAATTAAATTTTGTTTCCTTATTTATTTGACTAATAAAAAAGGAAAACAATCACAATTATGATTCCTTGTCTGGTGAAGGTGAGGATCACAGAAGCAGGCTACATTACAGGCCAGTGTGTGTGGTAGTTTGGTTAAAGGGGAATTCAACCTCAAAGCAACATTAAAACACATTTATCTGATTAATTCTCTCAATGTGGCTGATCGCCAAAGCAATCTATTCTCAGAAACATTGGCAGCAGAAGGTGCCAGTTTGGTGGAGCCAGACGTCATAATGACACATAGCCTCTCAGGTCGCTACAGTGCGACCATTTCACTCGCATTTGTCCCTAAAAATAGGTGTGGCTGTGTGTGAATTGGAAAAAGCCAGTCATGCCCAGAATACAGCCAGAACTCCAACCACAGGACTAAGTCAGCTAATGGCTATGCATCGTATTCTACTAGCAACTTAAGTGTTTAATACCACTTAGTGTAAAAAAAAATCTGAACTATCCCTTTAAGTATAAACAAACTAAATTGCTATTATTTCTATGTAATATAATTTTTTTGTGAGCTTATATTGACATTTTCAAATGATTGGTAGAGGACCTATCTTTCACTCCGGTCAATGGTCTCTAACTACACACCCTCAAGACCCCTGCGCTCTGCATCTTCTGGCCGCCTCAGACCTACTCCTATCCAAGCTCCGGGAGGGTCATCAAAGAGAAGTCGCCTATTCTCAGTCCTTGCCCCACAATGGTGGAATGAACTACCCACCCCAGTTAGGACAACCGAAACCCGTCCAATATTTCGCTGTCGACTAAAGACGCACTTCTTCAACCATTATCTGTTTTTTTAAGACCTAACCCTAACTAACCTTACTGTCATGCACTTGTCCTAATAAACTAACCTACACTGTAACATGAAACACTTTGATAAACATTGTTACTCAGCTGATAAGAGTTGTACCCTTCCTGATGACTTGTCGTACAGAACTTGTAAGTTGCTTTGGATAAAAGAGTCAGCTAAATGACTAAATGTAAATGTCACTATTTGACAAACTATCTTCTTAGAATCTTTCTTCAAACAAGACAGCAGCATGTAATCCCAGTACAGGTAACCACTCCACAAACATTCCATGCACCACACAAACTTACCTGCATTCATTTTTCAAACGGTCATAAATCTGTGTGTGTAGAGGTAAAATGCCAAAACAAACACATACCTTTGACTAAGAATTTTCTGTTGAAATCTGTCCCATAGTCCGTTTAGCCTATACTTCATAAGGGGGATATTTAGACTAGGTCCGACTCCCCAGTAAATGAGGAGGCTGACAGCTGGGAGGAATGGCGGTGTTGACAGTGGACAAGAGGGGCGACAGCAGTGGTCACTAGCTTACTTGTAGACTTAAAATAGACTGCAGATTTTTGACAAGTTATAGAAGTGAAACATCCCAGAGGTTAAGTATAACATAACATATATATATATACATAACGGTTCCACAAACTGAATACCCTCACGGCGTACGTAAGAAAACATGGAATTCTCGTCTCGACATAATAATGTGACGTTGTACTAAATGTGTACATTTGAATGGCGATTATTATACGACCCTAACGTATGGGACCTTTATCAATCCATAACAGCAGAGACCCATACCTTATCTATCGTCCAACAACACCACAAGTCAACACACCATGCTCTATAGTCTATATAATGTCGTGAATGCTATGTGCCTTCTCGTCAAGACTACAGCTCTCGACAACTCACCTAACGTTACACAATCATCTATATTTAACGTTATATGTAAACAGAATGTGTCATAGCGAACCGGTACAAAGGCTGCTAGCAGGGGTGGAGACAGCGAACTTCACCGACGTTAATTAGCTAACGTTAGTTGTCACACGTCTAACCACCAAGTAGTGTGCCATTAAAAGCTACAAATACCCCTGGTCTACATGGAAACTGGAACCACCAAGCTGCTAACTTCAACTTGGTATCCCAAGGAAACGTTAGCTAACGCGTTAGCAACGCTTCTACTTACATAACGGGTACAAAAACGTTGCCTTTTTGACCAACAGAGGATACATTAGTAGTGAAATGGGATATTATGTAGCGGAATACATAGATATAATAGCCACCTACCAGTGTTAATGCTGCTCTTATTGGCAATAGTCTTCTTTTACTGACCGCCCGGACGGTCGCTCGCACCATGGAGGCAGACATGTTTAAAAACTCAACATTAGCAACAGGCTAATGCAATATCATAACATCCAACTGCGCAGATGCATGAAAGACGCCCCACCCACTCCGTGAACAATCGCTATTCCAATTGGGCGAGAATCAGACTGATGGGCGGTTAAACCGATAAACTCGCAGATGAATAAAGAACGGAAAGACGTACACTCAATTTCTGTTTACATAACGGCAAGGGGAAAACTGCTTAGTGTATCCGTCAACAAGCGAAGCGGCGGAGGGCGCAGGTAGTGCCTCGCGCACCTACGCGGCGAGGCGGTGGGGAAGACATGCGACAACCCATAGATATATCTATGCGACAACCCGTCGTTATTTGTCGCATGTCTTCCCCACCTCTCCTCCCGTTCGACCCTCTCCTCTGTCGGTCCTGCGTGACCAATAAATCTGTAAAAATGCTTAAAAAAAAAAAAAAAAAAAAAAAAAAGCGAAGCGGCAGCAAACGGCACTGTCAGCTGACAAAACAATGTCGGCCTAGATGGAGAACGCCGTAGTTGACAAATGTTTGCCATGAGCATGGACAGTACTGTTCACAATTATAATTGATTGATTGATTGAAAACTTTATTAACAGATTGCAGAATGGGTACAATACAGTACGGCTCAATACACACAATTGTTAAGGGGGTGCAGAAGAGAAATACTTTTGTCTTGTTTACATCAGGGTCCCCCATTTTCATTTCATGACATTAACTCATTCTGCGCCACGGGTCGGGCGCCAGAGGGCGCTATTACGCCAGCGCTGTAAGTCAATGGGGCGCTTTGTTCACTTGCGAGTGCTTAAAATATATCATAATTATATCTATGGGTCTAATACACCCGTCGGTTGTCAGTGAGTTGCTTCCAGTCAACATCCACGAAACAGATTGTTTTTTCATCGGTACATTTCCGGAACTAGGCAAAATCTGCATATGGCTCGCCGACAACAAACTATCATTACACATGGGCAAAACAGAGTCCATTCTCTTCGGTTCAAATAACAAACTCAGCAAGACCGACGGCTTCTCGGTTACAGTGGGTGACAATATTATCACAAGGAAAGATGAAATTACCTACCTGGGTTCCATCCTAGAGGCTAATCTTTCCTGTGACAAAATGGCATCCAATGTAATAAAAAAAGTCAACCAACGAACGCGATTCTTGTACCGGATCTCCTCTCTGGTAAACAAGAATACCCTGAAGACTCTAGCAGGAGCACTCATTCAAGGCTACTACGACTATGCTTGCACCTCATGGTACCAAAGCACCTCAAAGGCACTAAAAAACAAATTACAAACATCTCAAAACAAGCTAGTCAGACTACTACTTGACCTGACTCCCAGAACCCACCTCACCCCTGCCCACTTTGACAACCTAGGATGGCTTAGAGTAGACGACAGAGTACAGCAACTTGCAATGGGCCTGGTCTACAAGATACACTACGCGACCAAGGTACCCATGTACATGTCAAAATACTTCCCAAAGGTCAGTGAATACCACGATCACAACACCAGAGGGAGCTCCACAAATCATGTAAAACCCAGATTCGGCTCAAACAAGGGACTAAACACGTTTCGCAATTATGCCACATCAATGTGGAACGCCCTACCTAAAGCTGTAAAGGAATGTGAATCACTACCCACTTTCAAAAACACTCTCAAAAAACACCTACGTGAGACTGCAATTCGAAACTGGCCCCTACAAATGTCCTAACCTAGTTCTACAGTAAATGACCAAGTAAGGCTTTGTCAGTATTCCAATGTACAGTGTAAAATGTGTGTCCCCCCTACCCAACCCCCCCCCCCCCCCCCCCCCAATGTACAGCCCTCACCCAACCCCACCCCACCCATCCAACCTCCTCCAATGTACAGTTTCTACGCCAAATGTATATACACTCCTTTTCTGGACACTTTTGTATCACAAACAGTACTGTATTTGCAAATCTGATATGTCATAAATGTATAGATGTAGCAGTACTGTCTATCTGTATGTCATGTATGTCATATATGTTATGATGAATTGAAAATGGGGGACCCTGATGTAAACAAGACGAAAGTCTTTCTCTGGTCTGCATCCCCTTAACAATTGTATGTATTGAGCTGTACTGTACTGTACCCATTCTGCAATCTGTTAATAAACTTTTCAATCAATCAATCAATCAATCCGTTTTATACCGTTTTGAATATGAATATAGTTTGGGTGCTTCTGAGTAATTCCAGGGAAAGACACGATAATAATAGCCCTTTAGTGGAATACACTAAACACGCCATTTTTCGCCTGATTATCGAATCTTCGTGAAATCAACGCTAGATCATCATTATTATCTTTCCTCATGCAAGAATGAAAAGAGCCCTGGACCGCAGGGCTCCCCCGCCACCTCCTGCACCCAACAGCACACAGCCACACACACAGAGACAGCGTCGATCGCGGTAGAAAGAAATATCAGATCAACGCAAGGTTTTATATATAGTGTTCTTACCTCGTCTCTGATGTAATCATGTTTTTTTTTGCGTTTTTAGAATTATCAGGTAAATAACATGTTTAACCTTCAGGTAATTGTATTGGTAGAGCTCAAGCACTTAAATAATAATAATTATGGGTGGATTGTTCAGCCATCGACCGTGAGAGTTGCATCCCGTTAGGGACAAATACATAGCTATTGCAAAGTGTTAATAATGTAAATATTCAACAATACTTAGATTTTCTTACACCTTAAGTCTCTGTCTGTCTTCTATCTGTCCGCCTTTCTATCTGTCTCCATCTGTCTGCCTTTCTATCTGTCTCTCCGTCTATGTCTCTCTCTGTCTGTCTTTCTTAATTTGTCTCTGTCCATCTGTGTTTCTGTTTGTCTCTGTCTGTCTTTCTACCTAACTCTGTTTGTGTCCGTCAGCCTTTCTATCTGTCTCACATTCTTCAATTTTGTTTCAGGTAAGTATGACAAGATTTCAGGTAATTGGGTAAGTATAGGATACTTTGTATTATGTTTCAGGCATTCTATTGTCTTAATAACTGTAATTGATTGCAATACTTTTCTACATTTTAGGTAAGTATACACTTCAATCCATTTAAGGTTTTCGTTACATTAATCTCTCTGCCTGTCTCTCTGTCTAAACTGTCCAGATAGATTCCTCAACGTATCTTCATGTTGCTATATCTAATTGCACCAACCTTTTGTTTAGTGCTTGAGGCTCTTCAATCAGACGCAGTACCTGACTGTCAACATAGTATACCAGTATATATCTTATAGCTTTTGCTTTCTGGAGATGAATGTCCCTCCCTCTCAAAGAGTGTTGTCAATGGTCCTCATTCTCGAACGGACATATGTAAAAGTTACCAAGGACTTCCTTCGTAACTCAATTTACGTACTTATTCGGCATTCTCGAACGGCTTCGTATTGTAAATGCTTTTTAGGATTTACAAACTCGAAAAGGCAGACCGGTGTGCGCCCATGGTTTCAACATCTTTCTCTGGGACAAGTCATTGGGGATTACCGATACTGTAACTACAGACATCCGTGGAATTAAATAATTATAATAATTAATACAACAATATTTGTATAATTAAGTTTAGCTTTTATAGTCCTGACTCAATGAGGCATGAGCATTACACACACACTGCAAACTAAATAAATAAGAACTAAACCGATTGCGGCGGATATAACTACTGTATAGTGGAATATGCTCTCTTCTCTATATTATTTATTGGTTTGATGTATTTCCATTGCTAAACGAAATAACAGCTTATTGAGGCAGCCTCAGCAACCCACCTCACCCCTGCCCACTTTGACAACCTAGGATGGCTTAGAGTAGACGACAGAGTACAGCAACTTGGAATGGGCCTGGTCTACAAGATACACTATACGACTAAGGTACCCATGTACATGTCAAAATACTTCCCAAAGGTCAGTGAATACCACGACCACAACACCAGAGGAAGCTCAACAAATCATGTTAAACCCAGATTCGGCTCAAACAAGGGACTAAACACGTTTCGCAATTATGCCACATCAATGTGGAACGCCCTACCCAAAGCTGTAAAGGAATGTGAATCCCTACCCACATTCAAAACCGCTCTTTTTTTTATCCACTTTTTCTCCCATTTTCTATTTTTCTCCCATCCCAATTTCGTATCATCCAATTCAACCCTCCCCTATCTCGAACGCTGTTTCATGCCTCCCACAAGCCGGCTGTAATGTAGACGAAGCCATACATTGCACGAGTCCCCTCCGGTACTCGAGGTAGCAGCTGTCACATCTTTTCACCTGCACAGCGCGATCTTTCAGCGTTAGGGGTCTGCGCTTTGGAGCGACGCCGCCCCCGTCGCTTCCTGATTCTACTGCGCAGGCGCACCAACCGACCTGTAGGAGTCGCTGTCCACAACGTCCGATCCCCACCCATCAGTTTCCCACCTCCTAATACTGCCAATGTGTATTAGTACGGACGACCAGCTAAACTGAAAGCAATGTGGAGCGCTGGGATCGAACCCAGCGTCTCCAGCACTGGAGGTGAGCGCCTTGCCCACTGCACCACCTAGCCGCCCTATTCAAAACCGCTCTTAAAGAGCACCTACGGGAGGCTGTAATTCGAAACTGGCCACCGTAAATGTCCAAACCCCCCCCACCCCCTCCTAATAAGATAAGATATTCCTTTATTGATCCCCTTGGGGAAATTCAGGTAACAGACAGGTAATACAGTCTCCTCCCCACCGTATGTATATTTCTCTCCCACCCACCCACCCCCTCCTAATGTACAGTCTCCTCCCAACCGTATGTATATATTCTCTCCCCACCATATGTATATTTCTCTCCCACCCACCCACCCCCTCCTCTGGGTTTAACACGATTTGTTGAGCTTCCTCTGGTGTAGTGGTTGTGGTATTCACTGACCTTTGGGAAGTATTTTGACATGTACATGGGCACCCCGGTCGTATAGTGTAACTTGTAGACCAGGCCCATTGCAAGTTGCTGTACTCTGTCGTCTACTCTAAGCCATCCTAGGTTGTCAAAGTGGGCAGGGGTGAGGTGGGTTCTGTAAACAAGACAAACGCGTTTCTCTGGTCTGCATCCCCTTAACAATTGTGTGTATTGAGCCGTACTGTATTGTACCCATTCTGCAATCTGTTAAATAAAGTTTTCATTCATTCACACATTCTGTATACGTGCAAAACGAATCGTTCCAGCAAAGTATAGGCTTCTATTATAATGTGGTTTACTTTCCTCATAATTTTGCCTAACAGGGTGGACATTTAAGAGGACATACAGACTAACACCATAAAACTTGCACACAAAAAAGCAACAGCTCTTTGAATTTTCCACCAAATGAGTGATTCCACTTCCTGAATGTTGGTTCATGGGAATTGTAGTTCTCTTTTGTTCAGAAGGCCAAAAAAACACAAATTAACAGGGTGGAATGCAATTTTGGGGACACAGTAAATTCAATAGAAATAATAACATTAATTTATCCATTTATATAGATTTTAACTTGAACTATAATAATAAAGGCATATTTCAACTTATTTATAATTATATTGCAAATGTTTCTAATTGAAACTGAACATTTGCTTTGGGGCTATTGTAAAAAGTGGTGTATGTGCCTAACATAAAACAAAAATTATATATATATATATATATATAGTACATGTATGCATTTTTCTGTGTTGTTATAAAGAGGACCTCAATCTATAATAAAAGCCTTTCATTATAAACATGGGATTCATTTGAAATAAGATATAACGAGTTATATCCTGAGGACGGAAAAGTCACCAATAATCAGGAATGACCCAGACCTGAAATTTAGCAGTGGATCTGCTGGCTACAACAAAAAAATACTGTCAGAATGGTGTGGACTCCGCCTCCATTGCACCCCACAGGCATACACTGGTGTAATCATGGTGCTGACATTTTTTTTTTTTAATCTACTTTTTCTCCCCATTTTTCTATTTTTCTCCCGTCCCCAATTTTGTATTTGTCCAATTCTAACCTCCCCTGTCTCGAACACTGTTAGGCCATGCCTCCCACAAGCCGGCTGCAATGTGGAGGCAGCCGTCGCATCTTTTCACCTGCACAGCGCGATCTCTCAGTGGAGAGGGTCTGCGTGGGAGGGACACGCCGCCCTAGTCGCTTCCTGATTCTACTGCGCAGGCGCACCAACCGACCTGTAGGAGTCGCTGTCCACAACGTCCGATCCCCACCCA
The DNA here is from genome assembly GCF_963971535.1 of Notolepis coatsorum. NCBI lineage: Eukaryota > Metazoa > Chordata > Actinopteri > Aulopiformes > Paralepididae > Notolepis > Notolepis coatsorum. The sequence continues at coordinate 160,778,886 of NC_140165.1, read as the reverse complement.
CCAGCTTCCCACCCCCTAATACTGCCAATTGTATTAGTATGAACGACCAGCTGGTAGCAACGCAGAGAGCTGGGCTCGAACCCAGCATATCCTGCGTTGGTGGCGAGCGCCTTGCCCACTGCGCCACCTAGCCGCCCACCGAGCCTTCTTTGTATAACATAAAAGGAGTCATGCACCTGCTAGGTCTCATAAAGTGTATTATTACATGGCATTTTCACATTCGCCGAAATGCTCGCTTGTGATTGGTCAATAGCGCTCGTCAGAGGTCCGATATTACTCGATAACGGACCTCTGCCGAACAATAATGACCGATGTGCGCAGCTGGACCAATCAAGTCCACTACACACACTGTATCAGTGCTGCTCAGCATATGCACAGCTGCACTCAGTCATGCAATCAGACCACAGACCTGCCGGCTGCCGATAATAATAACTTTATTTGGGCTGACAGAGCCACAGAACAACTGCGTCTGCATTTGATCTCGTCTTGTCGATGAATTAGGTATATTGTTAGTAAGTTAGCCATGCCATAAGTAAGGGATTCACTGACGTTTAAAACACCTCGGCTGCGCCTCGGTGTTCTAAACTCCGTGTCGGTCAATTATTTTGCGACAATGACCTCGTAGCTATACATTATCCCTTACTTATGGCATGTGTTTGGGGTCGGATTAATAATACTCTATACCTTTCCATTTTTTTTTGTGCAATTCAAAACCATGATCAACGTAGGAAGTAAAGCCTGTTACTCAATAAGGCAATGAAGGGGAGAAGAAGGGGAAAAAACATTATTTTCCTTTTTTATACGTTTAATGGATGAGCAGGTCATTCAGACAGACTACTAGCAGCAAAAACAGTCCACTGCATGGAGGCTCAGCTACTGATGTGAAGCACTGTGGTGGCCACAAAAAGCATCTGGCAAATGGCTCTCTCTCTCCATCATCTTGTTCTGCAATGAGCCGACTAGGGATGGGCATGTTGAGTTATTGATTTGTTGGGGAGTATTCAAATGCATAAAAAAAGAAAACTATGAAGATTAGCCCGCATGGCACAGAGCTGTAGCGGCGTCACTATACTGCAGCCCAAAAAGAAGCTGACATCCTCTCGACAGAAAAGGTAGAGCATAACAACGGGTGCAAACGCGCAAATTCAATAAAGTGTGAAACACGTTTTTTTTTTTTCTGCTCAGTTTCAGACAAAACAAAAAGGCATATATGCATGTTCTGGTTGGCATTTCACCAGGGGACTAGGTATTTAAAACGTACTCATCGCTGGCGCCCATCCCTAGAGGAAACGATGTGTGCAAAAAGCTTTCGTTTTCCAAATCTATGAAGTGTACTTTGTCACAATGTTTCATTTTATTTTTAATTTTTTTTTAATGTTTCTAACCTTGTCATTCAGTGTCGGTGTGTAAGGATGGAACTGAAGCCGGGAGTCCCAGCTGTGTACACAGTCAGTCTTAATGACAACAGTGTGGCCACAGGTACACACATGCTCACAGTGTTTCAGGGGCAGATTAATGTGGACATCCACTGTTACCTTTGGATACACAAAGAAACACAAACGTATCGAAATAATTTACTTGTTTTGGGGCTAGATTGACAAAAAAAATAAAAAATACAACCCTGAATAAAAAATTAACAGAGCGAGAACACATAACCCCCCACCACACACACAAAACACATACAGGGTGTAACAATTCGTCAATGCACTGTAAAATCCAAGTGTGAAGAAAAAAAAAAGTATTAAAATGAATCAAATTAAAATCTAAATAAAATTGTGGGTTTCTTAGATTCATATATCTACATATAAAAATAATGCTGTTAACTAATACTCTGGTGTAAGGTTTTAATTGCATATACACAAACGCTGACTTCAGTGCCCTCACATTTGTATTTTTCTTTTTAATGTTTTTTAAATGAATCATATTGAACCCAACGATGATATAAAATTGTAATACTAGACGATGCATTGGCTAAATAATCAGAATCGAATCTCAAGTTTGATTCAATTTTACCCCTATCACACATGGGCGGGCGGGCGCGCGCACACACACACACACACACACACACACACACAGAGACACACACACACACACACACACACACAGAGACACACACACACACGGCTGGAGATGCTTTCATGGCAGGAGAAGGGGGGCGGGGGGGACTGACACTGATGGGGGGCGGGGGGACTGATGGGGGGGGTGGGACTGACACTGATGGGGGGGCGGGGGGACTGATGGGGGGGGGGGGGGGGGGAGACTGATGGACATCAGTGCACAGAACAAATCAAGCTCTTCATGTAAAAGTAATGCAATAAAAACTAAAAAACATAAAAGAGAAGCCTGGCGCTCAGGCCAGGTAGGTGAACAGAACACATGAGGTCATGTATCATGGCTTGCTCTTGTTAATTCAAATAAAAGCTTTTAAAAAAGGGCTCCTCTGTTGAGCAGATTAAAAACATAAAAAGGCCTTTTGTTGTTGGCTTCAAGTTGAGTGACTGGTGTCCCGGCTGCTGCGGGCTCCAGCTGGCGTCCCGTTCACAACTCTTAGCTTTCAGGGATTGACAAGACGGGGGAATGGTCGACCACCGCCCCCCCACACCCCGGAACAGGTTCCGCTTAGTCCACCGGGCTCTTCCTGGAGCCAGAACGACCCACGTGGTGCCTGACTAGGCTGCCTGGGAGACACACACAGCAAACCCATTACATTTAGGAAACCAGAATACTTTCTCAACAGGGGAGGAAACTAACTTTTTGGCTTACCAGCCAACTGGCGAGTAGCTGATTTTTTTTACCAGCCAAACAGATTTTTTACCAGCCAAAAAAAATCGCTAATTGTGATAATTACTTCTTTGTATGTCTTCGTCTAAATTGATTTTCAATCTTTAGTAATAATCACACCGTGTCTCTACTCTTTAAAATATTTATTAACATAAAACATTAATAACAGTGTCTCTACTCTTCACAATATTAGCATAAAACATATTAACATGAAAGAGGGATCTATTCTGGACTGGGTTGGGCTGAACTGGGCAGTGAAAGATGCTGGGTTGGACTGGGTTGGGCAGTGAAAGAAAAAACCTTTAGTATGTTGTATAGATAGATGTGAAATGTATAGATGTAGCAGTACTGTCTATCTGTATGTCGTGTATGTCATATGTTATGATGAATTGAAAATGGGGGACCCTGATGTAAACCAGACTAAAGTCTTTCTCTGGTCTGCATCCCCTTAACAATTGTGTGTATTGAGAATTGAGCCGTACTGTATTGTACCCATTCTGCAATCTGTTAATAAAGTTTTCAATCAATCAATCAAGTTAACTTTGAACCTCGGTTGTCAAGCCGCGTCAATGTTGTGTATGCATCTGGGTAGGCATCACAACGGTGTTCACTGTGCCTTTAAGACGGCACGGTGGGCTGGACGACAGGGCTGTGAAATACAGTCAGTGTTGTGGTATCGTCAGTTCGGTTGGTGTGTTGTTGTGCACTGGTTGAGCATGCAATAAAACATGTAACCTTACGTCGTAGTCCGGTGCGTTTTTGGAAACATTATAGTCATAACAAATACACCTAGCTAACATGGGGCTGGCTGCTTTGAGCACACACACACACAGGGCTAACGTTAGCTAGCAAGCAGCTATATAGCTAAAACGCTAACTAGAAGCTAACTACTGTATACTGTTCAAATAGACTAACATACACCTCTGTGATTTAAATGTGTCCTTGCCTTATACTCAAGGGTTGTACTAGGGTTGGATGTAGTTCCCCGTTGGTCAGTCTGTCTGTTTTCCATCTTCTGCTGTGTTTAACGTTATCCGTTTGCGAGTGCTCCCTTGACTGATGGCTAGTACCGCGGGACTTTTATTCAACATTATATATGTCCGCCGTGGGTTGGCCAGTACTGCAGGAACTTTTATTAAACATTCTATATGTCCGCGGGTCTTGTGCAGTGCTCTTGTGGCACTGTCAACTAAAGCGAGCACTCAGGAGACGTGCACCGTTTGCCAGTGACCGTGATTGCAGAATGTTTTTTTTTGTTTTGTTTACTAGTCGCCAGACTGGCGAGTGGTCTTCATGAATCACTCGCCAAACCTAAAAAATACTCGCATTTGGCGAGTAAAGTGGCCTAATTTCCTCCCCTGTTTCTCAAACTGTCAACCTACAATGCAATACCTGGCTATTTTTATTCTTATTCGTTGTGCCTATATGTATGAATTTGCTGATAAACGGCGTCTTTGTTTTGTAAGCTTGTTGTTGCTGTAAATGAGGGAAACCTCAGTGCCTTAACACATTGAGTGCCACGCCCCTTCCAGGAAGTGACCCCTTCCTTGCCGTCCATTAACCCCATGTAAACGTAGTTGTAGTTTGTAGAGCTAAACCTAGATTTTATAGTATTAGCTATGGGTCTAATAACGCCGTCGAGTCTCAGTGAGTTGCTTCTGGTCAACGTGCAAAAAACGGATTCTTTTTTCATCCGTACATTTCCGTTTTATACCATTTTGAATATAGTTTGGTTGCTTCTGAGTAATTCCAGGGAAAAGACGTGAAAACAGCGTTTGTGTAATTCAATAAACACGTGTCATTTTTCGTCTGATTATCGGATCTTCCTGAAATCAACGCTAGATCATCATTATTATCCTTCCTCGTGCAAGCATGCAATGTGGTTTAGACCCCCCCCCCCTCCCTGCAACCCAACGGCAAACAGCCATACACATAAAACACAGATAGCTTCAATCGCGGTAGAAATAAATATCAGATCAACGCAAGCTTTCATATATAGTGTCCTTACCTGGTCTCTGATGTATTGCCAAAAAAAGAATCCAATTATCTGATCGCCATTCCAGTTATCCACAGCGATCCTGTCTCCGACGTTGTTGGGCATTGCACTTCAACGGGCGGGCGGGGTCAGTAGTCCAAACCATCCCTACAAGCGTGTGTTTTGCCGGAGTGTTTAGGACCTGCCCCCACGCCGCAGCTCTGTAGAGAAAATAAACTAACCCGTTTCTAACGGGGTGCAATAATGGCCGAAGGCGTTAGACGGCGGTAGACCGTCTGCCAGCTCAGACACACTCAGAACAGTATGCACAAGGTCAGGGCTGTACGCTAAGCTTTTTCACTAGGGGCACACTTGACCCTAAATGAGAAATTTAGGGGCAAAAAATATTTTTTTAGGGGCACATTTTTAAATAACAATTTACCATTATTTATATCGATTGTTTTTGATTAAAAAAAAAGAATAAATTATTTTATATAATTTTTTTTTTAATAAAATATATATATTATATAATCATACTTGTAGTTGTATTATCTGCGAGACATCGCCACCACGCAACAAGTCAAAATGCTCGCTATATGCAACCAGCTCCACTGTCTGTGTGTACTCGAGTAGCCTCCAGCTACGGCCAGGATTCTCCGGAGTTGCAGCTGGACCCTATACTGTAGCCTCCAGCTACGGCCAGGATTCTCCGGCGCTGCAGCTGGACCCTATTGACTATATTCAGCGTGCTCTCAGCTCGAATACGCATCGACTCAGTGTTATAAGACATTGATATCAGGAGCTATCTGAACTATTTAGTTTAATGGGACCTTTCGTTTTGAACAGTAAGCTAACGCGAGCTATCATGCACTACTAGCATTTGTTGATATCAGTAGCTAGCCGGCTGGCAGGCTCACCGAGGTTCCAGTGTCCCACTAGAGACTAGTGTTTACAACAGCCACGGGTGCGGGAGGAGCAGCAGACGCCGCAGCTCTCTCCGTGTGTCTGAGTTCAGTTCAGTTCGGCTCACTATAGGAGGTCAGCCAGTCTATCAGAGTGAGTGCTCAGTCGATTGTTCCCGCTGATCATACCTGCTGAGTGCTCACTGCTCAGCTCGCGTGAGTGACGGCATCGCATCATCACGCGCCTTGGATAATTTAGGAGGGAAATGCGAATGCAAGGCTTGAAAGCACTACTCGCAAGCCTGCCCCCAGATAATATTTACCAATCGCAACGGCCAATTAAAGGGGCAATTCGCGACCATCTCGTCGCAGTGTACAGCCCTGAAGGTGCCCCGCTGAATTATGAATGGCAATAGTGAATAAAAGAAATACTGTGAGAAAAACGTAGATCTACGTTTCCGGCAACCAAATGGTTAAAGCAGTGTTTCTCAAAGTGGGGGGCGCAGAGGCATGACAGGGGGGGCCTTGAGATTTATTTATAAAAAAAAATAATAATAATAATTAGATTACAGAAAATTATCACTAAAGTGCCATCTGTTGCAGCTGCACTGTTCTCCATGAAAATACCATTTATCAAAATCTGAAAATCATTATTTAATAAAACACAGAAAAGGATCACCAAGTTACTCTGGATAAAAAAAACCTTTACAGACAACATTGAGACAAAGCTTCCCGACACATCTCCAGAACTCGTTGAAATCTCATCTGATACCACCTAGAGAGCTAGTTTCAGAGTGTGGTGCTGAGTACCAAGTATCTCATCTCATGGCCCACCAAGTATCTCATGATGCAGCAGTTAAGGTGTTGATACCATTCAGCACCACATACAGTCTCTGTGTGAAGCTGGCTTTTCATCCATGACAGCTCTGAAAACAAAATATAGGGCCAATTTGAAAGGTCACGATATTAGTGTTATTTCAATCAATTTAAACATGGCCCATTTCATGACTATTTTGTTAGGGCGAGGGGGGGGGGGGGGGGGGGCCCAAAATATTTTGGTCCGCCAAAGGGGGGCCCCCGACAGAAAAAGTTTGAGAAGCACTGGGTTAAAGGAACACGGCAACATTTTGGTAAATTCGCTTGCTGTCTTCTCCAGAGAGAGACAGGAAGATAGATACCAGTTTCCTCTCTGTGCGTTCAGTAGAAAGCCATCTGGCTGCACGTTAGCCTAGCTCCGGTGGACTTCCGGAGGGGCAAGAGGCCCCCCCCCCCCTTCACCCGATTACCATCACCATCCGAGGGGATGAGGTGGAGGTGGTGGAGTCATACAAGTTCCTTGGGGTACACCTGAACAATAACCTGGACTGGTCGGACAACACAGTGGCCCTCTACAGGAAGGGACAGAGGCAGAGCAGGCTGTTCTTCCTGAGGAGACTCAGGTCCTTCAATGTTTGCAATAGACTGCTGCAGTCATTCTACCAGTCTGTAGTGGCCAGCGTCCTCTTCTATGCTGTGGCATGCTGGGGGGGCTACATCAAATCGAGGGACACCAACAAACTGAACAAGCTGGTGAGGAAGGCTAGCTCCGTGGTGGGAGTCAAGCTGGTCAGACTAGAGGTGATGGCAGAGAGGGGGATGAGAAGGAAGCTGGCTGCTATCCTGGAGAATTCCTCCCACTCCCTCTACGACGAGCTAGTCAAGATGAGAAGCACGTTCACGTTCAGTCACACTCATACACCCCCCCCCCCCCCCATGCACAACAACAGATCGCTAACACTGTGGCGTCCTTGACGAAGACGGACAGGAGCACTTGGATTTGTCCCCGGGGCGCGGCTCACGTTGACGGCCTATCTGCTCCCGGCTGCCCATGGGGGGAAGGACGGCGGGATGGGTTAGGCGCAGAGACTCTATCGCATCGGCGACTGAGAAAAAGACAATGCATGTGTGTGTGTATCCCGTGTGTGTGTGCCGCTTCAATTGCATGTCTAGTTCGTTGCATGCCGATTAAAGACCCCCTAAAGAGGTCCTGCATTATTATTATTATTATTATTATAACTACTAGGAACCTAAAGGAGACAATAATACTACCTTATGCATACTGCACCTTATGTGAATACTGTATATTTCAGGTAGTTCGTTAATTATATTGATTTGTTATATTGTTTACACTGCTTGTTTGGACTACCTGTACCTGCCCTCCCCCATGCTGCTATGATGCCTGAATTTCCCCAAGGGGATCAATAAAGGAATATCTTATCTTAGCATAATGAATGGAAGCGGACAGTGCCGATTAGCCTAGGCATTGTCCAACTAACACCTCTCACGAAGGCTAACCGGCACTGTCCGCTTCCATTCATTCATTGTGCTAAGCTAGGCTAACGTGCAGCCAGATAGCGTTCTACTGAACGCACAGAGAGGAAACTGGTATATATCTTCTCGTCTCTCTGGAAAAGACGGTAAGCTAATTTCCCAAAATGTTGGCGTGTTCATTTAAGAGATGAAATAATGGTTTGAAATGTATCTGCATGGACTGTGGACACAAACGGACCCACCTGCTTGTGGATCACATTCTGCTGCTTCCTCTTGTTCTTCTCCTCCTGCAGAGGGGAGCCCTATGCAACAGACACACAGGCTGGTTAACAATAACAACTAGATATTAATTATGCCTCCAGTGGAATCTTCAATGACACCGTTGGACCATTTCCCCCTAATCTGGTCAAACGGTTTGTCCAACCGACTGCCTTTAATACAACTTGTAAAAATGGTGGTCACTGGAGGCCACACATGAGGTGTACTGAGAATAATATGAACGGTGGAATAGAGGGAAATCTGTTTTGGAGAAATGTAAATCGTGGTCATTATAGTTTGAGTCCAACAATGCTAGGCTATCACAAAGTAATAACTAATTTCAAATATCCTTGTGATCGGCCAACGAGGAGTAGCTTTTAGTTTTATGACAATAGTGCAACAATGAGGCCAAAATAATTTTCAGACCTCCGTGTTATTGTAGGACAAACTATATTTGTCAGGTTTGGTGCAAGTAATGCATAATTTCTCTGTTTTCTTCCCCCGGAATTTAAGTTTGGGGAGAATCAGGTGAACAGTATGGCAGACTTCACATGTCCTTATGGCAGACTTCACATGTCCTTATAGCAGACTTTGCATGTCCTTATAGCAGACTTCACATGTCCTTATAGCCGACTTCACATGTCCTTATGGCAAATATGTTGTCCATTAGGAGCAGCATCACTGGATATAATATTTTCTTTTTCTTTTTCTTTTTTCTCCAACCCCCAATTTAGTCGTTATGCCAATTCCCTTCCTGGTCGTTGCGCACTTACTTACTACCGTCGGTCTGGGAGGGAGAAGACTACCACACGCTTCCTCCGACACATGTGGAGTCAACCAACCGCTTCTTTTCACCTGACAGCGAGGACTCTCACTGGGGGAGTGTAACGCATGGGAGGCTCACACTACCTCCCCCAGTTCCCTTCCTTGCTGAGCAGGCGCCCGACCGACCTGTAGGAGTCGCTGTTTACAACGACCAGGATACATACCCCACCGGCTTCCCACCGGCTAACCCTGCCAATTGTGTTAGTATGGACGACCGACCAAGCCGGCGGTACCGCTGACAGCTGGATTCGATCCCAGTGTCTCTGCGGTGGTAGGCAGGCGCTTAGTCCGCTGCGCTACCCAGCCGCCCCCCCTGGATATAATCTTTAACTTTATGACTAAGAGATCAGAAGATATAATCTTCGTAACTTTATGACTAAGGGATCAGAAGATACGCTCAGGTACGTTCACAGGGTCACCAAAATCAATATGGGTTCTTCCCATAGGAGTTCGTTCTCTACTGGGCATGAATGTTCACAGAGGCTGTAATGTGTAAATAGGAACGGCCTCCTCTAGCTTTCACCTCTTTGGTCATACCTGTTTCTCTCTTTCTCGCAAATTCCTCAAGTGAGAGAAGGAGTTAGGAGAGGAGGAGAAGGAGGAGGCGTCATTTTTGGCACTTCCTATAAGAAAAAAGGGGGGAAATGCAACAGGATTAAAAAAAGAAAAAGCAGGTTCCTACATATTGTTGCACATCAAACTCCGCGACTATAGGGTTGGCAGATACTGGTATTAGTTTCAGGGCAGGGGGATTTGCTCGCATTTTCAGAGCCTGCAATTGTATTTACTGTACATATGATTCTTAGAATTATTCTATCTCATGTCATCATAAATCAAAACAAAGTAATCTTGAGGCAAATGCAATCCTAGAAGATAGTACTTTTAATAGCACAATGTACTTCAAGATTACAGTCAGGTCTCGACTCTTGCAAACACTGCAGGGCTCGACATTACCACCGCGGGTCGAATTCTACTTAAGTAGTGACTTTTTTGGCCGTTCGGTGCCGAAAAAATACACTTCCCATGGTGGCATTTTGAAACGGACACCGGCATCATGTTCACCATCAAAAACTACGTGTAGGTCTGTCCCGTGTCTTCGTTTGGACCCCCGGATATATTAGTAATCATTTTTGGAAAATTGTGCAGTGAGAGAAAAGAGAATGAAAAAAGGCTCACAATTTGGAGTTTTCTCTCCCATCTCGGCTGCTCCGTGATGAGCGAGGTCTCCTACATTTTCAAAAGCCTAGAGAAAGCTCATCTTAACTCATCATGAGTTACGCATGTCAAATTGATTATATTTATCACTGCGTGCATGCTCCTTTGGAGATCTATTTCAGAACCTGTTTCTATCCGCCTATGACTCGGGAGGGAACACAGTAGGCTTGGGCGGTATCATTTTCTTTTTCATACAGTCATACTTTGCTGACATAATACCCCGGTATACGGTATATGACTGTATGAGCTAACAATATACTCGTTATCACCATACATAACGCTTATATTGAAACACGTTGACATTAGGGCCGTTCTTTCAACCTAAAAGTGCACTTTCTTCAACATCGAACCTAAATTCCTTAGCAACCCGTGTTACCAAGTAAACAAATCCCGGAACGATGGTCAGTTAGCCAGCAGCAGCCTAGTGCTACTAACGTTAGCTCCCAGAACGATAGCCAGTTAGCCCGCACCAGCCTAGTGCTACTAACGTTAGCTCCCGGAACAATGGCCAGTTAGCCCGCACCAGCCTAGTACTAGTAACGTTAGCTCCCGGAACGATGGCCAGTTAGCCAGCAGCAGCCTAGTGCTACTAACGTTAGCTCCCAGAACGATAGCCAGCAGCAGCCTAGTGCTACTAACGTTAGCTCCCGGAACGATGGCCAGTTAGCCAGCAGCAGCCTAGTGCTACTAACGTTAGCTCCCGGAACGATGGCTAGTTAGCCCGCACCAGTAGGGCAGGCCATACTTTTTCTTTTTTGGAAAATCAATCGAGTGGGGTGTCTAAAATATGTGTTTTTTTGTGGGGAATTCAAATATGGGATTATTTTTCTAATCGGATAACTCCTACCTACATTGTTTTGGATTTCAAAATGGCCGATTTGACAATTTTTCACCCCTTGGCCATACATAGATGCCAACATGAATCTGAAGGAAATCCTAACATGCAAGGTGTCTAAATGATGTGTTTCTTAATGGGGAATTCAAATATGAGTACATTTTTGGGATAGGATAACTCTAACCTACATCATTTTGGATTTCAAAATGGCTGATTTTACCATTTTTCACCCCTTGGCCATACATGGATGCCAACATGTATCTGAAGGAAATCCTAACATGCAAGGTGTCTAAATGATGTGTTTCTTAATGGGGAATTCAAATATGAGGTCATTTTTGGGATAGGATAAATATAACCTGCATAATTTTGGATTTCAAAATGGCTGATTTTACCATTTGAACCCATTGGTATTGTATTACAAAATTGCAAAGATAAAAAATATATGGGAAATCATTTATAATGACAAAGCCATCAAATGTATTAACAAGTGAACTGTATATAACTGGATACAACTCCAAAGATCAATAATAATAATACTAACAATAATAAATTGTATTTGTAATGCACACAAACACCTAAGTGCTAAATCTCGATCTCCTGACTTCTTGAACTTTGCCAGGTTCCAATATCTTGATTGGACTCATTCTTGGATGGCAAGATCTCCTACTGTACTGCTTTAGCCACCAACCTACAAACACAAACTTAAAGTCAACGTCAGCCATAAATAGGTGAGCTCTTTCCAGAACTACTCAGCAGAAACCTCTGTAACCATTTTAACAAACGTCTCAATGTATTGAGAAAATCCATGGGGCTCCATCAATCCTCTATCTTCTTAAAACATTGGAAAGGCAGGGGATGGAAAAGAAGGCAGAGAAAAGGAGAAGGGGCAAAGAAGAAAGCTTTGCAGCAGCAGACAAGGTTGCCAGGAAGGATGTTGAGAGCTTCCTTACAGTCCCTGAAGTTGAGCTCATTCCTGAAACTGACCCTGCAGCTTCAGCAAAGCTACGGAAAAATTATGATGAGATTCCAAACATCGCCCTTGCTAGTGTAAGGTATGGCATAGGTCTAAGGCCAACTGCAGCTATAGCAACTGCAGCTCTGATTGATGCAGGACTCATCTTAGAAGATGACAAGTAAAGTGATTGATAAGAACAAGGTTAAGAGAGCACAAGAAAAGTTGATGCAAGAGCTGGGGGAAGAGTTTGAGGAGAAGTGCAGGGAGGAGGGGGGGATCTCCTATATCCTCTTTGATGGGCGGATTGACATGACCAATGTGATGATGGAAGCTGAGGGCAGTGACCAATCTTTTCCTGCAAAGATCAAGGAAGAACACTATAGTGTTGCTAGTGAGCCTGGCAGCAACTATCTGTTCCACTTTACACCAGAGAAAGCAACTAAAGAGGAGTCCCATGCAGAGAAGATTGCTAAGGTCCTGTTTGCCTGGCTGAAAGAGAGAGGTTCTGATAAGACCTTGTGGGCCATTGGAGGAGACTCGACCAATGTCAACACTGGAGTGAAGGCAGGTGTAATGCGGAAGCTGGAGCTGCACCTGGGGAGAAAGCTGGTCTGGTTGGTGTGCAACCTGAACACTGGTGAACTTCCACTGCGCCGTCTCATTGTTGAAGTTGATGGGGCTACTCTGTCAGACAACAAATTGTCTGGGCCAATAGGACAGCTCCTTGATTCTGTTACAGACTGGGAGATCAATCCTAACTTCACCAGGATCTTTCTTGGCCCTCCGCTGATCAAGCTGCCTGAGAAGATCATTCAAGATCTCTCAACTGATCAACACTATGGCTATAAGCTGGTCTGTGCAATCAGGGATGGAGTGCTTTCTGCAAGGCTGGCTCTGCTGGAGATTGGACCGGTAAACCACAGCCGCTGGCTCACCACAGCAAACAGACTCCTCAGGCTCTGGGTGTCAAAGCATCAACTTAAAAGAAAGAACCTGAATAATCTACAATGCATTGTGGAATTCATCATTGGAGTGTATTATCCATGTTGGTTCAACATGAAGGTCAAGCACTCCTGGATCGAAGGGCCTAGGCACATCCTGTTTCAGCTGGACTGCCTCAAGTCTCAGAGGAAGGAGGTGCTGGATGTTGTGATGCCAACTGTGAGAAGATCTGCTTGGTATGCCCACAGTGAAGCCATCCTCCAAACACTGCTGTGCTCCGAGGATCAAAAAGAGAGAATTGAGGGGGTGGAGAGAATCCTGGCCATCAGGGGAGAGGGGGATCCAGACACTCAGCTGGGAGACTCCTGTGTCAGGATCAGAAGAACACCTCACATCAATAGTGACGCTTCCAGCATTGGTGGCTTAATCAGCTGGTCAGAAGATTTGTCAGAGCCAACTCTCACCTGCTCCCTAAGCACCTCCGAGGTGAAGAACTTAATCAACACCCCCATGGAGGTTCTCGACTGGCCTTGCCACACACAAAGCATCGAGAGGGTTGTTAAAATGGTGACTGAAGCCTCTGCTAAGTACTTTTCACAAGAAAAAGGGGATGGAGGGATCAGGGCTCAGGAGACCAGCAGGAGGCTGATGTCCAATAATGAATCCAAGCAGGACTTGTGCAACCTGATCAAATTTAAGAAGATAGAGGATTGATGGAGCCCCATGGATTTTCTCAATACATTGAGATGTTTGTTTAAATGGTTACAGAGGTTTTTGCTGAGTAGTTCTGGAAAGAGCTCACCTATTTATGGCTGACGTTGACTTTAAGTTTGTGTTTGTAGGTTGGTGGCTAAAGCAGTACAGTAGGAGATCTTGCCATCCAAGAATGAGTCCAATCAAGATATTGGAACCTGGCAAAGTTCAAGAAGTCAGGAGATCGAGATTTAGCACTTAGGTGTTTGTGTGCATTACAAATACAATTTATTATTGTTAGTATTATTATTATTATTGATCTTTGGAGTTGTATCCAGTTATATACAGTTCACTTGTTAATACATTTGATGGCTTTGTCATTATAAATGATTTCCCATATATTTTTTATCTTTGCAATTTTGTAATACAATACCAATGGGTTCAAATGGTAAAATCAGCCATTTTGAAATCCAAAATTATGCATGTTATATTTATCCAATCCCAAGAATTACCTCATATTTGAATTCCCCATTAAGAAACACATCATTTAGACACCTTGCATGTTAGGATTTCCTTCAGATTCATGTTGGCATCCATGTATGGCCAAGGGGTGAAAAATGGTAAAATCGGCCATTTTGAAATCCAAAATGATGTAGGTTAGAGTTATCCTATCCCAAAAATGAACTCATATTTGAATTCCCCATTAAGAAACACATCATTTAGACACCTTGCATGTTAGGATTTCCTTCAGATTCATGTTGGCATCCATGTATGGCCAAGGGGTGAAAAATGGTAAAATCGGCCATTTTGAAATCCAAAATGATGTAGGTTAGAGTTATCCTATCCCAAAAATGAACTCATATTTGAATTCCCCATTAAGAAACACATCATTTAGACACCTTGCATGTTAGGATTTCCTTCAGATTCATGTTGGCATCCATGTATGGCCAAGGGGTGAAAAATGGTCAAATCGACCATTTTGAAACCCAAAACAATGTAGGTAGGAGTTATCCGATTAGAAAAAGAATCCCATATTTGAATTCCCCACAAAAAAACACATATTTTAGACACCCCACTCGATTGATTTTCCAAAAAAAAAAAAGTATGGCCCGCCCTACCGCACCAGCCAGGTATCAACGCTAGCTCACAGAACGATGGGCGCGTAACCCTCTGCTGGCGCGTGCTGTGCACTACAATCAACTCTGTGTCAGTGTAATAGCAGTCTGTGATGTCACGGTATTGAGAATCATACCGGCGGGATTTCAAAATATCCTGGTATACCGTAATACCGCCCAAGCCTAGAACACAGCATTCAACATATAGGAAATCAAAAGCTTCCCAACCTGCAGAGCCTCTGTACTGGGGACAGTCCTTCTTGATGTGGGTGTGGGATCCACACAGGAAGCAGCCACGCTTCTCTTCCTGTCTCCTCCAGCGCTCACCCCTCTGCTCATTAGCCCCGTCCAGAGACTCTGCCCTGTCTCGCATGTTCTCCTGGTCCCGCCTCTGCTTGGACCTGGGGCCAATGTTTGCATAAGAGAATGTCAATGCACAACTCGAGACATGCCACAAAAAAAGCACCATCTACCAGTCTAGATTTTTTTATTTTATTGTTAGGTTTCGATTATTAGGGGCCAAGCACCAAAGGTGCGACATGCAGGCCAATATCGTCATGAAACCTTTATTTAAAAACTCACTGGAGTGGAGTATTTTGTGGATGATGGCCATTTTACTTCCAGTTTAGCAAATACAAGCTTGCATGCTTTATCTGGCTATGAGCATTAATTTCATTAGACAGTGTACTCTTACCAACCACAAGAGATGGGTATGAGAGATGCCGGTTATGGTGAGAGAGCATGCTCACCTCCAAAATGGACTTGACTAATCAGAAACAATATCATTCATGGCGTTACCAAAGAAGTAGATGGATGTTTTGGTAGTTTTCCAGGCTGAATTATTATTATTATTATTATTATTATTATTATTATTATTATTATTATTATTATTGTATCTATTATATTGGAGTGACATCAGATATCTCCAAAACTCTGCAAATCACATCGAAACAATCTAACTGGATAGATAGCATCTAAGGTAAGTTATAAAATATGTTTAAATCATTTTTTTTTTTTTTTTTGTGAACTGCCCCTTTAGGTAACTTTATTCTAGTCAGGTTAACCAGCTCATGTGGGCATGTCACAAAGAGACCAAATGGCACTATAGTCTATTAGGAAGAGGGGGGTATCATGCACCCCCCGGAAATATACTTCTAACCAGACTTTCTAGATTGGAAAAAAGGTGAAAAAAAAGGCTATGTTAACAAGTTGTCAGTGTCCCATGTATAATTTATATGCAAATGAAGGATGCGATTATAAAAAAGATCGCATATTTTTACCAATTAGTTGAGTAGGAAAGCGGATACTATCATGCACCCCCTGGAAATATTGTTAACCAGTGTTTCTAGATTGGGGAAAATGTGTAGAAAATGATAGGCTATGTCAAACATCTGTCAGAGTGTCCCATGTATCATTTATATGCAAATTAATGATGCCATCGTAAAAAAAGTGAATGTCGCTATTTCAGGCAATATTGCAAATAACTGAACAGGTAGGTTGTCTAGACCCATATTTTGAGAGTCAAAAATCATAATAAAACTATTCCCAGAATGATCACCTGAGCTAAGTATGCAAATTAGTGGCACCTTTACAAAGAATAAAGCATTTTTACTAGGGATGCTCGATATTGGCTTTTTTACCGATACCGATATAGTCCAACTCTTAATTTCCGATACCGATATCAACCGATACCGATATATATGCAGGGTCCCCCCCCCCCCCCCCCCCCAAAAACAGAATAATTTCAGGTAATTAACATTACATATCTCTTGTTGTGGAATTAACACAACATTATGCATACTTTTGACAAATAAAATCAGAATTTGTTCTTACTTGCTTGCATGGGTAAATAAAGGTTATAGAAATGTAAAAATAAAAGAAAATTATTATTATTTTTTTTAAACAGATACCGATATTTTCCGATATCACATTTTAATGCCAATATCGGTAGGCCGATAATATCGGACATCCCTAATTTTTACCATTTTGCTCTTCTTACTCCACTTTCTGGGCCAGTACCTAAACAAGAGAAGGACGGAGGATGGGTCCAACCGACCAGACAGGCTCTAACACCTCCTCATCCATTGTTCTTCCCAGTCCATACTTTGATCATAGGCTTTGGGCCTCTTGAATATTGGCTGTTCTGCTCTTTTGTAGCAGGCAACTCTGAAGTTGGCTCGCTGTACACCCGTCTCTTTCCTTTGAAAGCGCTGGCACAGTCATCCCCAGAAAAGTCATAGTATCCCAGCAGAGTGCTGCAGTACTCCGAACCCAGAGACTCAGCCAGTTCGGACACATGTATTAGCTTGCAGTGCCAGTGCCGTTGTGCCAGTGCCGTGGTCCAGGTATCTGGAGAGCTTGGTCATGCTGACATGGTAAAGGAGGATCATCAGTATATAGAGAGGTTGGTCATGCTGACATGGTATGAGGATCATCAGTATATAGAGGTTTGTCATGCTGGTAGAGGAGGATCATCAAGGTATCTGGAGAGGTTAGTCATGCTGACATGGTAGATGAGGATCATTAGTATATAGAGGTTGTTCATGCTGGTAGAGGAGGATCATCAAGGTATCTGGAGAGGTTGGTCATGCTGACATGGTAGATGAGGATCATTAGTATATAGAGGTTGTTCATGCTGGTAGAGGAGGATCATCAAGGTATCTGGAGAGGTTGGTCATGCTGACATGGTAGATGAGGATCATCAGTATATAGAGGTTGGTCATGCTGGTAGAGGAGGATCATCAGTATATGGAGAGGTTGGTGATGCTGACATGGTAGAGGAGGATCATCAGTATATGGAGAGGTTGATCATGGTGGTAAAGGAGAATCACCAGTATATGGCGAGGTTGGTCATGCTGACATGGTAGAGGAGGATCATCAGTATATAGAGGTTGGTCATGCTGACATGGTAGAGGAGGATCATCAGTATATAGAGGTTGGTCATGCTGGTAGAGGAGGATCATCAGTAGATAGAGGTTGGTCATGCTGACATGGTAGAGGGTCTCACCAGTACGTAAGAAATGGCATTGAAAGCAGCACTCTTGTATATAAGCATGCCAGAGATATATGTGAGCACTTCACAAATTGTATTACTATCTTTAACCCTCAAAACATCCATGTCTTAGTTGAGAGACAGTTGGATGTCTTAGTTTGTTGGATGTCTTACTGAGAACAGTTGGATGCACTTCCGAGCTGCTTCCACATCTAACGACCACCCCTAGGCATAGTCTAATTCTCACAACCCACTCCTGTGCGTGATGTAATGCTTTAATAAATGATACATGGGACACTGACAGATTTTTAACATAGCCTATCATTTTCTACAAATTGTTTCCAATCTAGAAACACTGGTTAACAATATATTTCCAGGGGTGCATGATAGTATCCGTTTTCCTACTCAACTAATTGGTCAAAAGTGATTATTTTGTATTGACGGCACAGATTTGAATAGGCTACTTACATAGAAACGTGTTAGTGATCTTTGACCCACGAAACATGGGTCCAGTGGTTCTCAAACTTTTTACACCAAGTACCACCTGAGAACGTAGCTGGCTCTCCAAGTACCACCATATGACCGGCATTAAAATACAGTCTATTCAAGGGGCGGTTAGGTGGCGTAGCGGAGATTGCGTTCGTCACCAACCCCGGAGCTGTGAGCTGGATTCGCCTGTTCGAATCCAGCTCACAGCTCCGGGGTTGTCACCAGCTTGGCTGGCCGTTCACACTAATACAATTGGCTGTATTAGAGGGTGGGAGAAGCTGGCGGGGTGGGTCTGGGTCGTTGTAAACAGCGACTCCTACAGTTCGGTCGGGGCGCCTGCTAAGCGCGGATAGGACCTGAGTGGGATAGTGTGATCCTTCCACACGCTACGCCCTCTCAGGGAGGATCCGCGCTGCCAGGTGAAAAGAAGCGGTTGATTGGCTGGACGTGTGTCGGAGGAAGCACGTGATAGCCTCCACTCTCCCAGATGATCTGACTGTGGGGGGTAAGTGCGCAGCGACCAGGAAGGGGATTGGGAATTGGCATACGACTAACATTGGGATGGGAGAAAATCGGAGGAAAAATGGAGGAAAAAAAAAAAAAAAAAAAGATAAAAAAAATACAGTCTATTCAGCTATGCACAGTTCACACAGGAGGCAAATGTATTCCTAATACCATTATTTATTGTTAACTTTTGTCAGATACAGCCACAATGTACAAAGGGATAGCACTAGAACTAGCAAACGCTTCCACACAACTCATACAATGCAAGGGGCATTGAGAACATAATAACTAACATTCTCACATAGCAAGTGAGAAAATTAAGAACAACTGTATTTCAGCAAATGTACTTAATTCTCTCTCTATCTCTCTCTCTCTCTCTCACACAGCAAGCAATTGTCATTCACACACACACACACACACAATTATTTGGTTACAAAAACTTCTGGTGCAGGAATTTTTGAATTTTTACCCTTTAAATGCCAGTGTTTGTGATGGGCATCACAAATTATTGTAAAAAGAAAAGAAAACACATATTCAGTACATTTTTTAATGTTTACCCTTTAAATGCCAGTTTGTGTGATGGCATCACAAATTATTGTTAAAAAAAACACAAAAAAGTAAAATATTTTCAATATATCAAATGCAAAGTACATTTTTCTGGGGGGGATTATTACAGGCTAGGCATGTGTCAATGATTAGCAGCAACACAGATTTTGATGGATTTTTTGTAATGTCAGATTTAACACCAACTCTTTTCAGAAAAGTGGGAGTCTTCATTTTTTATCTGACATTACAAAAAATATAAAAATAAATGGTTATGATCAGGGCTGAATGTATGACTGTTTAGACTGCATTACTCTCTGTCACAGTGATCTCCTGGTTGTTCCCCACTTAGGTTATCTAACTATCGCGCCGCCGCAACCAGAAACACTGGCCTGGCCTGCTTCTAAGTTCAGTGACCTGAAGATTTTTTTTTTTTTTTTGTGCTTTTTTGGAAATGTTTTCAAGTACCACCAGCAGTACCACCAAGTACCACTAGTGGTACACGTACCACAGTTTGAGAACCACTCATTTGTTCAGTTATCTGCAATATTGGCTGAGATATATTGAACAGATTCTTTTGCGATCTTTTGATAATAGCTTCCTTAATTTGCATATAAATGATACCATGGGACACTGACAACTTGTTAACATAGCATACGGTATAATCTAGAAAGTCTAGTTAGAAGTATATTTCCGGGGGGTGGATGATACCCCCCTCTTCCTACTAGGATTACATACAGAGACACAACTAGAAGTATATTTCCGGGGGGTGCATGATACCCCCCTCTTCCTACTAGGATTACATACAGAAACACAACTAGAAATGCAGCATCATGGTTGTAGGACTCCGCCAACCAGTAGCCAGTGCTTAAGAGTAGGAGGTGGGGCAAACATAAACCAACGTAAGTGGATCCCCCTGCTGGGTCCAACGGCGCCAGCCACGAGTCTCTACGACAAACAGATCACAATATATGAAAGGGGGTGTGGCTTAATTGTGGGGGGCAGGGCAAACATAGACCAATGTATGTGGATGTCCCCGCTGAGTCCAATGGTGCCACCTGCACAAACGGTCTGTACGACATACATTTAAAGATAAAAAAAGGGGGCAGGGCTTAAGCACAGGTACATGGTGAGAACTGATCATAACCCCATTTCACTTGTCTGTATGGGCAAGTACACATTGTCCAACCACTACGTTTTCACCGGTCACAGACAAATTAATGTTTTTTTTTTATCTACTTTTTCTCCCCATTTTTCTATTTTTCTCCCATCCCAATTTTTCATATTATCCAATTCTTCCCTCCCCTGTTGCGAACGTTGCTAGACCATGCCTCCCACTGGTCGGCTGCAATGTGGACGAAGCCTTGCATCCCGTGTCCCCTCCGGTACACGAGGAGGCAGCCGTCGCATCTTTTCACCTGTACAGCGCGATCTCTCAGTGGCGAGGAGTAACGCGTGGGAGGCTCACGCACCTGTTGCTTCCCGATTCTGCTGTACAGGCGCACCAACCGACCTGTAGGAGTCGCTGTCCACAACGTCCGATCCCCATCCACCGGCTTTCCCACCCCCTAATACTGCCAATTGTATTAGTATGAACGACCAGCCAAGCCGGAAGCAACGACGAGAGCTGGGCTTGAACCCAGCATCTCCTGCGTTAGTGGCGAGTGCCTTGCCCACTGCGCCACTTAGCCGCCC
Organism: Notolepis coatsorum; assembly: GCF_963971535.1. NCBI lineage: Eukaryota > Metazoa > Chordata > Actinopteri > Aulopiformes > Paralepididae > Notolepis > Notolepis coatsorum. Next base: position 160,757,857 of record NC_140165.1, on the reverse strand, counting down.
TACGGACAAATTAATGTTGAGCCCTGGAACGTGTCACAGATTTGATATTATAATATATGTACTTGTGATACGTACTTCTTACGCATGGGGCAGTCTTTCATGAAGTGGCCGATCTTGCCACAGATTCGGCAGCAGCGGTCGTTGGGCGCCAGCTCTCCCTCAGTGAGGACCTCTGGGTCAAAGAAATACTCCTAGGACATATGGTAAGTACAGACATGTTACCCGGTTACCGTTGGTAGTGTGATAGTAAAGGGTTAACCTTCTGTAGTGTGGCAGTGAAAGGGTTAACCTGCTGTTGTGTGGCAGTGAAAGGGTTAACCTTCTGTGTATTGCCGGAGTGAAAGGGTTAACCGTTTGGTAGTGTGGCAGTGAAAGGGTTAAGACATACTACTAGGACATGGTAAGTACAGACATGTTAAAACATACTCCTGGGATATACGGGAAGTACAGACATGTTAAGACATACTCCTAGGACATATGGTAAGTACAGACATGTTAAGACATACTCCTAGGACATATGGTAAGTACAGACATGTTAAGACATACTCCTAGGACATATGGTAAGTACAGACATTAGATAATAATCTCGATTCTCAACTCCACAATTTTCTTCTATAGCCATTTTCTAGTTCTTCTATAGGTGTTTTTTTAGTTTTTTCTATAGGCATTTTCTAGTTTTTCTATAGCTATTTTCTAGTTCTTCTATGTGTTTTCTAGTTTTACTATAGCCGTTTTCTAGTTCTTCTATAGCTGTTTTCTAGTTTTTCTATGTGTTTTCTATAGCCATTTTCTAGTTCTTCTATAGCTATTTTCTAGTTCTTCTATAGGTGTTTTCTAGTTCTTCTTTAGCTATTTTCTAGTTGTTCTATAGGTGTTTTCTAGTTCTTCTATGTGTTTTCTGGTTCTTCTATAGGTGTTTTCTAGTTCTTCTATAGCAGTTTTAAATTTTTTCTATAGGCGTTTTCTAGTTCTTCTATGGGTATTTTCTAGTTCTTCTATAGCCGTTTTCTAGTACATGGACACAAATTGCTTTACAATGGAATCACTGCACACATTCATCAGTATGGGTGGCCCTAGTGGTAATATAACCGCCAACCCTGGTGGTGCCCTGCTCAGAGGGCCAAGCACTCTACCAATCGAGTTACACAGGAACGCCACGTCCATATAAAAAGGTTTTGGCGTTAACAGCTAGGGATGTCCCGATCCGATCCCGATCACGTGATTTTCCGAAGATCGGGATCGGCAAAAAAAAAACTCATACTGAGGCCTTAGTTTTGGTTTTAACTTGCATATCATCATTCATTTATTTATTGTCACAGAGCAGAAGAATTTTGCCAAAACAAACCAATAGTATCCAGCTGCAGAACGGCAGACCAGCCACACTCAGACCCAAATAAAAAAAATTTAATCCCAATTTCTCACATTACATTCACCCTGAATGTTGACGTTATCCAGGTGAAAAGTTAACTTCATAAATCATTTGATGTATAATTAAATCAAAGGAAATGCGTTTGGGTCCGAGAGTGTGGCTGGTCTGCCATTCTGCAGCTGGATACTATTGGTTTGTTTTGGCAAAATTCTTCTGCTCTGTGTGACAATAAATAAATTAATGATGATATGCAAAACTAAGGCCTCAGTATGAGTTTAAGACATGAACATGGTCATGTTTGTTGAATAAAAAAAAAAGTAAAAAAAAAGTAAATACATTTTTTTTGATCGGATCGGGAAATATCGGTATCGGTAGATACTCAAAATCACATGATCGGGATCGGATCGGGAAAAAAAAAACGTGATCAGGACATCCCTATTAACAGCATGTACTAACCATTTGACTGGAGTACTCCGGCAGGTAGGTTTTGACCGGTGAACCAAACACCCTTCTGCCGTTGATGAAAGCCTTCATGATGAAGTTAGTCACTGTTTTGAAGAGAGGCAGAGATGAGAAGGTGATGCACCTGAATGAATGAATGAATAAATGAATAAAGGGAGGGAGGGATGGAGGGAAAAAATAAATAATTCATACTTCTCCTGGACAGGCCAGCACCCAAGTTGTGGTTGAGGTCAAATGGATCTGTGGTGGGAACAGAGAGGGAGAAATAAAGAGATAGCGAAAGAACGAGAGAGTTTTGAAACTTTCGAAAGTATTTATTTTGTTTGAAAATCACACCAATGTGACATAAACAAAAGAATTTTTTTTGCAGGTTAATAGGTGCAACATGAAACCAATTATCTGCTGCTTCTGTTTCAGTGAAGCTAAGTCATAGGTCCCACTTGAGGTCCCACTTGAGTTTTGCTTTAGACATGATGCTGTTCTGCTTGTTGCTCATCACTTTTTGAAGTGCATGTGAAGCTGGTGAGAGGAAAGCGCTCTGTAACTTTCCCGTAAAGCAAAGAAGAGCGACTGATGGTCGTTGTGCATCAGGTGCAATACCAAAACGAAGCACAGAATTATTTCAAAAGACTACACTCACTTTTCCTTGCGTCAATATCCACCGGTTTCTGACTCACTGCGCTGAGATTTCTATGAACTCTTAACCTCACTCACTTAACCTCTTAAGCCCGGAGCCCTATTTTCTGAAAATCCGCCTAAAATACATACCTAAGTAAATGGAAGATTTACAAGGTCCAATTGCATGTTCTTGGTATCTAGGGACATAATACCATGCTAGGGAAATAACACCATGCTAAAAATGACCAGACATAAGAAACTGCCACTGAGCTCGTTCAGCACCTTCTTGAGATCACGTGTATAAAAAATCTAAGGAAATGAATAAAGGGAAGATGATTAAACAGAAGGTTTTGTAGATACAGTACTGAATTCATCCGGACCCATGCAATTTGAAATTTTATTATAAGTGTCAATCGATTAAAATATTTAACTCGATTAATCGCATGATTGTCCATAATTAACTTGCGATTATCCGCAAATTAATCGCATTTTTTCCCCTACCTAACAGATATTTTTCAAGTTCCAAGTTTTAATACTCTTATCAACATGCGAGTCAACAAATGCTTGCTTTATGCAGCCATTTAACACAAAAGGATGACCCTCATGCATTGCAAATTTGCATCAAATTCAAAACAGAGTGATGCACAAAATAACTTAAAAGAAAATAATAATTTAAAACAATGAATAAAGTGTGCATGAAATAATAGGGGAAAGAAAACGTTAGGAACTTATTACATTCACCCACACAAGGGCTGAGTAATCACACCCCCCCTCTCTCTCTCCCAGCTCTCCTTCTCTCTTGCCCCTTCCCTTCTCTCTCACTCCCCTCTCTCTCTCTATATCTCACACACACACTTCAGAAACAAACATAGTATCAATGAGAGCATCAATAATACACCCGAGTGAAGTCTAGTAAAAAAAAAATTTAAAAAGTTAAAAAATAAAATAAAAATGTCTTAAAAGTTTATCGCGAGTTAAAAAAAAAGTGGCATTAATAGAATCGGGCGATAACGCATTAACTTTGACAGCCTTAATTATTATAGAATATAGAATATGAGGCCTATAAATTACCTTATTATAGCCAACTTGCACACTGTGAATCGGGCCAAATCTCCTCTTTCAAATGGCAGAGTTCAATTTGGATTTAGTATCACCAGGCGTGCAGTTTTGTGGTATATAATCCTGAGTAATAAGATAATAAAAAAAATTATAAGCAAGTAATTTGTTTGAAGGGAGCTAGAAGCCTTTGGGAAGTGTAGTTAAAAAAAATCCCAACGCTCATTGAAAGCTCTGGATGTCCTCTTCTCAAAATGATTAAAAATGACTACATTCAGGGATGGTCGCTTTTTCAAAATGGCGGATTTTCGCAATCAAAACACATTTAAAAAACTAAAAGCTCACTTTTTTTTTTTTATTTATCTTTTTCCCCCTCCATTTCCCTCCGATGTTCTCCCATCCCAATGTTAGTTGTTATGCCAATTCCCAATCCCCTTCCTGGTCGCTGCGCACTTACCCCCCACAGTCGGTCTGGGAGAGTGGAGGCTATCACGTGCTTCCTCCGACACACGTCCAGCCAATCAACCGCTTCTTTTCACCTGGCAGCGCGGATTCTCATTGAGAGGGCGTAGCGTGTGGAAGGATCACACTATCCCACTCAAGTCCTATCCGCGCTTAGCAGGCGCCCCGACCGAACTGTAGGAGTCGCTGTTTACAACGACCCGGACCCACCCCGCCAGCTTCTCCCACCCTCTAATACTGCCAATCAGGGGTGTAGCTCCAGATTCTGGGCCCCATGAAAGAATGTATTTGCAGGCCCCCAGTGAATGCGAGCGCGCGTAAACGGAAATTCATTTTGGCCATTTTTTTATTGATGAAAACGCATAATATGGTTTTTACCTATACATTCGGATCAGCAGTTCAGCACCTGCACTGTTGGTGGGTGAGCCCCCCCCCCCCCCCCCCCCCCCCAGTGCTGGGCCCTTGGAATCATCCTAAGCTACCCCCCCCAGCTACGCCCCTGCTGCCAATTGTATTAGTGTGAACAACCAGCCAAGCTGGTGACAACCCCGGAGCTGTGAGCTGGACTAAAAGCTCACTATTAACACTTTAACCTATTGGTAAACAAACGTATTGCTGAGAATATATACTCTATCTGCTGTTGTGACATGGTTAGGATGTTTACTCTCAATGAAAACGTAAAAAAAATATATATATATATATATATAATTATGTCAGACAGTCTAGAGCAGTGGTTCTCAACTGGTCTAGCCTCGGGACCCAACATTTTCCTTAGTCATTAAGTCGCGACCCACATTTTTTGAACCACTGATTTATTTCAATTATATTTTTTGCAGTAATACACAATCTTTCATGCACCGTTAAAAACATGAAATAAACACAAAAAAGTGCAACAAAAGTGCAACTAGGGCTAAAAACCCAATGAAATAAAATAATAATAAATAATATATGCTTCTTAGCAGATTTCTTAGCTTAACACTTTTTCAGCCACTGGGATGAGTCTAATTAATCTCAAGAGGACCGTGAAATGTAAACAGACGTGGGGCTGTTTGTAGAGCTAAATCTATACTTTATAGTATTGCTATCTGTCCATTCTCATTGTGAATTGAGACCATAAACCGTCCCTTCAAAATGGCTTAAAGAATTCATCAATACGTTCTCATTTTATAGCGCCGTGAATATAAGCATTATATAAATTTCCTGGAAGCCGAGATAATGGGCTAATAGCTAATAACGTTAAATCCAATGGCATTTCGGTTATAGATACGCTTAAAACACAAACTGCATATGATCGGCACGATCCTCACGCATGTATGCATGAAAGGGGGGGGGGGGGGGGGGGGGCGGGGGACGTCGTTTCTGATTATTGATTACCAATAACCGCGTTAGCCTCATTAGCCTCATAGGCCGAACGCCTGGATGGCTATCAAAACAAGGCCCGATCGGGATGTACTTTACGTGAAAAAGATCTTACCGTGGTCCAGTGGGATCCCCCCCGAGCATTTCCCCGTTATCGATCGCCATCTGGTAGATCGATATGTCCATTGGCTGATGATAAATCCCCTTATTGCATGGTGAAATCTGCGATGCAAAACGTAATCCAAGCTACATGCTGCACATCTAGAATCCTGCTAACTGAAATCTCCATTGAAAGTAAAAAAAAAAAAAAAAAATGATCTGTTCAGCCACAGGGCACACTACATTATCGCGATAGCGCCCCTAAGAGGATCTGGCCGGTATTGCACCTTCTCGAATTCATAGAGTAGGGTAAATCTGCAGTGCCGCTCTGCGACCTTGAATAGGTTATTAATATGGAATAAAAGCAATAACAACTTGCCACGGATTTATCCGTGCTTCTGTCCACAACGGGTGGAATCGAAACACGGAGATCTCAGTTGTTCGTCCCCATTGTGTTAACATAACAGACCTAAGTTTGGGGGAACTAATGGGATAACTGGGGTTGCAACAAAAGTGCAACTAGGGCTAAAAACCCAATGAAATAAAATAATAATAAATAATATATGCTTCTTAGCAGACTTCTTAGCTTAACATAACAGACCTACAGTAAGTTTGGGGAAACTAATGGGATAACTGGGGTTGCAACAAAAGTGCAACTAGGGCTAAAAACACAATGAAATAAAATAATAATAATAATAATAATAATAATAATAATAATAATAATAATAATAATAATAATAATAATAATAATAATAATAATAATAATAATAATATATCCTTCTTAGCAGACTTCTTAGCTTAACATCCCAGGGAACTAATGGGATAACTGGGGATGTTGTTTGCTCCTGACAAGAGTCTCAAAGTCTGGGGTGATGGTAGACAAAGCAACTCTGAGGTCATGCTCAATGTCCGATCTGTTCCTCTGCTTTGTCTTCAGCTGGACCCAAGCTGAGAAGCCACTTTCACAAAGATAGGTAGTGCAAACTGATTTATGACGTGATGTCATTTGCGGTCCGGTGCCGGAACTAACCTTCGATGACAATGTATTTGGACGTCCACTGCTTGTTGAAGGTGGTGAGCCGGGCCAGCTGGCGGGTGCAGATCACATGCTCCCTGAAGTCAAAGTCCTCGGTGTAGAAGCGGAGCAGACCCAACCACAGCTCCCCCACCGACTCCGTGTTGCTCCCATACTGCGGCCAGCGGCTGGGCTGGAAGAAGGTGGAAGAAATCTGAGGTGTGAGAAGATACTGTGCTGAACACACACACACTCGCAGGGAAGCACCCACACACAGGATGTAGCTTATGGACATAAGTACAATGGGCCTCATTCACCAATAGTCTACCGTCTGTTAAGAGAAAAAGAATAAATGCCACCGCCGCATTCATCAACCCGTTCTTAGCGTCCAAATCTGTGTGTTGAATGATGAATCCCACTCAGTCTTAAACTGAAATGCACGTTCTTGCGCAATACATTTGCATACAGACATGCCCCACCAGGCGAGGCGAGGCGAATGAGGAGTGTGCAAAACAGCGAGGGCAGTGTGCAAAACAGAAGAGGTTTGGCATCTGATCCATTCAACAGGAAACTATTTGCGACTGATCTCAAAATGAGATTAGATTCAAATGTATTGTTATTATACAGCACAAGTACAATACACCATCCAACCAGAGTGGATAAATAAATGCTCCATAAATAAATACAAATAAAATAAACGGCTTAGCGCGGCAGCCTCAGCGCACGAGCGCACACACTGTATACGTGGGAAATTAATCGTTCCAGCAAAGTAGGCTTTGTCAAGAGCCAATCACGCAGTAGGTTGGGAAATACCGGACCTGTTACCTATCTCTCTGAAAGGTCCCTGTGGCTAAAACCCAGAGTGCGCTCAGACCGGCGTGTGTTGTGTCCGAGTTGAGGCTCCAGCATACATCTAAAAGGACTGCTCTTGGCAATCTGAAACAGCTAAGCAGCCACTCATCTGGCTCTGCAAATAGATCTAGACTATCTCTAATTATGCGTTCTATGCGTATGGCCTGGGCGGCCAGAGCATCTAACTGTTCTAACAGCAATATATAATCCATTTCAGAAGCAGAACGCATGCAATAAGTTATAATAATAATTATTATTATTGAAAAGTTCAGGGTTTTTTAAGTCGACCACTCTTAGAATTTGGTCTTGCCTAAGAGAAAAGCAAAAATAAGAAAACATTGCTGAATCCCAGGTAAGAACTAAGAAAAAATGCTAGTTAAGAACAAAAGAGGAAATCTGTTCTTATATCGCTGCAAATCGTGAATGAGGCAACTTTGTGACAACATATATATATATTTTTTTTATCTACTTTTTCTCCCATTTTCTATTTTTCTCCCATCCCAATTTCATATCGTCCAATTCTACCCTCCCCTGTCTCGAACGCTGTTAGGCCATGCCTCCCACAAGCCGGCTGTAATGTGGACGAAGCCATACATTGCACATGTCCCCTCCGGTACTCGAGGTAGCAGCCGTCGCATCTTTTCACCTGCACAGCGCGATCTTTCAGCGTCGGGGGTCTGCGTTTGGAGGGCACGCCGCCCCCGACACTTCCTGATTCTACTGCGCAGGCGCACCAACCGACCTGTAGGAGTCGCTGTCCACAACGGCCGATCCCCACCCATCAGTTTCCCACCCCCTAATACGGCCAATGTGTATTAGTACGGACGACCAGCTAAACTGAAAGCAAATGTGGAGCGCTGGGCTCGAACAGGCGAGACCAGCGTCTCCAGATTTCGTGGCGAGCGCCTTGCCCACTACGCCACGTAGCCGCCCTTAAAAAGGTTTAAACTTTACAGCACTGACAAAGTTGAACAAAGTGCTGTACATACTTAAAATAAAATAATTTTATACTTTTTTTTTTCTTTTCTTTTATCTCGAAGCTTCGAATTAAAATCGAATCTCGGCCCCGAAGCTTCGAATTCGAAAAACATTTTTGAAGGTCAGCCCTAATTCATTAATTCATTCACCTCCCTCGGGTATTTTATGGCCTCACTCCAGCGTACTTGACTTACTCGCAGGTTTTTTCTAGTTCAGTACTGTCGAGTCTTGACTTTAGGCACATAGCGAATGAATGAATGAAAACTTTATTTAACAGATTGCAGAATGGGTACAATACAGTACAGCTCAATACACACAATTGTTAAGGAGATGCAGACCAGAGAAAGACGTTTGTCTTGTTTACATCAGGGTTAGGGCTGGACGGTATGGTCTAAAATGTATATCACGGTATAATTTGAAGCATAGACGGTAACGGTATATATCACGGTATATTCATTTATCTTAAAATGTCTATATAAATGCTTCTGAAGGGGTAAAACACTGGTATGGCAGCTATTACTGTACTCTTGTATTACTAGGACATATATTCACATAGTACAGAGGTATTTTAAGAACATTTATTGTGCAAAACTGCAATAGAAAAATGCAAAACCTTTTCTCAAGTTACTTCCATCTCTGAAAAACACTTTTTCATGAAATACAATCAAATCAAGCGGCACAAAGTGAAAATAAAAACAGCAGGTTTCTTTCCCTCAAACACAATACAACTCCAACATAACTTTAGTGTGTGTGTGTGTGAGAGAGAGTGAGAGTGAGAGTGAGAGTGAGAGTGAGAGTGAGAGTGAGAGTGAGAGTGAGAGAGAGAGAGAGAGAGAGAGAGAGAGAGAGATGTAATAGGTTTGAGTTTGAGGAGTTTTCCTAAGATGCCGTAGATCAGGGATCGGCAATAGGCGGCCCGCGGGCCGACATTGGCCCGCCAGCAATAATTTCTGGCCCGTCAGATTATTTTGAGAATATGATATTTATTTTACGCGCAGGAAATATTCACTCGGGACGCCAGGGTGTCTTTTATTGTGAAGCTGTATCTATCTACCGGTAGTCATCAATAGCACTATAGCCAATTGAAATGCTAGAAATGGTCACGTGGACTGGGAGAACCAATGGAATAGTCCCTAACGAACTTTCACTTCCGCGTTCGAGATGGAGCGAGTAACAAAATGTGTTAAAAAACAAAACAAACATCTTTGGATAGGGAAATGCAACAGGGAAATATAACGCTTCTTTTAATAAACAGGAGCCATACTTAAAATACGGGTTTATTGCAACAGGTCGGTGATTCTTGCGTGCCGAGCCGACGTCCTCTCTGCATAATATATGGCGACAACAACAACGAGGAAATGGTTGTTATTACAACTGTGTTCAAGTTGGCAGATAAAGTAGCTGCATTCAACGCCAATCTGGAATTGGAGGGCGGCGAGTGGATATGTGACATGTTTCAAACATTAGCAGGGATTTTGGAGGACTGAACAACAAACAAGGTATGGTGAGTCGTGTTTTCATGCATTCTGTCTTCTGATCAGTTCATCACCCGCCGCGGTGATCTGCAACAGCTGATCTGCTGTTCATGAATGAATGAATGAAAACTTTATTTAACAGATTGCAGAATGGGTACAATACAGTACGGCGCAATACACACAATTGTTAAGCTGATCTGCAACAGCTGAGAGCTGTTCATGAATGAATGGATGAGTGAGAACTTTGTTTGGCGGATTGCAGAGTGGGTGCAGTGCAGTGCGGCGCAGTGCACACGGTTGTTGGGGGGATGCAGACCAGAGAAAAACGTTTGTCTTTTTTCAATATCAGTATATTAAATTAGCCATTGTTTTTGATCCTGGCCCGCCAAGCAACGGCTTGGGGAAAATCTGGCCCGCGGCAAAGCCTAATTGCCGACCCCTGCCGTAGATGATGACCCACACCAGGATTGTCAACACACAGTTGGAAACGGGAGCAGCCCCGATGGATAAAGCGATATAAAGAAACGAAGCCAAATAAATGTGAAGTTATCTTTGAACCTCTGTTGTCAAGCCTCGTCAATATAACCCCCCCACCTTTCCTCACTAATGGAACTGGTGCCGCAGAGTCACATTAGAACGTTAGCTTAGCGCAGTGTTTCTCAAAGTGTGGGGGGGGGGGGGGGGGGGGGGGGGGCAGAGGCATGACAGGGGGGGCCTTGAGATTTATTAAAAAAAAAAAAAAAATAGAAAATTTGGATTACAGAAAATGATCACTAAAGTGCTATCTGTTGCAGCTGCACTGTTCTCCATGAAAATACCATTTCTCAAAATCTGAAAATCATTATTTAATAAAACACAGAAAAGGATCACCAAGTTACTCTGGATAAAAAAAACCTTTACAGACAACATTGAGACAAAGCTTCCTGACACATCTCCAGAACTCTTTGAAATCTCATCTGATACCACCTAGAGAGCTAGTTTCAGAGTGTGGTGCTGAGTACCAAGTATCTCATCTCATGGCCCACCAAGTATCTCATGATGCAGCAGTTAAGGTGTTGATACCATTCAGCACCACATACAGTATCTGTGTGAAGCTGGCTTTTCATCCATGACAGCTCTGAAAACAAAATATAGGGCCAATTTGAAAGGTCACGATATTGGTGTTATTTCAATAAATTTAAACATGGCCCATTTCATGATTATTTTGTTGGGGGGGGGGGGGCAAAATATTTTGGTCCTCAAAAGGGGGGCCTGACAGAAAAAGTTTGAGAAGCACTGGCTTAGCGGCTAACGTTAGCCCGTTGCTGTGCTAAAGCAAGTCTCCTCAGCCTCCCTAGCCAAATTGAAATGCCAAAACTATATGGCAAGGTCCGTGAACAAGTGGAGAAAAACTCAGTACAATTAAACACTATGCAATGACCACTGCAAATGACGAGTGAATCGTCACGTAACGTTGACATCATTGCTACTACTGTGACTAGCTGCTCTAGTCTACCGGTCACAAGGTATAGTCAAAATCCATACTGTTGTGAAGGGCCAGATTAAACCGAATATATATATTTATTTTTATATATATATATTTAATTGTATTTGTATATTCTCTAATATTCCCTGATATCCCTTGTATATTCCTTGTACAATATGCATTGAATATCCATTCTAGCCTACTGAACATCCCATAATAGTCTCCATTCTACTATTGGTCGAGACCTTGGTGCCAGGCTGCCATACCCCTCAGACCCAGTTCAAACGTACCGCTCCACATGTACGAACAAGTCCTAGTTCCGCGTAGGAATCTGGCTACCGCACCACTAATGGGACTATTTGTTCATAGTGCGTATATATACTGCGCTACTAAAGTAGGACTTTCTTTTCAGTCCAGTTTCTTACCCTCCAATAGAGTCACAGACGTAAAGCCTCCCCGCGACGCCACGTGTGGGAGTAAGGCCAAGTTCGCCTACCATCGGTATTGAGACATCGTGTATATTAATATTTGAATAGTCATATTTGGCACTATATCGTCGAGTTGGACGTAGTCTATTAAGCTAATAATAGTCTGTTAATATATAGTGCTTCGTGCGGTGAGAATACTACCGTAGTCAGTACCCCATCGTTTCGGGCAGAGAACTGGCTGCTTACCCAGGGTGGTTGACCCTATGTGAAGCTGCACCCGAGGAGCCCCAGAGCCGACGAGCGAGTGGACCTGTATACCGGATTATTCTACCGACGACAGCCCGCCTTCCCAGGCACGGATTATGCTTTGGATACTTTGATTATTCCATGGATAAAGACCCCCGACACTGCCGTGTGTTGGAACCCCCCCCCCTGGAGAGGACGCAAGGTGAGGAGACGCTCTGCAAGACGAGGTCGCTTCACGTCTCTCCCCCGTGGACCGGAGAGAGCCGGCCCACAAAGAGTCCACCTGCTTTCATCTGTGGTCCAAGGATCGCCGGCGCATTGAACGGCACTACAGTGGGTTCACCCTTGGCCGGACGAGGCAGCCGGATTCTACCCCCCCCCCCCCCTCCTACTCCTGTCGGCTTACAAGCGACCGGATTAACCCCCTCTAGTGTATTTAGTATAATCATTAAAGTATCATTGCTGTTATTCCTTAACTATTCCAGGTCGTATATTTACCACCTGCGCCTTCAGAGATTGGACATTCTCTATTGATATACCGACGAATACTCCTTGCCATAAAAGTGCATACTATTTCAATTCATAAATGTAATTAAGTGATTAAGTGCTTATTCTACACACCATCGCTGTGTAGAAATAAAGACCTGTTTCTAATTCGTACATTTGTGTTGGATCCGTTTCATCTACGTGAGAGTGTTCATGATAATATATTTATGCCGTGTACTGGGTGGCCGAATATTAAGTACAAAGGTAGTGGTAGTAAGTATCATATCTAGTAATACAGTCAGGGAATTGTACCCCTCAGTTACACATACCGTAGCGCAAATTCATACCGTTTATACCGTCCACACCCCCATTTTCAATTCATAGTGAACATTGCTGCGGTTGAGTAATAGTACCTACTTACTGGTCACGGGAGGCTTCAATAACGTTTGAATGATAATCCAGTTTGTGAATACATTTGTTGAAACAACTTTGTTGGCTGACGGCTCCTACTATCTAACTTTAGCTGCGCTCTAACGTTAATTAACATGCATGACATACCTGTGTAACGTTAAAGGGGAGATGAAGCATAGCGATATAAACATAGTCATAGCATCACATTAGTATTTAGATAAACCACAGAAAGAAATCACGTTATAAAAATAAGGCGTTTCTAAGAAAAAACGATTTGTTATGTCCATTTATGTAGCATAAATCAACATGGGCGCCGCCATTTTGTTGCCGACGTCACGGAGATGGTTTCGCCCGGAGGCGGAGCCTCCCACCTCAGAATTGCATGCTGTAGCAATATTATTAGGCTCCTCAAATATCGTTATTCATAAAAACACATTTATGTAATCTTTTTACAGCATTGAGCAACCCCAACAGGGGGATGCTGCATGTATGCTCTGTCATCTTTGAGATGGCGAGACCTGCAGTTGGCACCTGAGATTGCGAGACCTGCAGTTGGCACTGTGTGAGGCCACGACATTTGAGCAAATTAATAATACTGCATGTTCTGAAGGTCCAGATTAATAATTAGAATGAGTTCAACAGAAAGGTATAGATTAGGCTATCACCTAAAGTCTGTTGGTTGCTATACGAGTTCAGCCTCAACCGAACTCAGTCTAAAGGTCTCTTCTGTCTCCGTTATCCCCTGCCCGTCGGCAGATCGCTGTGGGAGTATGGTACTCCTCCTCTCCCTTGGCAACACCACAACACCAACGTTACACGCAAACTCTGGTCCGCCAAAAAACATAGGTCTCGGTTGAGAAGCATGTTTAAATGCCTCCCCTCTTGCTGTACCAAAATCTCTCCTAGCTCTAACCGGTCACTGTCAAAGACTGTCAAAAAAATTATAAATATAATGTGCCTGATGTTAAACTGCCTCATTCTTTCAGTTTTTGCATGACTACGTCCTTGATAATAACTGAAAAGTTGGATTATTTTTTGACCATATATCTTATGCTGATGTATGGTATTTTTGGACATTTAAAAAAATATAAAAAACAACATATACCGAACCGAACCGAAAACCGTGACCCAAACGCGGACCAAATATAGGAAGTCACCTGATAAACTGTGCATCTTGGGTAGAAGGATGAAAAAAAAACACAGCGGCGCGCGGCATTCACTGCAAAACAAGCACACTGTAAACATGTCTCGTGGACAGACTTGGGCGAATGATGAAGTGAAAGCCCTGACCATGGGCAGAAGACCAAATAAAACAGCTGCTTGTGGGCACTCACAAAAACAACGAGGTGTACAAGTTGTTTAGCGAGAGGATGGAGGTAATGAGTTATAATCGAACGATGGATCAATGCCACGTCTCTTCTACTATCACGCTTCTTGCAGCTGTTCGTGTTTTTCGCGGATTTCACTTCCTGAAGGGGAGGGATTTCCACTCTCCATTGTGTCCAATAGACGAGCGCCCTTTTCGACCGCGTGACATTGTTCCGAAAGTTTGGTGCGCTTGACAAATTGCAATGTGAACGCAGACGAACCAAATGAAGAATGCAACAATGTTGCAACTTCACCACCAGAACCGCACGAGTCCACCAAAACTATATGTGAAAGCGCCCTAAGTCTGCTATAAGCCATTATCCCTTTGTGTGTGATTATTATTGTCTCACAGTAGTGTGTATATATAAAGTGTGTGTTTTTAGCTAAAGTGGATAGAAAACAGTACTGTGCAAAAGTCACCCAAGAGTTTATATAAATGGTCTTACAGTAGATTATAAAAAAATAAAAATAAAAATAAAAAAAAGTATTAGTATGTCAGTAGAGACAATGTCTTAGTACATTTTTAGAAACTTTTAATTTAATTATTTTTTAAAGCATCTTCATGGTTTAATGCAAACATATGTTGCAGGGACTATTATAATCATTGTATTGGCATGACTGTATGCATCAAAGGGTTAAATCAAGCATTTTTAAGTGCTTTAGAGTAAATGTCCAAATATCGCGATATATATCGTGTATCGTGATATAGCAAAAAAATATCGCTATATCCTTTAGAGGCCATATCGCCCAGCCCTAACTGGGATCATTCTTTTGTGCAAGGCAACATCAGGCTTGACTTAAAACATTACTTTCCTAACTTAGTGCAACTAAATGTAACAAATGAACACATAAATGTACTGAATTGTTATTTCTTATTATATTATATATAATACATTTCTTTTTTTTATTAAGAAAATAGATATTTTTTTATCTTTTTACTAGGGGTGGAATGGTACGCATTCCAACCGTACACCGTTCGGTACGACCTACACGGCGTTTCGGGGCATGTGTGTTGAGAGAAATCGGTGGTTTTTCAATGTATGTGATGTATATGGGGGCGACAGTGGCTCAGGAGGTAGAGCAGTCGTCTGGCAATCCGGAGGTTCCCGGTTCGATTCCCGCTCCTGGGCAGCGTGTCGATGTGTCCTTGAGCAAGACACTTAACCCCTAATTGCTCCCGATGAGCAGGTTGGCACCTTGCATGGTTGCCTCCACCGTTGGTGTGTGAATGGGTAATATGTAAGTAACAAATTGTAAAGCGCTTTGGATAAAAGCGCTATATAAAAAAGCAGCCATTTACCATTTATATATTGGGGGAGATGACCGCATCTAAAAGGGGACAGGTCAGAGAGGTCGAAATGTGCATGGTTTAGGAGACGGTGGTGGAAGCAGGAGACGGTGGTTCAGAGCGAGCAGGGTGTTAGTGTGAGCACCACACCGAGCAGGGCATAATGTTTACATTCCGATCTAGAACACACGATGGAGGCCACATCATCATTAGCTTCGGCTAACACGAGGAGAGTTCTGGCTAACGACCAGGCCTGACCACTATTGGACTGAATAGCAGAAGGATGATAGCAAGGACGATACAATTTGATAACATCTGATTATGAGGTTCTGTTTATTTAATAAACAACGCTCTTCCAAGAAAGGTATCATGCTGTCAAAGTGTCAAATTCTTACGAAGGTGGAGAATACTTATGCTGCGGATTGCACTAACGGGGAATGATAAGGTTTATCAGCCAGTATGATGAGACGTCGGAGAGATAAAATTACACAACGCAGAGGGAGTGGATGGAGAGATGATAACACAAGAAGACATGATACTGGCCGATTGATCCGAATCTAACAGTGTATTGTTCGGTTATTGGGATGCGCAAAAAAATATGCATACCCACAGAGGCAGTCATTAAGTTAGCCGCGAGCTAAGCTACCTAACGTTAGCCACGAGCTAACCATGGAAACGGTCACAGCGAAGTGATTCCACGACACCAGTTCCATTAGTGGGGGCTGTGACTTAGTGACGAGGCTTGACAAAAGAGGTTCAGAGATTTTTTATTTTTATTTTTTCTTATTGGCTGTTCATTTATATATCGGGGCTGGGCGATATGGCCAAAAATATATCACGATATGATGTTATAATATCACTCGATATCGATAATTATCTATATTGTTATAAGTATATATATTTTTTTAGAATTTTTCCTTTTTTTTCAACATCATATGTATGTTTATTTTGCAGCAATTCTTTGTTGTTGCCGCCATAAGCGAAAGTAAACAGGCTTCTCTGCTGGCTGTGGCTCCAGGGGAGTTGAATAGTTCTGGCTCTGCTAGTTTCTTTTCTATCTTTTGGCGCTTTTTTGGTGGACAAACCACCACGTGCACAGTGACTCGTGACTGGAGACTAGCTCTGCTAGCACACATAGCCTACGGTTTCAAACTGTATTTTAAATTAGAAAGCAAACAAAATAAATGGACAAGAGAAAAATAAATCTCAATTTGGTCAGTATTGTCATTTGAACAAGCAAAGCCATTACTTTAAGTTGCAGGCAAGAAAGACAAGTCTGTCCACTGTCTCTGGTTTTAAAACGGCCCTGTTGAAGGTTTTATAAAAAAAAAAAAAAAAAAAAAAAAGTATTGATTTTATTTTTATTATCGATCGATCAATTATTAACTAATTCAGGGCCAACCACGAGATTAGTCAGGTTAACTCGCCATGCGTTGCGTGCCAAGACCCGAGAAAACTCGGGTTTTAATCGTTATTTCTTTTATTAGCGATATCGATTCATTTTCATCCATCCAACCTGATGTTATCATTGGGAATGGGTCTGAGCTCACAAAAGGGCAAATACCGCCGCCTATCGTCTCCCGGATGGTATTGCACATCATTGGATTGGATTGACTGGGGACCCTCAGAGCAGCGTCGATTATGTGTTTCGGACTATAACGTTGGATCAATAAACGCGATCGATATTTGGAATGGCGATCAGGAATTGGATTAATCTTTTTGCAGAACATCTGATGATGTGTGTGTAAGGAATTTATGTTACGAGTCTTGGGGTAATCAGATGTTCCTATCACCGCCATCGCAGTGTGTGTGTGCGTGTGTGTGCGACGTTAGCGCTGACCAGGTCATGGATAATCGATTCAGCCCACTTCTCTAGCGTGCATAAGGACACAAATATTATCGATAATCTAGCGTTTATTTGAAACGATTCATAAATCAGCCGAAAAATTACAACGCGTTTTGTGTATTCCACTAAAGAGCTATTATCGCGGATTTCTCTGGAATTACTAGAACTCTCCAAAACTATACTCTTATTCAAAATGGTATAAAACAGAAATGTACTGATGAAAAAACAATCCGTTTCGTACATGTTGACTGCAAGCAATCATTGATAAGCGACGGGTATATTAGACCCATAGCCATAATTTAAGGTATAGTTTAAGCGTTCGCAAATTTCCCCGTCCTCCCATTGACTCAAGCGCTGGCACGGAACGGCCTATTTTGGGCATAGGGGCGTGGCTCTGAATGTGTTAAAATATATCACGATAATTATCGTTATCGTTTTATCGCTCAGCCCTATTATATCATCAGGGCTTCTCCAGGTTCCAACGCCGTGTTACTGTGGTTGACTATTTACTTCCTCGTGTGACGTCACTTCAAATACAAAACAAGACGCTCAAAAAGTACCATGCAGTGAAAAGTGGCATAAGAGAATACTTCATAATGTTTCATGCAATTAAAAAGTAAATATATATTTAGTACACATGATTTATTTATTTGAAATAACAGTGACTTTTCCTTTTTGATAAGAAAGTCTAGTGCTGGTTGAGCATATGCATACTTTATGTTGTATGTCTATAATGTGGCCACAAAAATAGAAAGGTTTAATTATTGTTTGTTTGCACTAAGTTAATACTTTGACAAATGTTGCCTATATTTTTCAGTCAGTTCGGTCTTTGTGTGCCAAACATTTAAGGCAAACCGCTGTAAACCTTTTACCTTTTACCAAATAAATGAGAAGCATGTTTAAACGCCTCCCATCTTGCTGTACCAAAATCTCTCCTAGCTCTAACCGGTCACTGTCAAAGACTGTCAAAAAAATTATAAAAATAATGTGCCCGATGTTAAACTGCCACATTCTTTCAGTTTTTGCATGACTACGTCCTTGATAATAACTGAAAAGTTGGATTATTTTTTGACTATATATCTTATGCTGATGTATGGTATTTTTGGACATTTAAAATAATATAAAAAACAACATATACCGAACCGAAAACCGTGACCCAAAACTGTGATACGAACCGAACCGTGGATTTTGTGAACCGTTCCACCCCTACTTTTTACCGATACCTGATCCAGCTATTTGAGTGATATCGGGGCCGATATCCGATATCGGATCGGTGCATCCCTAGTGTGGACGCAGCATTAGTGACAACATCATGTAGTGTGGACCCAGCATTAGTGACAACATCATAGGGGTGGACGGTATGGTCTAAAATTTATATCACGGTATAATTTGAAGCATAGACGGTAACGGTATATATCACGGTATCATCGTTTTTGATAAAATCTTTTTTTTTTTTATATAAATTTTTTTTTTTTTATAAAATATATATATTATATAATTAGACTTGTACTTGTATTATCTGCGAGACATCGCCACCACGCAACAAGCTCCACTGTCTGTGTGTGCCAGGATTCTCCGGAGCTGCACCTGGACCTATTGTATTGGTATAACGTTAGCAAGCCCTCAGCTCGAATACGCATCGAATCAGTGTTATAAGACATTGATATCAGGAGCTATCTGTAGCTACTGCTAGCCGGATATATAACGTTAATACAACGCCTCAGTGAATTATTTAGTTCAATGGGACATTTAGTTTTGAACGGTGAACTAACTTGCGTTAACGTGAGCTAACAGGTATCATACACGTCTCTACTAGACTTTGTGGAGCGTTTGTTGATGTCAGGAGCTATCGGTAGCTGGCCGACTAGATACCGTTCGGTTAGACAATGCCTCATCATGTATTAAACTAAAAGTGAATAGTTGACTGGGTCATTTTGTAACGGTAGCTAAGCTAACGTTAGCTCAGGGAGACGCCGCCGTCCTCCCGTCAGCTCCCGTGTCCCGTCCCACTAGACTACTAGACCCGTGTTTACATGCGTGCGGTAGGGGCTGGCACGCCCACTGCGCGAAGCCTCCTAAATAACTTTTTCCAGTTCGCACATATCTATTATCTATGACTAATTCTATCTATTTTTAGGGGCAAATGCGAGTGAAATAGTCACGCTGTGGTTACATGACGTCATTGCTATTTTAGAGCTGCACTACCGGTTACACGGTATAGTCAAAATCCATACCGTAGAGCAAATTCATACCGTTTATACCGTATACCGTCCACCCCTACAACATCATGTAGTGTGGACCCAACATTAGTGACAACATCATGTAGTGCAGGGGTGGCCAACCAGTCAGAGACTAAGAGCCACAAAAAAATGACTGTGGTACCACAAAGAGCCACACCATATACCAGCGTTTCTCAACCTTTTTTTTCAGTCACGGCACCCTTCATGTGTTTATAGGTCTCACCCTCTGGCCTCTGAAGTTGCTAATGTCTTTTTTATTTGGGCCTCACAGGGTTAAAAGTACCCTGTGAGACCCACGGTTGCAAAATTACAAAATCACTTTTAGCCATTTAAAAAAATAATGTTTATTTAAAAAATGTTAAAGGGGAACTATTTTACTATTTCTTTCACTATTTGGGCACTTTTACACAATTCCTGTGAGTCTATGGAACACCTAGGTTTTTTTCAAAAAAAATACATTGTTTTGTATTTCTAATCAAGTACTAAAAACCGCATTTTTCTACCTTAAGATCTTAAGCCGTTTTGAGGCTGGGCTCCAACCACTGTGTGGCCTGGTGCCAACTGCCACATCAACTGCCACATTATTATGCAGCTGAGAAATCTCTGACATCACAGATATGCACATTTTCAGATGACTCAGTTCAGTGAGGGTGAATATTGTGAGAGGAGAATTGGAAGAATTCGCCAATATGAGAATTAGAGACATATATCCTATTAATATAAGTCCACATAGCTAAGAAACAATGGTAAACACTGAAAAAAGCCATTTATAAGATAGTTCCTCTTTAAGCACATGTATAGTCAATTGGTCCTGTTGTTCAGCCTCACAATGCTATTTGATAGTAAATGTGTTTATATGTCCCACCCTCTGGCCTCTGAAGTTGCTAATTTCTTTTTAATTTGGGCCTCACAGGGTTAACCTCTTAAGCCCGAGATATACAGTAAAAGTGTATATTTTCAGCATTATGTTTGTTTACCAATTATTTGAACTGTTATTAGTGAAATATAAGATTATAGAAATCTCAGGGCATTGAGTCGGAAACCGGCGCATATTGACAGGAGGAAGTGGCACAGCCAAAAGTGAGTGTAGTCTTTTGAAGGAAGAGACTCAGGGCTTTCAAATTTCGAAAAACTACCCTACCCAGCTCACACCAGCCCCTGTCAATCATCTGACTTCTGGATTTACTTTTTAATTTCTCTTATTTTTTGGGATTATCTCCCACAAACCTGAACGTTATTGCCATAAAACAGAACGCAGTTAGTTTCTCTACCTTTCTGTGAACGTCTTGCAAAAAACGGTGTTGCAATATGATGAAAAATGGTGGAGAAATTTACATTATAAAAAAGATGGCAGAATTCAGTACTGTATCTACAAAACCTTCTGTTTAATCATCTTCCCTTTATTCATTTGCTTAGATTTTTCAGGTCTGGTCAATTTTAGCATGGTGTTATTTACAGTCAAAGATAATTTTTTTTTTAAATAGAATTGATATTCTCCTTTGGTTCATTACAATTTACTCAAGCCTAGTAACAGACACACTATTTCTGACACTGATCCATATATGTCCCTAGATTCAGATACCAAGAACATGCAAATGGACCATTTAAAAAAAAATTGTAAATGTTTATTCTACGTCCTTATGGAATGAGTGACGTAAAAAAAAAAAAAAAAAAGTAAAAAAAAAAAAAAAAAAAAAAAAATATTTTCTTTTATGGATGGAAGAGCCGCACATTGACGGGCAAAGAGCCGCATGCGGCTCGCGAGCCGCGGGTTGGCCACCCCTGATGTAGTGCGTCTGTGCACCCAGCATTAGTGACATCTAAGAAACAGGCTCACCAGTGATTCCAAATCATTGTAGAAGTAGACGTTCCAACCATCCACCCGAATCTCTGGCTTCTTCTCTCCGTCATAAATCTGCGACAAACACATTTCCACAGAGGAAGGCATGTTAGGGCAAAATGGCTCGTCATGACAGACAGACGGGTCATGCAGGTCCCTATGGCTTGATTATCTCATGTTCTGCGTTTACCACAGCTCAGTGTTGATGTGTATGGGAATGTCCATTCTATAAATTATAAAGTTTCTACGATATTCCTGTAAATGCCTTAACTGTCAAAGATCATCTCCTGTAGCGACCATCTTGACCTCAAATTTGCATGGTGCAGAAAACTTGTTTTTGACTTACAGCAATGGGTCCCAATGTCAACAGAAATGTACTTTTGGGTGGTGCTCCGGTTTGATGAGGTTTATCAAATGTACAAAGCAGATTACCTTGATGTAGGATTTGGCCAGTGGTATGTAAAGCATAAATACTGCAAAACTATCTGAATTGTTTAGAGCAGGTGAGCATGCTAACCTTTCAGCACCTCCACCCAAAACATGACACGCCCAATGGCAAAACATGACACGTAATTTGCTAAATTAATTAGCAGATACAGGTGACTCAATGGCTCCCACAGCCAAAGTTTGATAGATTTTGTAAATGTAGTATACATGCTTCAAAACGAAGTCCTGACACATGAGCAACAGTTGCTCTCAGGCTTGGGCACACACACACACACACACACACACGTGCATGTGTGTCATCAGGCCCCAACTCTGGAAGGTGTCCGCGAATGGACCTTTTTTCTCCTAGTTTCACACATGCATGCAAACTGAGAGACTTAAGGCGCTCCCATAGTCCAGCAGACTGTACACAGAGCAGACTCCGCGGATGTCCGCGCGGCTCTTTGAGCTTTCATAGTCGAGCAGATCTCAGCGGACGTCCGCGGTCTATTTCCTACATTTCTCGCACCAGTTTTACTACATTTCCCACAATTCTGTCTGTTCTACTGTACTGGCAGATCAGAGGGAACATTATCAGCGGGAGAGAGCGAGAGGGAGAGAGAGAGAGAGACAAAGAGAGAGAGAGAGAGAGAGAGAGCGCGCTTCACGGGCTCATCTCTCTCCTCGCGCCACCAATCGCTCACGCGGCGTCACATTAAATGCAGTTCGATGTCAACCAAAACGCAGAGCAGCGTTTTGTGTGACACCAGATCAGCGGCGCGGATGTCCGCGCCTCAGAAAATAGGAGCGTCGCACCTGTGGGTCTGCTGTCCGCTGAGATCAAAGCTCAAGAGTCCGCGCGGACGTCCGCGGAGTCTGCTCTGTGTACAGTCTGCTGGACTATGGGAGCGCCTTTAGGGCCCGCGTCCACCTAGCGCATATTTCTCCGTGAAACATGCTGGGAGTGCGCCGGCAGCGCTGGCTTGCAGCGCATCTTGTAGATGACAGAAAGAAATCTACAGCCATGCCGTGGTTTTGCACATATTATAGCATATTTGAATAACTTTATTGTATATTAATTATATATATAGTTATTGCCCGACACCACAGTTCGCCCTTTGCTTTTTATTAGCTTTTTAGTAGTGTATTCGTGTAGTTATTATTAGTTTTGTCGCGAATCTCAATGGTCTGTGGGAGACAGCCAGACAGGCAGGCAGCTCCGGTGTCAGGTTACAAACAGAGTGGTAGATGAATGGCTGTGATTGGTTGTCTGAAAATGAGCCCAGCGCATCGCTCTGAAAGTTCAGAAAGTTTCAACTTTCGTCCGCACAAAAAAGCTGAGAAAAGAAGCCGACGGCAGCGCACTTCCTAGAGGCGGCCGCATGCGCTCCCTCCCCATTGGAATACATTGAAAACAGATGCGTGCGGTCAGAAATATGCGCCAAGTGGACGCATATTTCACACTAGCCATTCAGGGTCTAATCAGAGCACGATCGCATCAAAATAGGGTGTGATCGTCCCTGATGAGAACGCTCCCCCCCCCCCCGTCCCCGGGGACGCTGATTCGCTCCAAACCTGGACCGCTGGAATAGGTGGTTTCGGGTGCGCGCCAGTGTCCCCGACGAGGGAGCGGGGGGCGTGGTGTGCAAGCTTACTGTAATGCTTTCATGCTTGCTTGAATTTTGGGCAGATAACATACAGCAACAACTGGACAATACCCACAAAAACTATATTTATGGGCAATTTGGCGAGTTCAGACCTCAACCAAACAAGCATGTTGAGCCTCACGGCTCAGTGGATGAAAACTTCGAGATGAAGCCACGTTACAAAGCACAAGACTTCCCTGGCTCGCATTAGGCCTGGCAATTTGTTTTGCCAATGCTATGTCTATACATTGGTTTCTTGTTCGAATGCTTTTTTATTTCTATAGACCAGTGACATGCAATATAATTGATGCGAGCAATGGGCTAACGTTAGCTGCTAAGTTATCCCATAAATAGGCTAAGCTAACTAGCGTTAGTCGCTAACCCAGGAAACGCTCAAAGCGGACTCCACACCAGTTCCATTCGTGAAGAAAGGGGGTGGGTTATATTGACAAGGCTTGGCAATAGAGGTTCAAATATAACTTCATATTTATTAGTTATTCGTTTCTTTATATCAGCATCCAGTTTCCATCACCGTGTGTTAAACTCTTCCTGTGTTGTCATTCGAGTGTGACATCATCGCCTATGGCAGCTTACACACTCAAAAACGCAAACCGTAATCAAAACCCGGAGCGCACCAAGACTGCAGCGTGTACGCAAACTAGAGGGGGGAGAGGGAGGGGGGAAGTTCACACCCAAGGACGGAGCGGAGCACCCGCTCCTAATGAGAAAGCCCCCTTACTATCAGGGGTTACGGAGACAAACCCAACCACACACAGACACACAACACTAACGCACACAAAATCAAGTGTCTAATGCGATTTTCAAGAGGGGATTTTCATGCAGTAATGGGCTACATCAAAGCAACAACAAATGTCTCTTGTGTTTGTCATAATTAGTGATGGTCACTATTTTTGTGCATCACTTGTATTTAGGATAAATATAGACCCGCCCCCCGCCCGCCCCCAAGCCCCCCTTGTGGGCGGGCCCGTGAGTTACCTCCTGCAGCCCCCCCCCCCCCCCCCCCCCCCCGGTCCCCTCGTGGGCGGGCCTGTGAGTTACCTCCTGCAGCCCCCCCCCCCCCCGGTCCCCTCGTGGGCGGGCCTGTGAGTTACCTCCTGCAGCCCCCCCCCCCCCCCCCTGTGAGTTACCTCCTGCAGCACGGGGATGACTGGCGGGTCTCTCTGCTGCAGGTAGAACAGGACCATGAGGGTGTAGGCGTAGGAGGACAGGCTGCCACGCGACGCATCCCCAATGTCACACATCTGGAGTAGGACAAACAAGGCAATGGTAGTCGGGGCGTAAGAATCTCAAAACAGAATCCAACATTTGGAAAGCTATTAGCATAATGTTTAACTGGTGGTATGGTATGGCTACTGCTATGAGCATGTTTAAGGCTCCTTTTCATAATCAGCTTTGAAATAAAATTTGTATTCTGAGCCAAACCAGGTTGTGCAATATATATATATATATATATATATATATATATATATATATATATATATATGTCTATAATTAGAGCTCTGAAGTATTACATTTTAATGCTGAGGGCAAATATACTGCAGACATATGAGCTGTGTGTATTTTCACCTTTGTAAAAACCGTGTGTGTGGTAAGTTCACCTTTGTAAAGACCTTCATGTGTGCGTGTGTGTATGTGTGTGCTATGTTCACCTTTGTAAAAACCGTGTGTGTGGTAAGTTCACCTTTGTAAAGACCTTCATGTGTGCGTGTGTGTATGTGTGTGCTATGTTCACCTTTGTAAAAACCTTCATGTGTGTGTGTGTGTGTATGTGTGTGGTATGTTCACCTTTGTAAAGACCTTCATGTGTGTGTGTGTGTGTGAGTATGTGGTATGTTCACCTTTGTAAAGACCTTCATGTGTGCGTGTGTGTATGTGTGTGGTATGTTCACCTTTGTAAAGACCTTCATGTGTGCGTGTGTGTATGTGTGTGGTATGTTCACCTTTGTAAAGACCTTCATGTGTGCGTGTGTGTATGTGTGTGGTATGTTCACCTTTGTAAAGACCTTCATGTGTGTGTATGGTATGTTCACCTTTGTAAAAACCTTCATGTGTGCGTGTGTGTATGGTATGTTCACCTTTGTAAAGACCTTCATGTGTGTGTATGTGTGCTATGTTCACCTTTGTAAAGACCTTCATGTGTGTGTATGTGTGCTATGTTCACCTTTGTAAAGACCTTCATGACGTAGCAGAGGATCTTCACCCTCCTGTTGATGGAGGCGTAGGAAGCCAGCAGGTGTGTGTTGTGCAGGGCCTGAAATACAGTCAACAGATACTGTAGGTTATACTGAATAACCAAGAGGAGTTGTGCTTTTATGTTTATGTTATGTTTATTAGGGCTGCCCCTCTGAGTCGATTTGTCGATTTATCTGTCAATTTGGTTTCAGTTGACCAATTCTTTTTTTTCTCGCCATATTGTATGGCAAAACGTTGAATACGAAGTATGAAAAGGTCTCAGGGTGTCAACAATGTTGACACCCTGAGACCTTTTCATACTTCGTATTCAACGTTTTGCCATACAATATGGCGAGAGAAAAAAAATTGGTCAACTGAAACCAAATTGACAGATAAATCGACAAATCAAAATCAAAATCAGCACATTACATTCAAGACCTTTTAATGCCACTATTTAATGCCCTACAAATGCTAACGTTAATGATAGTTTATTTTTACCTGATCCACCGTGGTCATGTGCAAGTAACGTTATAGTAGTCGCAGATCACATATAGCAACTGAAGAGGTTTGCGTGTGGAGTTGGTCCTAAACACTGACCACCAACACTCTTCGGTTATGATATGATCATCTTTAACCTTTTTGCCCAGAGGCTTGTTTAGCTTGGTTGTGACTCAATATATAATTTTTGTCATGTGCCGGTGCCAGTCTACACTGTGAGGCCTAACAAAAAGAATGGTTGGTTTCAGGTTGCCGACCGACCCTGCCGATTTAGGTGCGACCCAATATATTTTATGAGTTTAAAAAAAAAATTATATATTAAAAAAAAAAAAAATCCGTTTTTTTTTTTTTTTTTTTTTAAGAATAAAGTTTCATAGAAATCTTAGTCAAACATTTAGTATTATGGATATTAAACATGCTGGCAGAGTACATGCATCCATGTTGTTGTGAACATTTTAACCCTTTCACTGCCACACGACAGCCGGTTAACCCTTTCACTGTGACAATACAGAAGGTTAGCCCTTTACTATCACACAACCGACGGCGATGCTCCATCATTAGCATCATTAGCTCCGCATCCGCGGAGCTAATGATGCTAATGATGGAGCATCGCCGTCGGTTGTGTGATAGTAAAGGGCTAACCTTCTGTCGTGTGGCAGTGAAAGGGTTAATTAAATAAAGAAATTCCCTATCCATAGTCGCCGTGGGAAAGAATAAAAAAAAAAATAAAATAAAATAAATTCCCTACCTACCCATGGCCAAACTGACAACCAACCTGAAACCAACTATTATTTTTGTTAGGCCCAACACTCTTCGGTTATGATATGATCATCTTTAACCTTTTTGCCCAGAGGCTTGTTTAGCTTGGTTGTGACTCAATATATAATTGGTCATGTGCCGGTGCCAGTCTACACTGTGAAGGCTACATTGTAGGTGAATGTAGGCCACAGGCATGTATTGTTTGAGCGTGTTGGCTTCTAGGCTTGCGAGTGTGTGTAGCTAACGTTAGGTGTGTTTTGTTTACGCACAGTAGCTATCCAGCCTTTGCTAGTTTGACTTAAAAAATATATATATCCAGTTGTTCTCCACATAACATATAGAAAGTGTGTGTGTGTGTGCGTGTGCGTGCGTGCGTGCAAGTTGAAGCTTCTACCAGTGTGTTGTAGAGGCTGATGTCTCCCTCCAAGCCAGTGCGGACGTGGTAGAACTTGACAATGGGTACTTTGGCTGTGGTAATGGGCAGGATGTTCCTCAGACCTGGGGTAGATTTAGATGTGGAGCACAGTGGAGCACAGTTTACATAATAAAAAAAAAAAAAAAAAGATATAAATATATAGATTAACTGGTTGAGTGCCGGAAACGTATATCTACGTTTTTCTCACTGTATTTCTTTTAATTGCCATTGCCATTCATAATTCAGCGGGGCACCTTGTGCATACTGTTCCGAGTGTGTCTGAGCTGGCAGATAGTCTTATACCGCCCTCTAACGCCTTTGGCCATTATTGCACCCCATTAGAAACGGGTTCGTTTCTTTTCTCTACCGAGCTGCGGCGTGGGGGCGGGTCCTAAACACTGCGGCAAAACACATGCTTGTAGGGATGGTTTGGACAACTGACCCCGCCCGCCCGTTGATGTGCAATGCCCAACAACGTCGGAGACAGGATCGCTGTGGATAACTGGAATGGCGATCAGATAATTGGATTATTTTTTTTGCATTACATCAGATACCAGTTAAGGACGCTTGATTGCTTTTACCAAACGGTTCGTGTTTCCGCGTTCCCGTTTTGCGCTCCGATTGGCCACTGACGTTTCTGGTCATGTGACATGTGCGCCCAATCGTGTGACGGCAAGTACTTTGGACGGTTAAGCTTAGGCACTCTTTCGAAGTTGGTTAAGGTTAGAGTGTGGATCGTAGGCGTTAGGTAGTTTGCTGCTGGTCGAGGTGGAAATGGGCGCGTCATGCGATTGGGCGCACATGTCACATGACCAGAAACGTGTGTGGCCAATCAGAGCACAAAACGGGAACACGGAAACACGAACCGTTTGGTAAAAGCATAGACGCGTTAAGGACACTATGAAAGCTTGCGTTGATCTGATATTTATTTCTACCACGATTTGCCTTTGGGTGCAGGAGGTGGGGGCCGGTCTAAAACACATTGCATGCTTGCACGAGGAAGGATAATAATGATTATCTAGCATTGATATCAGGAAGATCCGATAATCAGGCGAAAAATGACAACGTGTTTATTGAATTACACAAAAATGCTGTTTTCGCGTCTTTTCCCTGGAATTACTCAGAAGCACCCAAACTATATTCATATTCAAAACGGTATCAAACGGAAATGTACGGATGAAAAAAGAATCTGTTTTTTGCACGTTGACTGGAAGCAACTCACTGACACTCGATGGCGTTATAGACCCAAAATATAGGTTTAGCTCTACAAACTACAACTACGTTTACATGGGGTTAATGGACGGCAAGGCCAGGTCACTTCCCGGAAGGGGCGTGGCACTCAATGTGTTAATATTATATAAATTTTTATATATAATAATAATAATAATAATAATAATAATAATAATAATAATAATAATAATAATAATAATAATAATAATAATAATAATAATAATAATAATAATAATAAAAGAGGGTGTTAGAGAAGGGATTTGACAAAGACTAGAAATGTTCACAAAATATGTTCACAAAATAAAGAATTAAACAGGCTACACTAGCTATGCACATAACAACAACGGGGCGACAGAGGGCATTTCTCGCTTCCTTCAGGGCTCGACAGTGAGCATTATAAAAAAAAAAAAAAAAAAAGCTATGTGCAAACTGGAAAAAAAAATTGCGAGTAAAGGTTACATCCTACAAGTGGATTACATTAGGGAGGATTACAAAGTATATCCACTAGGGGGCAGATCAGGGCTGAATCATCCCTGGCCGACACCAATATCTTCGTTGATGACGTCAGAATTTGCAATTTTCTTTTATAAACATGGCAACACTCAAGGATGTTAATGTGTTTCATCTTGCGGATGCATAGTGTTAATTTCTGAGGATGTGCAAAACCAACACTCCAAAAGAACGCAGAATGACCATCTTGGACATGCACACGCATAGTTAAAAGCAAGTATATAAAAGGCTTAAGGCTCAACTAAATGAGATCTACATGCATAAATGTTGTGGTGTTGCCACCAGCTGCAGGCCCCTGCTCTCACCTGGGTGTTTCCTGAGCAGCCTCGCCAGGCTCTCGATGATACTGATGCAGTCAAGGTCCTGAGGAAACAACATGAACATAATATTAGTACATACATTAGTTACCTCATTTTGTGAATGTGAAGCTGTGACTTAATCGTATAGATACATAAGGAGAGGTAAGCTAAGCAGGAAACACTGGCAGGGTAAACACGTAGAGGATGAATATAGAGGACAGGTGAGCGGATGAATATAGAGGACAGGTGAGCGGATGAATATAGAGGACAGATGAGCGGATGAATATAGACAGGTGAGTGGATGAATATAGAGGACAGGTGAGCGGATGAATATAGAGGACAGGTGAGTGGATGAATATAGAGGACAGGTGAGTGGATGAATATAGAGGACAGGTGAGCGGATGAATATAGAGGACAGGTGAGCGGATGAATATAGAGGACAGGTGAGTGGATGAATATAGAGGACAGGTGAGCGGATGAATATAGAGGACAGGTGAGTGGATGAATATAGAGGACAGGTGAGTGGATGAATATAGAGGACAGGTGAGTGGATGAATATAGAGGACAGGTGAGTGGATGAATATATAGGAGAGATGAGTGGATGAATATAGAGGACAGGTGAGCGGATGAATATAGAGGACAGGTGAGCGGATGAATATAGAGGACAGGTGAGTGGATGAATATAGAGGACAGGTGAGCGGATGAATATAGAGGACAGGTGAGCGGATGAATATTGAGGACAGATGAGTGGATGATAGGCCTGCCACGATAACACATTTTGCTGGGCGATTAATTGCCCCCG
Source organism: Notolepis coatsorum (assembly GCF_963971535.1). Classification (NCBI taxonomy): domain Eukaryota; kingdom Metazoa; phylum Chordata; class Actinopteri; order Aulopiformes; family Paralepididae; genus Notolepis; species Notolepis coatsorum. The sequence goes on along the minus strand of NC_140165.1, from coordinate 160,727,716 downwards.
AAAATATCGCGATAAGCGATATTATTGCGACCGGTTAGAGAATTTTTTTTTTGAAATTTATTTCCCCAAACTTTTATTTTGAAGCCCACCGCTCCGTCTTTTCCGGTGTTTAGACTTTTATTTTGAAGCCCACCGACCGGACCGGAAGTATTTTGTGATTATCCTAAGCAGAAACTATGAGCCGACAACTTGGGCTAATGATATGATGTTTTTGAGCTAATGATAAAACAAATTGTTGGTGAACAACTAACTTTAGGTTAGTTTTAACGTTAGCTACTAACGTTAGATGCAGCTACTACAGGCAATCAACGATGAGGAGGAAGCGTCAAAGCAGTATATAATATAATAGCTGTGGTGCGTAAGCACTGCAGCACGACTCGAAACTACCGGAGTGTTATAATAAATTAATTCATGTTTAACTTGTCCCCGTGTCCAGTCCTTTGACTAGCCCCACCCGTTAATTGTAAACAATGATGCATGTAATTGTATTAACGTTATTCTGTGTTGTACTTGTAGCTATGCTATACGTTGTATTTCGTTTGTAGCTAATGTTGTTAGCATTGAATGAGCATCAACGAACGCTAGATCTTTAATCTTTATTTAGCAGTCCAGTTTCTCCGGGCAGTAGCGAGTAACTACTTGGGTCTAAAAATAGCTAACGTTACACTACAAATAATGCTACTTGGTTAAAAGGAGCAACACTATTGAGAAATGTCTATGTGGCGTTGCCCCACGGAGCTCCCGTGCTGTACTCTAGTAACGTCAGCGGCCCGCCTCCCAACACGGACAGTGACTGAGGGGCACTGGTTCCGCCTCATTAAAACAAACGCGCAAATAGCAATTAATCGCGCCCGTCAAAATCATTGCATTCATTTTAATTATCGCAGCAATTAATCGATTTATTGCTTATCGCGGCAGGCCTAGTGGATGATGTAAAGGACAGGTGAGAGGATGATGTAAAGGACAGGTGAGAGGATGATGTAAAGGACAGGTGAGAGGATGATGTAAAGGACAGGTGAGAGGATGATGTAAAGGACAGGTGAGAGGATGATGTAAAGGACAGGTGAGAGGATGATGTAAAGGACAGGTGAGAGGATGATGTAAAGGACAGGTGAGAGGATGATGTAAAGGACAGGTGAGAGGATGATGTAAAGGACAGGTGAGAGGATGATGTAAAGGACAGGTGAGAGGATGATGTAAAGGACAGGTGAGAGGATGATGTAAAGAAGTGGTTCTTAACTGGTCTAGCCTCGGGACCCAACATTTTCCTTAGTCATTAAATCTTTTAACCACTATGATTTTTTGCAGTAATACACAATCTTTCATGCACTGTTCAAAACATGAAATAAAACACAAAAGTGCAACTAGGGTTAAAAACTCAATGATTTTTTTTTTAATAAATAGTATATGCTTCTTAGCATATTTCTTAGTTTAACCCTTTATCTGCCAGGGATTATTCTGATCTTAATCCCCTCTCTGCCACCACTATAAATCTATGGAGATGTTCCCCTTCTTTGCAGGGCTATAACTTTTTTAATTGTATTGCTAAATTGACATTACTATGGCCCATTCAACGTCAAGTATCTATCGTTTAGGATGTAGCAACGTTCTACTTTTTCATTCACATATTCATACTAAAATACGGTCTAAAGCAGTGGTGCCCAACCAGTCGATCGCGATCGACAGGTAGATCGCGGGCTGATTTCAAGTAGATCTCGATTAATAAAATTTGATAAAAAAAAAAAAAAAAAAAAAATTATTTTTTTTTGCAAAATCAACTCTGCTTCTCTTTGTTAACTACAACAAGCAATGCTGTTTGGTATTTAAGATGAGGTCGGACTCGGCACTGACAGATTTGTGTTCATTATGCTGCTTTTATAAAGCCTCAAATGACGGCTTACAATATACAATTTTGGCTGGTAGCTCTCGGCTAGGTGGTAAATTAAAAAGTAGATCTTGGTTCAAAAAAGGTTGTGCACCCCTGGTCTAAAGTATAAATATTTTTTATCGTTTTCTGCAGCATTCTGCAGAACGCGAGTTATAGCTATAAATACATATATGTGACCCGCCGTGACCAAACCCGATTTGATGCGCAAGGGGGGAGGTGCTCTGAAATGAACAAAATGTCTTGCTGTTCAGAAAATCAAAAAAATCGAAATCTTGATTTTTTTTACATATTTTGAATTGTCATTAATCTGTTCCCTTATTTGCCATTATTTGCAAACTTAAATACAACTTGTAAATGAGGTAATTATTGTTATATAGTTCCACAAGGATGTTCTGTCATGAGGTGGAAAAACTACACGCGCGGGCTATCGCTGGGTGCGGCCTGTCCGGGTAGCAAGTGGTACTTATTAGGTGTTAAAAAACACACAGACACAATTTAGCTCTCCTTTCACAGAGAGAGAATAACAATGTTAATACACTATCTTAATGTTATACGTTATCAGCAACGTAACGTGTGACAAGCAGTGTCTAAATAAAAAAGATAAAAAAGAGGCCTTGACGGCCGTTATAAAACGCGTGTTTTAACTTAATTAAAAACCATTAAAACACAGTTAGAATTTTCTGAGTGAACGAATTTCGGTAGGGTGCATTTTTTGCAACCTAATGGCTAAAAGTAAATTAATTTAATACGGAAACGGAGTGATAAAAAATGGCTTTTTCATCGGAGCGAGAGATTATTATTATTGTGGGGGCCCTGATGTAAACTATTTTCTGCGCTGGCATTCAGCACGGAATCTGTTAATACAGTTAAAAGTAAGTTGTTGTTGTTGTTGTGTCTTTCACTACCACACTACATGTATTTACATCTAAATACATCTAAATGCTTAACTGTTACTGTCTGGACGTTATGAATGCGCGCAGCACCGTGTATATCCCTCCTGTCTGGACGTTATGAATGTGCGCAGCACCGTGTATATCCCTCCTGTCTGGACGTTATGAATGCGCGCAGCACCGTGTTTATCCCTCCTGTCTGGACGTTATGAATGCACGCAGCACCGTGTATATCCCTCCTGTCTGGACGTTATGAATGTGCGCAGCACCGTGTATATCCCTCCTGTATGGACGTTATGAATGTGCGCAGCACCGTGTATAGGCAGGGGAGATGAGGCGCGCGTTAACCCTTTCACTGCCACACTACAGAAGCGCTTAGTAACGCTTCGCCTCAAAGCCGTTTCTGGCCGAATTAGTCATCGAATCTTTAATTTTTTTTAAAATTCTTATTCAGAGGTATTTCGTCGAGATTTCATAATGTGTAATGTGGCATGCTATTACTGTTAATCCTTTCACTACCACACTACAGAAGGTTAACCTTTCACTACCACACTACAGAAGGTTAACCCTTTCACTACCACACTACTGAAGGTTAACCCTTTCACTACAACACCACAGAAGGTTAACCTTTCACTACCACACTACAGAAGGTTAACCTTTCACTACCACACTACAGAAGGTTAACCCTTTCACTACCACACTACAGAAGGTTAACCTTTCACTACCACACTACAGAAGGTTAACCTTTCACTACCACACTACAGAAGGTTAACCTTTCACTACCACACTACAGAAGGTTAACCTTTCACTACCACACTACAGAAGGTTAACCCTTTCACTACCACACTACAGAAGGTTAACCTTTCACTACCACACTACATAAGATTAACCCTTTCACTACCCAGGGCTGTACGCTAAGCTTTTTCACTAGGGGCACACTTGCCCGTAAATGAGACATTTAGGGGCAAAAAATATTTTTTAGGGGCACATTTTTAAATAACAATTTTACCATTATTAAAAAAATATGTTCCTCCTGCCTCATTACTGTGGTCCTTTTATTTAACATTTAAGTGCGTTTGTTTTCAGGTTTGTATCTTTTATAATGAACCAACCGAGAAAGTGTGTAAATCACTAATAGAACAAAAACAAGGCAGAGTCTCAAGGCGAGCACAGAAAGATTCAGAAGAAGCTTCTATCCCCAGGCCATCAGGCTGCTAAACGAACAATGAATGAACACTACACAACAACAACCACCAAACGCACATAGCACACACATCCACACGCACACACTCACTTTAAACAAACACACTGTAGCACCCACTCCACACACTTTATAGCACACACCCACTTTAAACAAACACACTGTAGCACCCACTCCCCACACTTTATATTTATGGATGAAGGATTGCACTACAACTCGTACACCTTACTGTAAATTGTACCTAAAATTGTACCTCATCCCATTTCTGCTTTGCACTAGATAGTACTGTACATTAGTACACTGCATAGTATTGTATATTATATGGTAACTCAGAACATTGTACATATGTCTATACCGAACACTGTGACCTCATTTTTCTTCTTCTAAATTACATGCTATATTATGTTATTATGTTATTTGATACTATCTTGTCTAGCACAGTCTCTGGAGCGTAACAGTAAGAAGCATTTTGTATGAAAGTATTCTGTACTTCTGTATGACAACTATTAAAGAACTTGAACAACAAACTGTGTGTGTGTGTGTGTGTGTGCGCGCACTTGTGTAGTGCTCCTTGAATGAGATCACCACAACACACAAACACACACCATTGCATTAATCAGGAGGACAAGAAACTCTGCATACATTTGTTTCACAATGAAAAGTGCTTTAGAAATCAAATGAATTATTATTGTAAATAACCCCATGAAAGGTTTATTATTTGTATGGGTAATTACCTGCTTCATATTTGTGATGTTACTGGTTTCAGTGTGTGCCTAAAGTGATCAATGTGTTGGGCCGTTTATAGAGATCTATGCCAATTAATGTTTATGTATATCCGGGACTTTTTTTAGTAAGAATTGAGAGGTATTTGTATATGTGACCTTTATTTTGAAAACCGTGTTGCGACGCAACCTTATTTACATTTGCGCTTTTGACAGTGAAATGTTCAGTCCAACTTAGCTCGAAGGAAAGACTAATCAAAAAGGTTTAATTGACCCGTATGAGGCTCTTACGGTAGGACTTTGATTGTTTATAGAAGTGGAATGTAATATGCTAAACGAGAAATAAACAGTTTGTGACAGCCAGTAAAGTTGCAAGCCACTTTCATTTCATATACGGGGACACCGTGACAATTATTAGTATTATCTTATTTGCATATTGTCTCATTATTAGATAGATAGATAGATAGGTTGATATTTTATAAATTTAAGTAGACAGTATTTCACGTCCTAATAGTGGGCTACTACTACTACTCACCTAATGCATGGCTGAACCTGAACGTTAGAAGTGTCCGTGTCCCCGTCAATCAATCATCACATCACGTCAATCATCATCATCTTATCATCTCTCCACATCGGACGTGGTTGTCATAAGATGGACTGATATCCACTCCGTTGTTCTTGCAGAGCAAAATTTGTATCTTAAATGTATTGAAAGGAGGTGCTTCTTTGGCGATGCAATAGCCCATATTGAAAGGAAGAGAGGCCACATTCAGTTTCGTTTTGCTAGGAATTATGGGATTTGGTGTTGGATGTATAGACTACGCAGATAGGGACATGGTCTTTAATCGCACGATAGACTACAAGTACCAAGTATATAGCGTGACCTAGATTCACTCCACACGCAAATCTTTTTTTTCACTCATGCTATCGGTGATCGCAGTAAGTTCATTCATTGCCGACAGATTCTTTCATAGCACCACGACATTGTGTCGCACTGACAGCTCGCGTGAGTGGCGTCATCACACGCCTTGGATAATTTAGGAGTGAAATGCGAATGCAAGGCTTGAAAGCACTACTCGCAAGCCCGCCCACAGATAATATTTACCAATCGCAACGGCCAATTAAAGGGGCAATTCGCGATCATATCATCGCAGTGTACAGGCCTGCTACCACACTACTGAAGGTTAACCCTTTCACTACAACAACACAGAAGGTTAACCTTTCACTACCACACTACAGGTTAACCTTTCACTACCACACTACAGAAGGTTAACCCTTTCACTACAACACTACTGAAGGTTAACCCTTTCACTACAACACTACTGAAGGTTAACCCTTTCACTACCACACTACAGAAGGTTAACCTTTCACTACCACACTACAGAAGGTTAACCTTTCACTACCACACTACAGAAGGTTAACCTTTCACTACCACACTACAGAAGGTTAACCTTTCACTACCACACTACAGAAGGTTAACCTTTCACTACCACACTACAGAAGGTTAACCCTTTCACTACCACACTACAGAAGGTTAACCTTTCACTACCACACTACAGAAGGCTAACCTTTCACTACCACACACTACAGAAGGTTAACCCTTTCACTACCACACTACAGAAGGTTAACCTTTCACTACCACACTACAGAAGGTTAACCCTTTCACTACCACACTACTGAAGGTTAACCCTTTCACTACAACACCACAGAAGGTTAACCTTTCACTACCACTACAGAAGGTTAACCTTTCACTACCACACTACAGAAGGTTAACCCTTTCACTACCACACTACAGAAGGTTAACCTTTCACTACCACACTACAGAAGGTTAACCTTTCACTACCACACTACAGAAGGTTAACCCTTTCACTACCACACTACAGAAGGTTAACCTTTCACTACCACACTACAGAAGGTTAACCTTTCACTACCACACTACAGAAGGTTAACCTTTCACTACCACACTACAGAAGGTTAACCCTTTCACTACCACACTACAGAAGGTTAACCTTTCACTACCACACAACAGAAGGTTAACCCTTTCACTACCACACTACTGAAGGTTAACCTTTCACTACCACACTACAGAAGGTTAACCTTTCACTACCACACTAATTTTTTAATAAACTATCATGACTTTTCCTTTTTTCTCTGGGTGTTGTGTTTGCAGTCACCAGACTCATTGTAATAACAAAGAGCCTCAGACTGGAAAGCTGCCAGGTGTTAATTGCCCTAGAGAGAGGGGGGCCATGGATTACAATGACTTCTGGGTAGTGTTGTAGTTGTTTCACTATTGTCACCGAATAGCCTGCTCGTCTCTTGAAGGCTATTATCTCTGAATACGTTTTGTGATAATCACCATGAATCATAGGAAGTAGCTTGCAAAGTATCCCACCAAAATGTTCAAGTGATGGCTTATTTTGAAGGTATGAATCTGTACTTTCATAATATGTACATAAAAAAAAAAAAAAAAAATGAAGATCCCTCAACATGACCCTGAAGTCCATACCTGGTCACATATTACATCATCAAATGTAGTTTGATACCGATTGACGTCATATTAAAACTTTCAATTGTACAAGGTCCTAAACGTCCTGCCTCATCATCTGCTGGTGACCGGAGGGGGGGGGGGGGGTTATAAGTCCGTGGCCGACGTTAAATCATTTATTTAGTATGGGCAATATATATATCAGAGCAGATTATACGTTTAATAATAATCAAACACGCTGAAACTTACCGCATCTTCCTCTGACCGTTGGGTGGTCAGCGTGGCGCAGAAGGGGATGTTGATATATGCGATCCATTTCCAGGTTGTATAATAGTATATACGTCCAAATCATGTTGTTTATAGAGTTATTGGCAACTGATCGCTGTCCAGTGTGTCGAGCTAGAGTCCCGCTAACGATAGCGAGTGCCCGGACCGAATATGGATGAGCACCACTTCCGGCGCGTCACTTCCTGTTTGGGCGATCCGCCGATCGGCGACCAGATGGCGCTCTTGAACCGTTGGAGAGTTGAGAGGAGATCAACAGGAGATCCCAAGTCTCCGTGGGTAAAATATGATTGCCATCACAGATTTTTGAAATATTGATCTCAAAGACGCCTTACGGTGTCATTGGCAGATTACGCATGGCGGAGAATGACGTGGAAACTCGTCCTTGGCGAATAAAGGGTTAACATAACATACCTAAGTTTGGGGGAACTAATGGGATAACTGGGGTTGCAACAAAAGTAAGCAACTAGGGCTAAAAACCCAATGAAATAAAATAATAATAATAAATATGCTTCTTAGCAGACTTCTTAGCTTAACATAACAAATCTACAGTAAGTTTGGGGGAACTAATGGGATAACTGGGGTTGCAACAAAAGTGCAACTAGGGCTAAAAACACAATGAAATAAAATAATAATAATAATAAATAATATATCCTTAGCAGACTTCTTAGCTTAACATCCCAGGGAACTAATGGGATAACTGGGGATGTTGTTTGCTCCTGACAAGAGTCTCAAAGTCTGGGGTGATGGTAGACAAAGCAACTCTGAGGTCATGCTCAATGTCCAATCTGTTCCTCTGCTTTGTCTTCAGCTGGACCAGAGCTGAGAAGCCACTTTCACAAAGATAGGTAGTGAAAAAAACACATCCACGACCCACTCAAAATGGCCCTGCGACCCACTTTTGGGTCGCAACCCACCAGTTGAGAAACACTGATGTAAAGGACAGGTGAGAGGATGATGTAAAGGACAGGTGAGAGGATGGGTGTAAAGGACAGGTGAGAGGATGGAAAGATACTTGCGTCTGCGGTTGCCTGTCCCTCCAGCACCATGCAAATATCCAGGTCACTCTGTCTGAAGCCGAAGCCGTTCTTGGACGAGCCAAACAGGCGCAGGCGGGCCCCTGTCCCAAGACAAACACGCAATCATCCATGTTACATTAGATTAGATATAGAGGATGTTTCTGCGTTCATCAGGATTAATAGCAAAAAATTAGACGGCCTTCATGAAGAGGACCGTTCCTTTTGACATTTCTTTAAAGACGTGAGAATCATTACATTTCATATCGACAGATATAGCTCTCATTCATCAATATTTTGGTGAATGAGCATGGTGCATTATGCATACTTCAGATACTATTATGATTAAGGTATCATACTTGAGACACACAAATGCTGTGCATTTTAAAAAAAATTGGCGACAACGGCAGTTTACTTTACCTGCAAACTGCCGTCTGACAAAGCTCTCCACGTCTTGAAGGATGTGTTCCCTCACACTGACCTCCAGGTCATCGGGGGCAAAGTCCTCTATAGGAACAAACAGACACAGGCTTGTGGGCTCGACAGATGGTGGAACAACGAAGAAGAGATGTGAGAAATATCTGTGTGCCCAGGCAACAAGGACTTCACTGGACATTCACACACAAACTTACTGTGGCACTGCTCGCAGACTTGGTTGAGGGTTTTGAGGAATGCTGGTGTCATGGGAGGCAAAGGTTCCAGCTCCACTTTCTTGAAATCTTCGGGACAGTCTTTCTTCAGGTGGCCATCGCGCTTACACAAGCTACACACAACCACGTACAGCTGAAACAGAACAGTTTAAACGACACTGTCAGGTCCGATTCCATCTCCAACAACCATCACTGACACTTTATCAGTTTTGACCCGATTTTGACTTTGATATTTCAGATTTCCATATGTATTAGAAGTACAGCTCCACAGAAAAACATGCATAAAAAGATGTAAAGCAGGGATTTAAATCAACACCAGCCACTGGCCAAATTATGGTTTATGCAAACCAAGGATACACGTACCTTGCCTCGAGTGAAGGCTTGCCTGGTAAACTCATAACACAGACTAGTGAGTTTCTCAGTCTGATTTTCAGAGCCCTCGTCTTTGGTCGTGTCCTCTACAGATTGGCGCGGTGGACTAGGAGGAGCCAGTGCCTCTTCATCCATGGAGCCGGGCGTGTCTGGACCCTCCTCATCGGACAGAAGCTCCTCCCCAGAGACCTCGTCCAATGGGAACAGCTCTTCGTCCTCGGTGGTGAGGCTGTCCAGGTGCTGTCGGCTGTACAGGTCGTCATCCTCCTCCTCCTCCTCCTCCTCTTCCTCTAACTCCTCATCTTCAGAAAGGCTGCTTTTCCCCAAGTCTCTTTTTTCTTTCTCTCCCTCTTCCTCTGATTCGCACTCTTCGATAATACAATCTGAATCTTGTGGAGCCTCCTCTTCAGACTTACTTGTACTGGCAGTCTGCGATTCCAGGCCGAGTGCGCCGATACCGGACAGGAGGCTGGCCTCCTCACACCGAGCCGCAACGGCCGCCGCCCGGGAGGTTTCTACCTTATGATTGGCCGGAGTGTTGAGTGGCAGGGCGAAGTACTTGTATGTGGCTTTCAGACAGTGGAGGACATACTCGTATGTCTGCTGGCTGTTCACCGTGCGGGCAACATTCCTCTTCACGGCAAATGGGTCTAAACAAACAAACACAAACATGCCAATTAAAAACACATCAAAACTTGATCACTTCCCGCCACAATACTTGATACCCCATTTTAAAATCCAAGCTCATTAGTATTAAGGCAAATCCTCATCTGATACAGGATCTTAAGATTATAAGCAATCAATGTGTTCTCATTAGGGATGCACCGATATGAAAATTGGCCACCAATACCGATTGTTCAACTAACACTATCGGCCGATACCGATATTTGTATATAAGTATTTGTATATATTTATAAAAAAAAAAAAAAAAAAAAATTGTATATTTGTATGTGTATGTTTGTATTTGTAGGCCTCTTTACTTACTTAAAAAAAGGAAACATCAAGAAATATGTTTATGGTATCACTATCTCTCTCCCAGTATCGTCTGGCGGCCTGCAGAGGGATACTATTTTCTCAACCAGAGCTTTCAACCAATGCAATGGAACCATTCTGGCGGCCTGCAGCGGGATACTATTCTCTCAACCAGAGCTTTCAACCAATGCAATGGAACCATTCTGGCGGCCTGCAGCGGGATACTATTCTCTCAACCAGAGCTTTCAACCAATGCAATGGAACCATTTTGATTGACAGTCGATTCGGCCAATTACGCCACACCGCTAGCACCCACCTCCTGCTGTTCTTACCACCAATCGGCAAGCGTTTATTCATTTTCTACTTCGGGGGCATGTCGCCATTGATCTGCTTGCGAGAACTCAGAATGCGAGTCAAACTCAGAACCACAACAAGCTAATACGTTAGCTGCCCGGCAGTGCCCGCCGACCAGCGCGCTCCACAGGATGGCCAAACGAGACGCAATGATTTTACTGCAACAAATGTTATAATAAAACAAAGCCTTTCTATACATTTGTCTGGTTGAAAACTTTATTAACAGATTGCAGAATGGGTAGTTTGGTACGGAATGAGCAACGGAGCTATGAACGGAATAATGCCTTGCTTACTTGCTGTGTTCGGGTAAATAATATGCTGATGTTATATTGAACGTGTAACACTAACTATATAACGTTATTAACTAACTAGCTACCGTACCGGGAGCTCACGTTGATGCCTGGATGGTGCTAACTAACTAGCTACCGTACCGGGAGCTCACATTGATGCCTGGATGGTGCTAACTAGCTAGCTACCGTACCGGGAGCTCACGTTGATGCCTGGATGGTGCTAACTAACTAGTAGTGGGTAGTTGGGTACGGAATGAGCAACGGAATGGAACTGAGCTATGAACGGACTCGGAGTAATGCCTTGCTGCTATGGGTAATAATAATATGCTGATGTTATTGTCCGTGTAACACTAACTATATAGCGTTAATGCCACAAAACGAATGCCTTGTTAATCATAAGTAGTAACTGTGATGCAGTAGCTTGTGTGTGTGTGGGGGGGACGGCGGGCTTGTGCAGGTAGGTTGCAAGTGAATTTTATTTTTTTGCCTTTTGACGCTACACAAATTGATGCTTATTTATCGGCGACTGCTATCGGCACATTTGAGCTTATCGGCCGATAGGCCGATAGCAGTCAACAAGGCACTTATCGGCCGATACCGATACCCGACCGATATATCGGTGCACCCCTAGTTCTCATGAACTGAGATGGATGGATATGTGAAGCTCCTCTGTGAAAACATTGTCATCATAAAAGACTTGGCTCTAACCATGAGTAACATGGACAGTGTCTACCTGGCTCTAACCATGAGTAACCTGAACAGTGTCTACCTGGCTCTAACCATGAGTAACATGGACAGTGTCTACCTGGCTCTAACCATGAGTAACCTGAACAGTGTCTACCTGGCTCTAACCATGAGTAACCTGAACAGTGTCTACCTGGCTCTAACCATGAGTAACCTGAACAGTGTCTACCTGGCTCTAACCATGAGTAACATGGACAGTGTCTACCTGGCTCTAACCATGAGTAACCTGAACAGTGTCTACCTGGCTCTAACCATGAGTAACCTGGACAGTGAGTCTACCTGGCTCTAACCATGAGTAACCTGAACAGTGTCTACCTGGCTCTAACCATGAGTAACATGAACAGTGTCTACCTGGCTCTAACCATGAGTAACATGGACAGTGTCTACCTGGCTCTAACCATGAGTAACCTGGACAGTGAGTCTACCTGGCTCTAACCATGAGTAACCTGAACAGTGTCTACCTGGCTCTAACCATGAGTAACATGAACAGTGTCTACCTGGCTCTAACCATGAGTAACATGGACAGTGTCTACCTGGCTCTAACCATGAGTAACATGGACAGTGTCTACCTGGCTCTAACCATGAGTAACCTGAACAGTGTCTACCTGGCTCTAACCATGAGTAACCTGAACAGTGTCTACCTGGCTCTAACCATGAGTAACCTGAACAGTGTCTACCTGGCTCTAACCATGAGTAACCTGAACAGTGTCTACCTGGCTCTAACCATGAGTAACATGGACAGTGTCTACCTGGCTCTAACCATGAGTAACCTGAACAGTGAGTCTACCTGGCTCTAACCATGAGTAACCTGAACAGTGAGTCTACCTGGCTCTAACCATGAGTAACATGGACAGTGAGTCTACCTGGCTCTAACCATGAGTAACATGGACAGTGAGTCTACCTGGCTCTAACCATGTGTAACCTGGACGGTGTGTTTATCTTTTTGCCGTAAGAGTGAAAGAGTTTCTGACCCTCCACAGCGATGCGTTTCTTTGGCCAGTCCTTGGCCTCCCGGGAGACAGCTGCACTGGTACGCACACTGATGACGCCTTCCGCCATGTTGAATTCCAGAGAATAGAAGCGAAGCATCTCCACCCAAACAAGGCCCACCTCTACGGAGGGGTGAGGGCTCTGGAATATCAGTGGAGCCTAGAACAGAAACAAACATGACCACACACGCTCAAGAAAGATCTGTGATGTATGAGCCCCTAGGGCTGTCCTAAGGGGGATTAGAATTACCTTTGATAGTGTCTAGAACCCTTTGCGTGGGATCTTTTTATTTGTGGGTAGTGTGAATGGTCAAGGTTAGGGTTAAACCTAACTTCTCTAGCAGGCTAAATCAGGGAGGCAGAGTTAGGCTGAACAAGAGAAAACCCTGCAATAGTGACGTGACGTAGAAATCCGCAAAATCCATAAAAGGCTAGGGCTGGGCGATATGACGATATTATATAAATATCGGGTACAGTTCATTAACGATACACTTTTTAAACGTATCGTGGATATCGTGATGTTTTGCCCAAGAGGATTGTGTCGCGTCAATCTGGTCCACACGTTGAAACTTTTGAACAGCGCCGCCCCACACACACACTACTGCATCAAAGTTACTACTTATGATAACAAAGGCATTCGTTTTGTGGCATTAACGTTATATAGTTACACGTTCAATAACATCAGCGTATTTACATAGCAACGTCCGAGGTCGACCTAGATATAGCAAGCATTAGTCGTTCATATCTCAGCCCGTGCTGACTCAGTTGTGCCCATTCTGCAGTCTGTTAATAAAGTTTTCAATCAGACAGATGTATGGAAAGGCTTTTATTATAACATCCGTTGCAGTAAAATCATTATGCCTCCAGTCGTTTAGTCATCCTGCAGAGCTAAAAGCTAAACGTCGGCCGCGGGGAGCTACCGCTACCATTGTTGTTGTCATTGAGCTCTCCAATGGCGGAAGTAAAAAATTAATACGCGCTTGCCGATTGGTGCTAAGAACAGCAGGGCGGGTGTGACGTAATTGGCAGACTCGACTGTCAATCAAAATGATTCTGTTTGTCGTCTGAATGAATGAAAACGTTATTAACAGATTGCAGCATGGGTACAATACAGTACAGCTCAATACAACAACAGTGGACTGGAGGATGCAGACCAGAGAAAGACTTTCGTCTTGTTTACATCAGGGTCCCCCATTTTCAATTCATCATATTTCATATCTAAATCATATAATATCTCATTGCTAAATATATGCAATATATAATCTAATAATCCAATAATCTAAATCCAATATAAAAATGCTAAATGCATGGGTATTTTATTTTGTCTTTAGTGTTGGCTTGCAAACTCAAATACTGTCTTGGTAAGCCTCATAATGAATTGTTTGGGGAAAAAAAGAAAAACATTGTGATGCGTATCGTGTATGGCCGAAAGGTCAGAAAATATCGTGATATCATATTTAGGCAATATCGCCTAAAGCCCTATAAAAGGCCATGTCTAATGTATAACAAGCTCCCTTGTCTATTTTGTTGCAGTTCTCTTGATTTAACCTCTTAAGCCCAGAGCCCTATTTTCTGAAAAAACGCCTAAAATACATACCTAAGTAAATGGAAGATTGGTCCACTTCTACAAGGTGCCTTTGCATGTTCTTGCTATCTAGGGACATCTATGGACCTCAGTGAATGTATTCCCAGTGTCAGCGAGCCTGTGTCTATTACTAGGCTCGCTTAAATTGTGATGAAACAAGGAGAATATAAATTATGATTTCTCTTTGCATCTTTGACAGTAAATAACACCATGCTAAAAATGACCAGACATGAAAAACTGCCACTGATCTCGTTCAATACCTTCTTGAGATCACGTGTACAAGAACATCTAAGGAAATGAATAAAGGAAAGATGATTAAACAGAAGGTTTTGTTGATACAGTACTGCATTCTGCCATCTGGACCTATGCAATTTGAAATATTATTATATAATATAGAATATGAGGCCTATAAATGACCTTATTATAGCCAACTCACACATCTATGGATCGGGCCAAATCTCCTCTTTCAAATGGCAGAGTTAAATTTGGATTTAGTATCACCAGGCGTGCATCGAGAATGAAGAATGAAAACTACTGTATGTACAGTTCGATTCTTAGAATGGATATGTCTCCACCATTTTGGATCGGATTTCAACACAGATGGTTGCTAAATGTTCACAGAAGGTAGACGCACTAACTGCGCTCCAATCTATGCCAATAACGTTCAGTTTTGTGATATAGTATCCAGAGAAAAAAAAAATGCATACACAAGTAATTTGCTTGCAGGATGCTAGAATTTCCTGGGTACTGTAGTTTTTCTAAATTTCAACGCTCATTGAGAGCTCTGGATGCCCTGTGCTCTTATTACTACAAAATTATCATCAAAGGCTGCACCAACTGGGTGTTGAGGGCACAACACTTGACTGGTTCTCGTCCTACCTCACAGACCGACACCAATTCATCTCCCTCTCCGGCCACACCTCTTCCCCCGCCCCAGTCACACAGGGGGTCCCCCAAGGCTCAGACCTTGGCCCCCTGCTCTTCATCTGCTACATTCTCCCCCTTGGTCACATCATCCGTAAATACCACCTCAACTTCCACTGCTACGCTGATGACACCCAAATCTACATCAGTACACAATCCCCCACAGCCCACCCCTCAGTCACATCGAATCCTGCATTACTGAACTCCAGACCTGGATGACTCACAACTTTCTCAAATTAAACAGTGACAAGACGGAACTTCTCATCATTGGCACCAAAACCACCCTCACCAGATCCGGACCCATCACACTCACCATCAATGACTCCACCATCACCCCCTCCCCCCTAGTCCGAAACCTTGGTGTCCTCCTCGACCCCACCCTCTCATTTGACCCCCACGTCCGCTCCATTGTAAAAACATCATACTTTCACCTCCGCAACATTGCTAAAATCCATCACTGCCTCTCCCCCCCTGCTGCTGAATCCCTCATACATGCTTTCATCTCCTCCCGCCTGGACTATTGCAACTCCCTCCTCACTGGCATCACCTCCCGCTCCCTCCATAAACTGCAAATGGTCCAAAACTCAGCCACCCGCCTCCTCACTAACACCCGGTCCCGGGAACACATCACTCCTGTTCCTCCACTCTCTCCACTGGCTCCTGATCAAACACTGCATAAACTTCAAAACACTACTCCTCACCTTCAAAGCCCTCCACAGCCTGGCCCCCCCCCACCTGACTGATCTCCTTCTTCCCTACCGCCCCACCCGTTCCCTCCAGTCTTCCTCCACTGCCTCCCTCACTGTCCCGACATCCAAACTCAAAAACTTCGGTGATCGGGCCTTCTCTCGCACTGCACCCCGACTCTGGAACTCCCTCCCTCAGTCCATCAGAGACTCCCCTACACTCTCCACCTTCAAAGCTCGCCTCAACCCACCTGTTCTCCCTTGCCTTCAACCCCCTCCCCCCTTCCAACCCGATTGATGTCTGTCTCCTGTCGCTCTGTCTTTTTGTGCTATTTCATGCGGTCTTCCCCTGTTCCCCCCATGGTCTCATGTTCCTCTTGTTTTTGTTTCTTTGTTTTTACTATGTTCCTAACTACTGTCAGCGACTTCGGGTCATTGAGAAGCGCTATATAAATAAAATGAATTATTATTATTATTATCATTCGGCGACGGCGACTAATTAAAAATGGCCGATCTCCGTGAACATTTGATCACATTTCAAAAACTAAAATCTCACTAATAACACTTTAACCTATTGGTAAACAAACGTATTGCTGAAAATATACACTATGACAGTATGACTGCTGTTGTGACATGGTTAGGATGTTTACTCTTGGATTTATTTTTTTTTTTTTTTTTTAAACGCTAAATTATGTCATACAATCTAGACAGATTGATTTATGACGTGATGTCATTTTGGGACCGGACCCGTCGGGTGGAAGAGGTTAACAAGGTGCAGTTACCTCTTACAGCCACACATAGGCTGTACACTTACCCACACACATACTAGGTTTATAATACTGGCCACAAATACCGAACATTCTCAGACATCGGAGAAAATAAAAATGCTAATCCGATATGATCATTGACAAATATAGCCTGAATGATCACATGCTTGTAATGCTTGTAGCTGCATTTTGAGCAAAATGGCGAACTTGAATGTTTGAATGCTGCTGGCCATTCTAAAATGATAAAAGTTTTCGTATGTGTGAAAACATTGGACTAAATAAAAAGCACAACCGAAGATCATGTGTGGGCTGTCTGTGTAGTACTTGTTCCACAGTTTGAGCATAGTGTTTTGTAGATGTGAATAACAGAGAGAGAGAGAAATATCTCCATAGTGTATAAACATCTTTTTAGGTGAGAATTGTGACGAATTACAGCAGGGGTGGCCAACCCGCGGCTCGCGAGCCGCATGCGGCTCTTTGGCCGTCAATGTGCGGCTCTTCCATCCATAAATTTTTTTTTTTTTTTTTTTTTTTTTTAACTTTTTTTTTTTTTTTAACTTTTTTTTTTTTTTTTAACTTTTTTTTTTTTTTTATGTCACTCATTCCATAAGGACGTAGAATAAACATTTACAATTTTTTTTTAAATGGTCCATTTGCATGTTCTTGGTATCTGAATCTAGGGACATATATGGATCAGTGTCAGAAATAGTGTGTCTGTTACTAGGCTTGAGTAAATTGTAATGAACCAAAGGAGAATATCAATTCTATTTAAAAAAAAAATTATCTTTGACTGTAAATAACACCATGCTAAAATTTACCAGACCTGAAAAATCTAAGCAAATGAATAAAGGGAAGATGATTAAACAGAAGGTTTTGTAGATACAGTACTGAATTCTGCCATCTTTTTTATAATGTAAATTTCTCCACCATTTTTCATCATATTGCAACACCGTTTTTTGCAAGACGTTCACAGAAAGGTAGAGAAACTAACTGCGTTCTGTTTTATGGCAATAACGTTCAGGTTTGTGGGAGATAATCCCAAAAAATAAGAGAAATTAAAAAGTAAATCCAGAAGTCAGATGATTGACAGGGGCTGGTGTGAGCTGGGTAGGGTAGTTTTTCGAAATTTGAAAGCCCTGAGTCTCTTCCTTCAAAAGACTACACTCACTTTTGGCTGTGCCACTTCCTCCTGTCAATATGCGCCGGTTTCCGACTCAATGCCCTGAGATTTCTATAATCTTATATTTCACTAATAACAGTTAAAATAATTGGTAAACAAACATAATGCTGAAAATATACACTTTTACTGTATATCTCGGGCTTAAGAGGTTAACCCTGTGAGGCCCAAATTAAAAAGAAATTAGCAACTTCAGAGGCCAGAGGGTGGGACATATAAACACATTTACTATCAAATAGCATTGTGAGGCTGAACAACAGGACCAATTGACTATACATGTGCTTAAAGGGGAACTATCTTATAAATGGCTTTTTTCAGTGTTTACCATTGTTTCTTAGCTATGTGGACTTATATTAATAGGATATATGTCTCTAATTCTCATATTGGCGAATTCTTCCAATTCTCCTCTCACAATATTCACCCTCACTGAACTGAGTCATCTGAAAATGTGCATATCTGTGATGTCAGAGATTTCTCAGCTGCATAATAATGTGGCAGTTGATGTGGCAGTTGGCACCAGGCCACACAGTGGTTGGAGCCCAGCCTCAAAATGGCTTAAGATCTTGAGGTCGAAAAATGCGGTTTTTAGTACTTGATTAGAAATACAAAACAATGCATTTTTTTTGAAAAAAACCTAGGTGTTCCATAGACTCACAGGAATTGTGTAAAAGTGCCCAAATAGTGAAAGAAATAGTAAAATAGTTCCCCTTTAACATTTTTTAAATAAACATTATTTTTTTAAATGGCTAAAAGTGATTTTGTAATTTTGCAACCGTGGGTCTCACAGGGTACTTTTAACCCTGTGAGGCCCAAATAAAAAAGACATTAGCAACTTCAGAGGCCAGAGGGTGAGACCTATAAACACATGAAGGGTGCCGTGACTGAAAAAAAAGGTTGAGAAACGCTGGTATATGGTGTGGCTCTTTGTGGTACCACAGTCATTTTTTTGTGGCTCTTAGTCTCTGACTGGTTGGCCACCCCTGAATTACAGCCTTGGAGATTGGTCAAAAATGTATAACCCCCATCAAAACATCCTTCTGGGAGATCTAGACACGATCATTACCTTCCCCGTCTTGCAGGAGTCCTCTGCTAGCTGGGAGGATTCTTTCGTGGAGGGAGAGTAAGTCCAGTGCAAATATCCGTCTTCCAGGTGTGCGAGACTGAAGGCAGACAGCTTGCTGATGGAAAACTCCTTAATCTGAAAAGTTGTATAGAAAAACAAGTGTAAGAAAGGGATGACATGTGTGTGATTTAAAGTAATGGTCTCAGGGCGCCCCAGTGGCGAACCACATAGCGCGCTCAGCCGCGACATGGCCGACCCGGGTTAGACTCCCGAACCCGTCGTTATTTGACGAATGTCTACCCCCCACTCTGTCTCCCATTCCTCCTCTGTCTCTCTCTACTGGACTGCCCAGTAGCAATAAAGCGATAAAACGCCAAAAAAGAAATCTTAAAAAAAAAAAGTAATGGTCTCAAACACTTTCACATAAATGTATGTCTGTTTTGCTACTCTCCATCGACGATTGATACAACCATGATCATAAGACTATGATTCTAACCCTAACCTCATCATAGCCCCTAGATGCCCCTACCCTAACTCCTCTATTCATTCTTACCAAACGAGACAAACAATCTACATATTCCTTTCTATCATACCAACAAGGGCCAGTATTCAATTAAATATAGAGGTGTACAACTGTGGAATGCCAACCTACAGCTGGTAGACAGCTACACATCACTAACGTTTTCTAAAAGAAAATTAAAAGAGGCTTTAACACATTGAGTGCCAGCAGGGGGCGCACTATTTATCGCTTGAATGCCAGCCTTTTTGAACTGATTTTCCGATATTTCATGATTTTCGCAGAGCTATTTCTATATTCTATATTATGGCTATGTGTCTAATACGCCCGTCGCTTATCAATGACTTGCTTGCAGTCAACATGTACGAAACTGATTGTTTTTTCATCTGTACATTTCCGTTTTATACCGGTTTGAAAAACGGAAGTTTGGGGAAATTTCGAAGGAAAAAAAAAAGATTCCGTGATAATAGTTCTTTACTGGAATACACACAACACGTTGTCATTTTCCGGCTGATTTATTAATCGTTTTCAAATAAACGCTAGATTATCAATAGTATATGTGTACTTATGCACGCTAGAGAAGTGGGCTGAAAAATCGATTATCTATGACCTGGTCAGCGCTAACGTCATACACGCACACACACACAGACACGTTGAGATATGTGAAAAATACATCGGATTACCCCAAGACTGGTAACATAGATTCCTTACCTCACATCAGATGTTCTGCAAAAAGATTATTCCAATTCCTGATCGCCATTCCAAATATCGATCGTGTTTATTGATCCAACGTTAGGTACTCGAAACAGATAATCCATGCTGCTCTGAGTGTCCACAATGAATCCAATCGTCTCCGGTTACATGCCTGAGAAGTAAAATGTGGATTAAGTTTTTTTTTTTTTTTTTTTTTTTTTCGTGCATTTCCATCGAGTCCAATCCAATGGGTGCATTACCATCCTGGAGACGATAGGGGGCTGTATTTTCCCTGTTCGAGCTCATAAGACAGTCCCAATGATAACGTGAGGCTAGATTGATGAAAAAAGCAATAACGATTAAATAGCAAGATTTCTCGTCCCTGGCACTCAACGTATGGCATGAAATCACGAGATTTCTCGTGGAGCCCATGCCGCTGAGTGCCAAAAACGACTTAAGTCATTTCTGGGTAATTTCTTTTATTCGATATTTGTATTCATTATCCACCCAGGAGCCTATTGTTACCATAGGGAATGAGTCTGAGGTCACCAAAGTGCAATAACGGACGCATCCAGCTAGACGGCGGTATTGAGCACCCTTTGAAACCTTGTATCTTGGCCTGTACGTCGATCTAAATGGGTCAGGGTCGTTTTTTTCTTTTTTGCTCAAGCTGATCGGTTATAACGGTCGGATTGAGAAGAATCAAATGCTGCCGAGTCGGGCTGGGCGATTCTTGCTAAAATGTGAATCACGATTTTTCTCTTTAAGAATTGAGATCACGATTCTCTCACGATTCTTATTTTTTCAATAAAATCATTTAAAAAGTAAAGAAAAAAAGAAAAAGAAAAATAGTCATAACTTAGAAATGAGATTGCATAGGTCTATGAATCGAGATCGCGATTTTTTTTGATTAATTGCCCAGCCCTACTCCCGACGCATGATGTGTGGTGGATTATGTTGGCGACACGATGGACATCAATACTTGGAATCGCGATCAGATAATCGGAATATTCTTTTTGGGGTACATCCTAGTCAAGGTAAGGGCTATATGATATCAATCCTGCGTTGATCCAAGCATGTCTTCATCTCGATCCGAACGTGTGTGTGTAACGTTAGTCCACAACGTATGCCGTTGGTGGCGATCAAAGTAGGGCTGGGCAATATGACGATATTATATAAATATCGGGTACAGTTCATTAACGATACACTTTTTAAACGTATCGTGGATATCGTGATGTTTTGCCCAAGAGGCTTGTGTTGCGTCAATCTGGTCCACACGTTGACACTTTTGAACAGCGCCCCACACACGCACTACTGCATCAAAAGTTACTACTTATGATAACAAAGGCATTCGTTTTGTGGCATTAACGTTATATAGTTACACTTTCAATAACATCAGCGTATTTACATAGCAACGACCGAGGTCGACCTAGATAGCAAGCATTAGTCGTTCATATCTCAGCCCGTGCTGACTCCGTTGTGCCCATTCTGCGGTCTGTTAATAACGTTTTCAATCAGACAGATGTATGGAAAGGCTTTTATTATAACATCCGTTGCAGTAAAATCATTATGCCTCCAGTCGTTTAGTCATTCTGCAGAGCTAAAAGCTAAACGTCAGCCGCGGCGAGCTACCGCTGCCATTGTTGTTTTCATTGAGCTCTCCAATGGCGGAAGTAAAAAATGAATATGCGCTTGCCGATTGGTGCTAAGAACAGCAGGGCGGGTGCAAGCGATGTGACGTAATTGGCAGACGCGACTGTCAATCAAAATGATTCTGTTTGCCGACTGAATGAATATAAACGTTATTAACAGATTGCAGCATGGGTACAATACAGTACAGCTCAATACAACAACAGTCAACAGTGGACTGGAGGATGCAGACCAGAGAAAGACTTTCGTCTTGTTTACATCAGGGTCCCCCATTTTCAATTCATCATATTTCATATCTAAATCATATAATATCTCATTGCTAAATATATGCAATATATAATCTAATAATCCAATAATCTAAATCTAATATATAATATAAAAATGCTAAATGCATGGGTATTTTATTTTGTCTTTAATGTTAGCTTGCAAACTCAAATACTGTCTTGGTAAGCCTCATAATGAATTGTTTGGGGAAAAAAAGAAAAACATCGTGATGCGTATCGTGTATCGCCGAAAGGTCAGAAAATATTGTGATATCATATTTAGGCCATATCGCCCAGCCCTAGATCAAAGCATCAAAAAACGAAACATAATACCTATGATATAGATTTGATTTGAGAATAATAGCAGGTCCAGGCAAGAAACGGCAATGGTTATAGTATAATACAGGAATAAGGCTATTCCTCAGCATTTCAGGAATTACCCCAGACCGATCTAAAAACACTTATATTCACCACGGTAACGCGTGAATGTATGCATGGAAATGATCTCTTTTTTGCATATTGACCGCAGTGTTAATTTTGGCAGCTATTTTAGTTTTAGTCTTAGTCATGTGTCAAGTGCTCCTTTTTCGTTTATCATATTTAGTCATCTTCATTTATTTTTCGTTTAGTCAGTTTTAGTCAACTAAATGTCTGAGCATTTTAGTCTTAGTAAAGTTTTTGTCTCAATTTTGTCTTTTTTGTTTTTGTCTAGATTTAGTCGACGAAAACGGATGACATTGTCTATTTTTAGTTAATGGAAAAAAAACTTGTCAGAAGTCAGAAATAGTCAACATGGAAAATGTTCTGATTTAAATTGCGTATTTATTTTTTAACCTAGGGGAATCTGAATCGGCGGCACAAGTGATACACAGGAAGTATATATGTTGGTGTCGATGGTCCAATGTATTGTTGCTCCTACAGTATATGTTGGTGTAGACATGGTCCAATGTATTGTTGCTCCTACAGTATATGTTGGTGTAGACATGGTCCAATGTATGAATCAAAGAGAGCATTACGGATGTGGTGACGTTGTTTCTGACCAGAGAGACGACGCTGAACTCTGTCTTCTGTTTGCTGTCTTTCCTTTCTTTCTGCCATGTCTGTCGTCTCTCTGCAGTGTCTGTCCTCTCTGTCATGTCTGTCCTCTCTCTGCTGTGTCTGGCAGCGGTTTATTCTATAACAGGATACTGTAAACTAAGTAAACAGAACACACAGTAGTACTAGTACACACTGATTGCAATCTGCTTGCATAAAAACATTATATAAAATCACATTCTGAGGTCAGTGTTAAAGTGCCACATGGAAGAGGTCTGGTTAGTGGTTAGAGGTGGTCTAGGTCTGGTTAGGGTAACTTAGGGGTAGTTAAGCATTCATTATAATTTATTATTATTATTTAGATGGATGATGTAAAGGGCTAGACCAACTCTTAACCCCTACCCGGACCTAGACCACCTCTAAGTCACAACCCTAACTTAGGGGTTAAAGTTAGAGGTGGTCTAGGTCTGGTTATACTGATCCGATACCAGTGCATACATAAAATTAATTATAAAACTTTTTTTTCTTTTCTTTTTTACAACTACTGTTTTATATATACTGTTTTTTAGTAATAACTAGAAAGTAATGGTATTTATTCAACAACAGGTGATTGTATAGATTAGTATCATTAATTGACAACTAAGCTCAATGAGTTCACCCACGGAATGGTTGGTACACTGTTGCGATTTTTAATGCAAAATAAATATTCAACATTCTCTTTTGAGACTCCGCCTCAGACTCTTATCATTTGGCACTAAAAGCTAAACATTGTCACCGGTATGGCTGTCTGCATTATGTCATTAATTGTGTGCGAGAGGTCGATCAGTGACCACGTTAGCGTGAGCTAGCTTAGCCACTAGCTAACGCGAGCTAGATGGAAATACAAACAATGTAACGTTACTGGTGAAAAAGTTATTTACATTGGAATACTCCTTTGCCAACTTTCTGTACTTTGCTTGCAGGTCTGCAGCTGGATTATGAATAGTCCCAACTTTAGCCAAGGTAACGTTAAGCTAAAACTAGCTTTTCAACTACCTCTTCAGCTAATGCTAATAACAGAGCTCCCAGTCACACTGCTGTCAGGACGATGGCATTAAGAAAAGTTATAATTATTTTGTCTCGTCTTGTTTTAGTCAACAATATCAACATACACGAAGAGAAATTTCGTCCTGGTTTTTGTAAATTACATTTTTGTGTCCTCAGTTGTGGTCAACGATATTTAATAAACTATTTAGTCTCGTTAGCGTGACATGGTCTTCAATAACGTGACGTCACGTCTCGTTGTAGTCATGAAAAAAAACCTTCGTTGACGAACATCTTTCGTCATCAATTTAGTCAACAAAATTAACACTGATTGACCGGAAGAAAGTCACTATCAAATGACCATAGTATTGTATCCATAGCTATAATATAGAATATAGTTATAGCTCTACAAACAAGGTGACTGACTCCTATAGTTTAAAGCGTGACATTGCATAGATGGGGCCCGAAAACAGCACGGCACTCAAAGTGTTAATAAGCACCTATATAGGAAACAGGGTAGACAAATTGTGTTTAGTTTCTTTATTTACGTTTATATTTCTGGCTAATTGGTACATTTAAATACATGCATTTTGTCCACTTAATATATTGTGTTGTTTTGCCGTTTCTTATCATTTGATTAGAATAAAATAAAATCACATAACCCAACAATAGCCTAAAGACCCTTGTCCTTATGGGGGTCCAGCCAATGTCCCCACATAGATAGAGAAATTCTTGTTTTCCTTCCAAGTGGGGACAGAAGAACAGGAGAACAAGGGACACACAGACCTCACGGTTCAGGTAGGTGGGTAGGAGGGGCTCTTTGCGCTGTTGTAGGAAGTAGATGACCATGAGGGCAAGGACGTAGGGAGGCAGACCGCCCTCCTCTGCACGGTCCACACTGCAGATCTAAACCCCAGACACAACAACACATGGTTGATAAGACAATCAACATGAGATGTTGACATTTTTTTAAAGGTCCAGGGGTTATTTGAGGCTGGGCCACTATTACTACAGGATTCCTTCGCAGGAGTGAATTTATATTATTATTTTTCAAACATTCATGATTCTTTTTTTTATTATTATTTTTTGAATACTTTTAAAACCATGGAAATTGTCAAAATCATTATGCAATCCCAGCAATCCTCTTTACAGTTGCCTGGCTACTGTGGAGATTGGCAGGTTGGCAGCTCTATTGGGAACTCACCCGCGCCCAGTGTCTGAAGCCAACAACCAACGGAAGGAGGAGAGGCTCCTGATTGGCTAAGGCAGAGAGATAGGCGGTGGTGTGGCAGGCGTTATCATTCCCTGCGCTCACTTTGCAGACCAGGTCGCTGTGGGAAGAATGACACCATCAGCTCTGACGTTTTGCCAAAGATTCTAATGCAAGCTGCTTATTGGGGATGACAATGTTGGCTAATGGACAATTATTCCAAATTTATCTAACGGGAAATTCATTATTTACAGTTAGGATCAACAATTTCATTTCTTCAGTTAGAATGGATTCTCTTATGTTAATTTCCTATAATGGTGGCACTGAAAAGTTCCACATGGAGTTAAAGGTGCTATAGATAAAAACTGTATGTCGACAAATACATCCACAGGGCTTTTATAAAGGCATATAAAATGCATTTCTGACAACTAGTATGAACTAGTTTGTACAAACTTGTTTGACAGTTTGATCTGAATGATGGCACAGTGTACAATAATGAAAATAATTATCGTACCCTATGTAATCACACCATTCTTTTGGTCTGGCTGAATGTTATCTATAGCACCTTTAATACAATGTCCATTTTAGTGTCCAATGTATACCTGTTGGGTAATGTTTGGAGTGGTTACCCGTGGTTATTTTCTGCCATGTTGGAAGATTGACGAAAAAACGAATAAAATGCTTAATTTCTGTGCAGTGGGAGAGTTGCTCCAATCCTGATGTAAAAGTTGAGAAAAAGCTTTATGTTACAACTCCACTCAGATTTGAATCGGTTGTTAGGATATCTCTTCCAATGTGAAGTATCCGTCTTGTGCCACCACTGCAGCTAACTGCAGTTTACACTACAACCATAGTCACTTCCAACATGGCGTCGGGTGAAAAAGTGGGCATTCCCAACGGTTCCGTGAGAGGCTCCCATTAGATAAACGTGGAACAGTCGGGTAAAGGAACCAGTCGACAAGAAGGCGGAGGATCAGAACTGTACAGCAAATGACGGGAGATGCCACACCTCTTTTGCTCTTTGCAGATGACCACAGGCACCCTGGCGTGGAAGTCAGCCTCCAGGTCAACAAACAGAGCTGAAAGCACAAGATTAGACTAGATTAAAACGTATCGTGATCATACAGCACAAGTACAGTACAACGAAAAGAAGTTTGGCAAGAGAGACCACATCACCCCTGTCCTTGCCTCCCTTCATTGGCTCCCAGTACGCTACAGTATAGATTTTAAGGTTCTCCCATTTGTTTTTAAAGCCCTTAATGGTCAGCCCCCCTCCTACATCTCAGACCTCCTATCCCCCTATTCCAACACCAGGTCCCTCAGGTCAGCCAATCAGAGGCTCCTGACAGTCCGGAGGTCTAACCTTAAGCTCAGGGGGGGCCGTGCCTTTGCTATCGCAGCCCCTGAACTGTGGAACAGCATCCCCACCTCCATTAGGCTTGCCCCCTCGATACATGACTTCAAATCGAGGCTCAAAACCCACTTCTACCTACTAGCCTTTCCCGTTCACTGACTCATGCCCTGTTTTCCTATGTGTTTGCCTGTGTGCCCTCCCATAAAACGGAGTGTGATTCTTGTCTTTGTTTACTGCACTATGTCGCTCTATTGGTTGGACTCTTATATTATTACTTGTATTATGCACATCGTTGCGGGCGAGACCCCCCGCATTTCACTGTATACCTGCATGCCGTGACAAATAAAACTCTTGTATCTATGTGTATCTACCCTCTGTACAGCACTTTGGTTGACACGCGTCACGTGAAATGTGCTATATAAATAAATCTGATTGATTGATTGATTCAACCAGAGTGCAAATGTAGCAGTAAAGTGCAAAAGTAATATACAATGTACAGGTGATTAAACTGGGTATAAAATATACAAATGAGTACTACCGAGTATTAGTGCTAATCAGGTGTATGTACAAAGTTGTAGTACAATGACGCAGGTATAAAGACACTATGGTCGTAGTCATACTGACCAGCAGCATAACTAGTAAGAGTAGGTAAGGGATATGTACAGATATAGATATAGTATCGACAGATATGTAAAAAGGATTATATGCAGGTATATACAGACAGATGTAGATAAGATATATGGTAAGAATAAATACACATATATATGGTATATACAGCATAATTGTACATGCTATCATACAAAGTTATACGGGTTATATGCAGGTATATAGAAGGATTATATACAGGTATATTCAGACAGATATGGATAACAAGATATGGATAAAACAACATTATACTCCGGTCTTTTCTTAATCCCTTCGAGGAAATATCTTGCCAATTGAAACCGCTGTTCGTCCAGTGGAATATGTGACATAGGACCGTCAGTAAGGGAGGTAGGATGGCCTAGAGGTAAAGTGGCCGACTAGTAACCGAAAAGTCGCTGGTTCGGTCCCCGCCATTGAGAAGAGGGTGTATTCCTGTTGTGAGCTGGTGACTGAAGGGTGGCTGGTGACCAGCATCTCTGCCTAAGTGCCCTTGAGCAAAGCACTGAATGCCAAAAGTGCTCCAGGGAAGCTGCACTGCAGGCGACCCTGGGCTCTGATGAAATGCATATGTGTGGACTGTGTGGACTGTGTGTGAGTAACTAGGAGGGATAGGCGAAAACTCATTTAACTTGCCTTGTGTACATAGTTACATTGACAATAAAATACTGTTCTTTTCTTCTAAATGACCTCCGTCTGGGTCTGTGTGTAAATATGAAACTGGACAGTAGGCTTGGGCGGTATGACGGTATACCGGGGTATTTCGAAATACCGACGGTATGAAAATCAATACCGTCTAAACAGAGTTTTGTTGTAGTGCACACACGCACCAGCAGAGGGCGAGACTAGTCCTCACTAGTGGGGCGAGCCATGCAGAGCTGGTTGTCTCTACACACAGGAGGAGGAGGAGGGGAACCCCGCTTCAGTGAGTGAAATTAAATGAGACACGCTTACCGTTGCTGGTGCTGCGGGCTAACTGGCTATTCTGAGAGCTAACTGTAGTGTTGTGTATGATCACAACGGTGTTCACGCTTTACGGTAATGTTGCGACAGTGCTGTGAAAATACCGTAAAGCGTTGTGACGATAGTGTGTGTTGTTGTTGTGTGTAGGATGCTGCGGGCGAACTGCTACCATTCTGAGAGCTTAACGTTAGCACTATGCTGCGGGAGGACTGCTACCATTCTGAGAGCTAACGTTAGCACTAGATCAGGGGTAGGCAACCCTAGGCACGCGTGCCTGCATAGGCACGCGGGGGCATTTGCATAGGCACACGGGGCAGCACTAAAAAAAAATAAAAAAAATAATATTATTAAATTCTTTTTTTATAAATTTTTTTTTTTTGCTTTGAAATATTATAGTGAACTATTTTGCACTGTTGTCGCATTTATCTTGTTGAAATCCTCCCACAGGTTCTTTTTACTTCCACATATTTAATTGAGACCCTTTATTTGTTTATTATTTCAATTTAGCTGGAAATACATTGCTACATCATTCAGTAACATTTGCAGAGCCTTATAACAAAAACATTATTACGGTCACCATTGTGACCAGTGGGATTAATCAACAAATTGTATTATTTATTTTTCCATTTCATTGAACATTGCACATGTTAAAAGCCATTTTTTTACTCAAAATGTGAGTATTACCAAGTCAACTTGTGTTCTTAAAACAATGACAATAAACATAGTTTTATTAGGTTGAAATAATGTGGTTGTGTACTTATTTTTCTGTTAACTTATTATGGATTGAAAACTGAAAACCTTAATGCACAGTAACTGAACTCAATATTTTTAAGTTCTGGTAACTAATATATTTTTTTTTACAGTGTAGTCTTGCGATCAATCAAAACTTATTTACACGATATACCTCACATTCACCCTCCATTCACATCCTGGTGTTCTCCTGGTGTTCTCCATTAGGCCTGTAGGTGGAGCTATGACAGCACACGTACAGTACACACACCGATGGTGTGTGATGTGTCCAAAAATGAATGGGCAAATGTGAGTGAAATGGTCGCACTGTATGCAGCTGTTTGTCTGCATTGCATTCCCCCCCCCCCCCAACTCAGATTTAGGGTTGATACAACCATCATAATAATATTGTTAATAATAACAATAACAATAATGATGTAATAATGTAAAAAATATCATTAAAAAGACCTGATTATGAGAAGAAAAAAATTACGATGCATGGAATATTGTTGAGGCACACTAGTTACAACTATATTTCAAACAGGCACTCCATGTCAAAAAGGTTGCTGACCCCTGCACTAGATGCTGCGGGCTAACTGCTACCATTCTGAGAGCTAACGTTAGCACTAGATGCTGCAGGCTAACTGCTACCATTCTGAGAGCTAACGTTAGCACTAGATGCTGCGGGCTAACTGCTACCATTCTGAGAGCTAACGTTAGCACTAGATGCTGCGGGCTAACTGCTACCATTCTGAGAGCTAACGTTAGCACTAGATGCTGCGGGAGGACTGCTACCATTCTGAGAGCTTAACGTTAGCACTAGATGCTGCGGGCTAACTGGCCATCTCCGTGATTTGTTTACTTGGTAACCCGGGTTGCCACCCCCCCCCCCCCCCCCCCCCCCCCCGATAATGAAAGTCATACCGACATATACCGTATACCGGGGTATTAGGTAATCAAGGTATAACGGTATGAAAAAAGTCATACCGCCCAAGCCTACTGGACAGCTCCGTATTGGTGCAAAGGAGTGCAGGTACGACATGTACTTACAGGAAGAGCATGGCATCGGTGCGCCACTCAAGTGATTCAAAAGTTAAAACCTCATCGTACCAACACAAAACTTGCCAAAGGGGGGCCTATATCCGCCACTATTAATTAACGGCCAACTTTCCTTTAATCACTCGACATAATTTGGCCAAAATGTAACACTGTTCTTAGGTTTAACTTTGCATTATAATGTATTTATTTTGTGTAAGGGCTGTGATTGCAACCTGGTGAAGCTAGGGGGAGTCCATGAGGTACTGAGTGAGCGAGCGAGTGAGTGAGCGACCATCTGGATCCATGATGGCTCAAAAACCTAGAAAAGAAAACCTAGATGTTGCTGCCTCTACCTAAAAAGGGCACCAAAGAATTATTTTCCTGCACCTCGCTCCCTCATTCTAGGTGAGATACACCCATGTGATACATAGGTTGCGCCTCAGCATGTGCTGCTCATAAGATCTGTACACACACGCACTAGTTAATGCTACCAAGCTAATCTTGGTGATCAACAGATGCTTTTGTGAACATCTGGGCCCAGGAGTTCAAAACTTTTAATCCCTATCTGATTGGCTCAGATTTGGATTTTGGGTAGTTCAAAACCAAAAAACAGGATTAGGATCACTTTGATATCCGATCAGATCAGGAAAACAAATCAAAGATTTAATCTGGATAAAATCTTCAAAACAGGTAGTTCAAACCAACATTCCAGTGGATTACCGGAGCAAAATGTAATATACAATTTATTTAAAAATATGTTTCAATATAAATAAGATGGCAAAGTTTGTTAACTGAAATAATACAACATTTTTGCCTTCATGGCAAATCAATTAAATTTTTTATCTTTTGTTCACATTTGTGGTGGCCTATTTTGTTTTCAACCAAATGTTGATGACATAAATGTTTATGCTCATAAAAGTATCACAACAAAGATTGTCAATCACAAATGTAATTTAGATTAAAGAACAAATATCTTCAACAAAAAAAAGTCCACCATCTGTCATCACTCATCACCTTCAGTAAACTGAAACCTCACTTAGAATTCAGCCCCTCAAAGCACGCCTGGACGATCAGCTGCCTTTGAATGAATGTTTTTTTTTGTTACCCTAGTGGGAGTATTTGTTTAATTTTATGTATTTAACAATATAATTAGACATTATAGATGTCTCTGCAATGTGGTCCTTGTCATCCTTTTTTTCATATCCACTAAAGAGATCGGTAGGATTTAAGCACCGATATTCAGGATCTAGTAATCTTGAAAAGTCTGAATCTGGATCAGGGTGATCCTATCCTGGATTGCTTTGAAATACCGGGACAAAATCTGGCCAAGTTGTCTGATCCTGGATCACAAAAAAATCAGATTTAAAAATCGGATCAGATAGGGATTAAAAGTTTTGAACTCCTGGGCCCTGGGCACCTCAAGATCAAAACAACCACGCCGATTGTAAAATATCATTAACCTCTTAAAGCCCAACATCTAGGTTAAACCCTACTGATCAATTATGGGTAGTTTACATCATTGGTATATAATTTCATTATTTATTTTTTTCCATTTGACACCGAAAATGCAACTCCGAAAAAGTTAAAAAGGTCCACGCACGAATAACATGCACGCGCGAATCAAAAAAGCTTATCAAACGCCGACGTCACTACAGGTGCATATTAATGAGCCGAATCTAAAAGCTTATCAGACGCTAGCACGGCCGTGACGTCACTTCAGGAAACGTATGCCTTGCCCGTCCGGGTCATAGTACTACTCGATATATGGCGCTGGCTAACGTTAGCATTATGTCTACTGTCGTGAACCATTTGAGATCGGGGCATGTAGATCAATGGTGGCCCACTCGGTGCATCACAGTTAGCCTATAGCTCCGCCGTTCTCTCCTCTTTGTGTGCCCCCGTCCTCGCGGGTGTCCTGCGGAGGAGCTTGTGGACGCGACAACAGCGGCGGCCGTAGGGTGTTTGAGCCTGTAGCGTTAGTTAGCTCATAGCTATCGTGTTACGGGCTCGAGCACCCTACGGCTGCCGCCGCCGCCGCGTCCATGGGCCCCCCGGCAGGGTACCCGTGGGGACGGGGTGTACAGAGAGGAGAGAACCATTTTGGGTCGGCCGTTCATGCCGGCCAGCGAGCCGGATGTCGGGATATGTTGTTAGCACAATAGCTACCAAGCTAAGCTATGTTAGCTACTAACGTTATAAACACAATATGTACACCGACACAATAATTTACATTATTACAAATATGGTAACGTGGTTGTGGCTTTTACAAATAGTGGTTAGCTTTAGAGATGGATGGCTATAATCACGGAGCAATAGTGTTAGGTGAAACAGATACATTTTCATTCGGCTAGTAGTAGCAAGCATATATCTATGGTAGCAAGGCTCTCTGCCTGCAGTGCCTGCCACTAGCTGTGTGTGACTCTCAGCGCCCCCTGGTGAGCCCCCTGGTGCCCTGCACCTGTTGTGACGAGATCATTTCGATTACACACGCACGTTATGAACCATTGATTAAAAATTGTGTTGGGCAGACAAAATGTTTGATAAAAACGCTAAAACTGGGTCAATTTCAATACTTTTTTTTTCCTTCTTCATGAAAGTCACCGTTGGCCTAGTCCACATTGTTTATTGAACAAAAATACAACGTGAAGGTTGGCCTTTAAGCCCTAGCCCCATTTTCTGAAAATCCGCCTAAAAATACATACCTAAGTAAATGGAAGATTGCTCCACTTCTACAAGGTCCATTTGCATGTTCTTGGTATCTAGGGACATCTATGGATCTCAGGGAATGTATTCCCAGTGTCAGAAATATTGTGCCCGTTACCAGGCTTGAGTAAATTGTAATGAACCAAAAAGGAGAATATCAATTTTATTTTAAATTTTGACGGTGAATAACACCATGTTAAAATTGACCAGACATGAAATATTGCCACTGAGCACATTCAGCACCGTCTTGAGATCACGTGTACAAGAAATCTAAGCAAATGAATAAAGGGAAGATGATTAAACGGAAGGATTTGTAGATACAGTACTGAATTCTGCCATCCGGACACATGATTATAGAATATCAGGCCTATAAATGACCTTATTATGGCCAAGTCGCACATCTATGGATCGGGCCAAAT
Organism: Notolepis coatsorum; assembly: GCF_963971535.1. Taxonomy (NCBI): domain Eukaryota; kingdom Metazoa; phylum Chordata; class Actinopteri; order Aulopiformes; family Paralepididae; genus Notolepis; species Notolepis coatsorum. The sequence continues at coordinate 160,694,414 of NC_140165.1, read as the reverse complement.
ATCACCTTTCCAATGGCAGAGTTCAATCTGGAGGAGTGATTCACAAACTGTGAATCAAATCTACTGTAAGTACAGTTACTTTTTTATAATGTCGATTTCTCCGCCATTTTTCCTTAGATTGCAACGCCGTTCTTTGCTAGACGTTCACAGAAAGTTTATCTACCTAACTGTTCTAATTTATGGCAATAACGTTCAGGTTTGTTCCCGACGTGAGATATGATCCAGACATTTTATTTTAAAAAGTCAGATGATTGACAGGGGCTGGCGTGAGCTGGGAAGTGTAGTTTTTTTTTATTTTTATTCGAAAGCCCACCGAAAGCCCTGGGTCTCTCTCAAAAGACTACACTCGTCATTGGGTTGCGCCAAATCCTACAAAGACTTCACCAGAGTGAATACGGAGGGTTCACCACAAGATATAAACCCCATTGGTGAGCCTCAAAAACAGGACGATCAGATTAGAAGTTGCCAAAACAATGGACAGATGAGACAAAGATCAACTTATACCAGAAGGATGGGAAAAGAAGAGTATGGAAGGGAAGGAAGTGCTCATGACCCAAAGCATAACACCTCATCAGTGAAGCATGGTGGTGGTAATGTTATATTATCGTATAGCTTACGCTCTGCTCTCTAGTGGAACTATCCCTTTATCCAATCTAACAATGAATCATTTTTCTCCACATGTACACACCCATCCGCCTGGCCACACCCACATCCGCTCCTCTACATAAGCCGGGTCGTGGCCACACTAACAGCTCCTTCCCTATTTTCACCACCGTAAAGTGACTGTATACACCACTTTAGTTTAGTGCCGAAATAGTTATTGGAAAGGAGTTACGTTATTGGAGAAAAGGAGCTGCGTTGACATTATCTTTGTTTTCTCTCTCACTATTTTTAGAGGAAATACAGCGATAATGTCTTCGCCACCGGAGTGTCTAGAGGAGATGATCATTCTGACCTCCACCGGCGCTTCGCATTAGGGGCGCGCGTCGCTGAGCAATCCCGCCGGCATTGCCTCCGGCTCTGCAGCTGGACACTTTGCTTGGGAGGCGATCGGCCGTGTGAGAGCTGACGGCCTCTCCGGGCGGGTGATGTTTTTTGCGACACGGGCGCCAGGTGTGTCAGTTGTTGGGGGACATCTGCACAGCTTATGAAGGTCGGCTCCAGGCTAGGATCCTTTTTGCTGCCCCTTAGCGGCGTGGAGGGGGTTCTAGTCTGATGCCCCACGATAACATTAGCTCCTCCTCAAGTGAAGTTGTAGCTTTGTTTTCCTGGGACCGTGATTCCGAATCTGCGGTTCAATTCCCCGGGTCTCTGGACAAACGGATACCCTCCGTCGCTGTGCTGGCCCCGCTTTTCAAGATGAAAAACACCCGGTGCGAGGGAGATGAGCTTGGTGTTCATTATGAGAATATCTCCAAGCTCAGGTCGGCTACAGCCCACGTACAACGAGGGGCTTGCTGCCGACACAGCTGTGTCTGGTAAACACCGTTCTGGAGAGGGGCTTGTTACCTTTTTCCCTTTTTTCTTCGGATAAGAAGAGGAAAAGACAGCGGCTGTCTGAAGTGTTGGCCTGTATTGCTTTTCTCACGTTGTACAGTTTTCAGTAGTAGCCGCTTAGCTTGCTTCTGCGTTAGCTAGTAGCTAGCGATAGCCGGTATGAGCCAACTGTTAGCCAGTTAGCTGTTTAGCTACGACGTTAGCTGCCGGCTGCGCTCGGCTGGGAACTTTAGCTTGATGCTATCAGTTAGCCTAGAGTTAGCTGTTTTAGCTTGTGCGACAACCATTGGCGTAGCTGTGAGAATAGCAGGCCCTGGCACTCTGACTACGACGTCATCTTTGGCAGAAGATGCCGTCGGGCCTGCACCATGACCGGCTGCATGAGGGGGGCGTCACGCCGGAGCAAGGCTCCGGCCATTGCTTCTTCTGGCCTGGCCAGCGAGAGGCCTTCGTCAACGTGGTGGACCAACCTGTGTTGCGGCCTTTCGTCCTGCGTTCGTTGGTGCAGGTAAGGTGTCCATTGGACATTACCCCACTCTTCCTTCCCCTCCCGAATGTTTTTTGTTAATAACGATGTTTTTGTTTAACAAAACATATGTTACTTCACTACATTTGGTTTTCGGCTGTGCTGGTTTGCATGATGTAAAGCTTTTACTCTACACATTTGGCGTCGTATCAGGGGTAAGGTGGTGAGGGGTGGGTGAAATTATTCCCCGGTTTGCCTTTTTTATTGTGATAGAGGGTTGTTTTTGCATAAACGAGGTTATCGTCCGTGGCTGGCGTGCAGAATGTGAAGCTGTTACCCTAACAGGTATAATGCGCTTTCATGTAGCACGCTATGACTGGTGTCATGGCTCTGCTTTGTCGTTGCATCGTATCAGGGGTGAGGGGTCATGAGGGGTGGGCTGATAAAATCCCCCCCCCCCCCCCTTTACTGATTGGCCGGGAGGTGGGACCTCCTGCCTGTCCGTTTTCCCTGTCGGCTGAGGAGCAGCGCGTCACAGGGAGGGGGAAGGCTCCCTGGTTCCACTCCATGTTAGGATGGGTGGGTCACGGGATTTTAGGGCTGTCTTAAATACTTCGAAGCTTTGTTCGATGGCACAAGCTTCGAACATTAAAAAAAAAATCAAAGTTAAAAAAAATAAAAATAAAAATATTATTTTTTCTTTTTCTCAACTTTTTTTTTTTTTTTTTTTTTTTTACTTTGGTGTGTGTTACGACCCTGGCTCAAAGGCCCGCAACCTATGTGCAAACCAACACCAAAACCCCGTGCTCAAACTCAAAATGCTACTCTATTAAGGAATTACTGGTGTAAACTAAAGTACAAGGACAGAAGACCGTGATAGCTATCTGTTACCCAACACTTCTCTAACCACAGACCCTGCATGTGTGTTACCAGGGCTGGTTTTAAAGCTGCCAGCAGGTAGCCAATCAGCAGCAATTAGCTAATTGGCAGCCCTCACCTGCATGCCCCGTGACACAGGAGTGATCAGGCCTGCATGCACAGTGACACAGGAGTGATCAGGCTCCTAGTACATAACACCTCCCCCACCAAACTGGTTGCTCAAGAGGCAACCACTACACAACAACCCATAAACAAAACAAAAAAACAACTGTGACACATTAGTTGTCAGGGCCACTACCACAACAGCGACAACGGGTACCACAAACACCGGTACTATGACCGTGAGAGGGCGTCTGCTAGCACGTTGTCCCTCCCACGAATGTGGTGAATATCCAAGTTATACGCTTGGAGGAACAAACTCCATCGCATCAAACGATGGTTCGAGTTCACCATGCTGCGAAGAAAAACCAAAGGGTTATGGTCTGTATACACAACAAGGGGTAAACTGGAGGATCCAACGTAAACATCAAAATGGTTCAAGGCAAGAACCAAAGCAAGCGCCTCCTTCTCTATAGTAGAGTAGTGCAGTTGATGCCTGTCAAACTTTGTAGAAAAGTAGCACACTGGGTGCTCCACCTCTAATGCATCCTCTTGCAGGAGGACGGCTCCAGCACCGAGGTCACTAGCATCCACTGCCAACTTGAATGGCAGTTGAAAATCGGGAGCCGACAGAACGGGAGCGCTAATCAGAATACCCTTGATGCTCTCAAAAGACTGTTGACAAGTCTCAGTCCACACGAAAGGTACCTTAGGACTGAGCAGATTGGTCAAAGGGGCAACAACAGAAGCAAAGTTCCTACAGAAACTCCTATAGTACCCTGCCATACCTAGGAAGCGCTTTAACTCCCGCCTGGTGATGGGAGCAGCAGGGCTCCAGACTAACTTTTTTCACCACCGTCCCAGAACAGTCCCGAAATACAATTTTAACCGTCCCAAAATGAATGTAACCGTCCCAAAAATCAAATGTTTCTTTACTTTGGTTTTGTCGTCTATAGTTGTTATTGCCATAAGAAACACCATTCAGAGAAGGGGAGAATAAATTGATTTAGTCAAAAGGCTCCCAAGTGGAAAGATTTCACAAGAATAATTAAAAATAAATATATATATATATATATATATATATATATATATATATATATATATATATATATATATATATAAAGTGTTTAACAAGGTGCTAGTATAGGGATATTTGGTCACGGTGCAACCAATTGGAGCCATGTTGATTATTCCTTCCATAGGAAAATATATTTGTATTTTATTTTGTTTTAGTTTTTTTTGTTATTACAAATGTGTGTGTTTATGGTTGAAAATGTTAGAGATAAATAAAGATCAAATCAAATCTAACTGAATAAGTTATCCCTCTTCTAACAAGAAAGAAAAACGTCGTTTAGCTTTAAACTATATAATGTCATTGCGTCCAGAGATTCCACCTTTGATAACTAAAGTAATGACACTTGACTAGTAATGAAACATGTCCCTTAGATCGTGCTGTCCTCCTGGTCGAACTGCTGCTAAATTCCAGATGGCCCTCCTCACTGAATATGGATTCATTGTGTAGCTGAAGTGAAGTTTGCCTATAGCCTGTCGTCTATTTCTCCGCGTTCGTTTCGATAAATGTAACGTTATGCCAATTAACTTGCAATGGTAGTAACATTACGTGTTAGTATAGAATCGAATAGAAATCCTTTAATAATCCCGAGGGAAATTCGGCACTACAGAGCAGACTATGTATCGCTCACATTTAGGGATGTCCGATATTATCGGCCGACCGATATTATCGGCCGATATCGGCAGTAAAATGTGATATCGGAAAATATCGGTATCGGTTTAAAAACAAAAAAAAACAATAACAATATTTGTTATATATATATCCAGTGAAATGATTAGTTACCTGAAATTATTCAGTTTTTTGGACGGGGAAACCCTGCATATATCGGTATCGGTTGATATCGGTTGATATCGGTATCGGAAATTAAGAGTTGGACAATATCGGAATATCGGTATCGGTAAAAAAGCCAATATCGAGCATCCCTAGCTCACATTGAACAACAATAAACATTTAGGTCAATATAGGACTAAAATAGGAATAACAATATAATAATATTAACAATAAGAATAAAATAGTGAACTATGGATTAATCAGTGGCAGTCTGATACGTTAGTCAGTAACGTTAGCTATAATAAGCAGCTATAACTAGAACGCGTCGATAACTCTATACAGTTCCAATAGACTAACATTACACTTCTGTGATTTAAATGTGTCCTCACCTTAGACTCAGGCCCTGGGCCTGGGGTAGTATTGCTGGATGTGGATGCAGTTCCTTGTTGGTCAGTTTGGGACTGTTCTCCATCTTCTGCTGTGTTCACCCTCTTCAAATAGCGCAGCATGTTTATTGTTTACAGTGCTCGCTTCACTGAGAGGATGCCACAGTGACAGTATAGCGTGTTTTTTTATTTATTTTACTTTTCGCTGTGTTTTTGTACAGTGGAGAAAGCCTAGGTAAGAGAGATTTCCCTCACCTAGTCACCTGTTAACACGTTTAAATCTTTTGGAGCGAGATTCATTTGGGGTGTGATGCTGCTGCTGGAGCGCGACTGGCTGCGGAGAGGTGGGTAGGAGCTTGATGCTGCAGCGCGACTGGCTGAGGAGTGGTGGGTAGAAGCTTGATGTTGGATTAGCGTATCGCTGCCTTGGGAGACGGAGATAGACATTGGATTCGGCTAATCATGCAACGTTTAGATTCACCATTTGACAGCAATATATGTGCGCACTGACAGTCGCTAATTTACATTTCCTGTGAAAAAAAAGAAAAAAATCCTCCCCGTCCCGGTTGCGTCCCAAAAAAGATTTCTGTTCGTCCCAAATCAATATTTGATCGTCCCCGGGATGACGGGACATCGTTAGTCTCGAGCCCTGGGGAGCAGGGAAGCCCACTATAGCCTCCACCTTAGCTGCAATGGGGCACACATGCCCACGTCCAACCACCTTACCCAGGTAGTAGGGCTGCACGATTGGGAAATAATCTAATTGCGATTATTCTGACAGATATTGCGATTGCGATTTGCGATGCGATTATAACATATTTAAAAAAAAAATTACAAGAAGAATGTTGCTGCTTTCTGTAGTCGGGTCCCAACTGCAAAATTACTGTATTACCCTGTATTATACACTTTTACTATCATGTAGACTATTCTGCTTTGTGTTTACATGTGATGTATTGTATACGCACATTTATTATGTTCTTGTGTGATGTATCGCACATTTTATTGCTGTGTGATGTATTGCAAATGTTATTGCTGTCATCTTGGCCTTGCAAAGGAGATCTTGCATCTCAATGGGACTTCCTGGTTAAATAAAAAAATTTAATTGCAGGCTTGGCGATTTGATAATTGCATCATTCCAAATCGCGATTTCGATTAAAAAACGATTAATCGTGCAGCCCTACCAGGTAGGTAACCGTGGCCTGTCCAAATTCACATTTTGCAAGGTTAACTGTCAAGTTAGCATCACCCAACCGCTTGAACACTTCCGCCAGATGCTCCACATGTTGTGACCAAGAGGAACTGTGGATAACCAGGTCATCCAGATATGCCTCATTTTTCCTTGGGCTACCTTTAGGTTCTCTTTCGCTAGTTCACATGCTCTACTAAGCTTAAGCCTGAAGTCACACACATAGTCCAACAAGTTAGTAGAGGAAGGAGTCTGGTCAGCCAACCACTTTTCCTTCAGCAGTTTCAAAGGACCCCTCACTGTGTGGCCGAACACCAGCTCAGCCGGGCTGAATCCAAGAGACTCCTGGGTTACCTCCCTAGCAGCAAACAGAAGCAAAGGGATTCCATCATCCCAGTCTTTTTCGAACTCCGTACAATATGCCCGCAGCATTGTTTTGATAGTCTGGTGAAATCTCTCCAGCGCCCCCTGGGACTCTGGATGATAGGCAGAGGAAGGGCAATGCTGGATAGACAACTGCTGGAGGACCTGAGCAAAGAGACAGGACATGAAGTTAGACCCTTGATCTGATTGAATAACCTTTGGTAAACCAAACGTCGAAAAAAACCTAACCAGAGCTTTGGATATAGATGGGGCTGTGATCTTGCGTAAAGGAATGGCTTCAGGAAAATGGGTCGCTGCACACATAATAGTCAAAAGGTACTGGTTCCCTGTCTTAGTTCGAGGGAGGGGACCAACACAGTCAATGAGGATCCGCTCAAAAGGTTCCCCAACGGCAGGAATAGGCTGCAGAGGAGCCTGAGGGACCTTCTGGTTTGGTTTACCAACAACCTGACACACATGGCACGAGCGGCAATATTCTGCCACATCCGACTTCAAACCAGGCCAACAAAAATGTCTCAGCACACGGTCATAAGTCTTCCTGACTCCCATGTGACCAGCAAGATCATGATCATGTGCTAGATGCAGTATATCAGGACGATACACGGCTGGAACAACGATCTGAAACACACTGCCCCAGTCATCCAGACTGGACAGGTTAGGTGGTGTCCACTTTCTCATGAGCACGTCATTGCTAACAAAGTATCCTTGAGACGTATCTATCATTGCATCCTCTAAAACCGCCTCTTCAAAGAGGGACGACAAGGAGACATCCTTGTTTTGCTCTAGTACCAACTGCTCATGAGACGGTATCACCTTACCAAAACCCTCATCAGGGCCACTTTTCAACTCAACAAAGAACGTGTCACTAAGTGTCATATCACAATCTGAGTTAACAACATCATGGGTGTCACATTTGACCTTTGACATTGCGCGTGTTACCGCACACACAGGAAACACTCCTGTATGCTTCTGTGCGAGCTCATCAGGAACCTCAGAAACTACAGGGAAGGGAATTACAACTGGAGTAGCCAGCACTTTGCTACCGGCCAAATCGTTCCCTAGAATGAAAGACACCCCCTTTATGGGAATGTGAGAACACACTCCTACAACAACATTGCCTGATACTAAGGGAGAGTTTAGCGAGACCTCATGCAAAGGAGTATTCACAAAGCCTCCTCCAAAGCCCTGAACAATGGCACCGGAATGCAATGAAGAATCTTCCGAAAATGGCTAAATCCAATCCAGAATGAGAGACTGGAAAGCTCCTGTATCTCTCCATATTGTAATAGCCTGCTTTGATCCTAATGCACCAACCAGTGAAACAAATCCATCCATCATAAACGTTGAGGAGCCCTCTAGCTCCCTGTCTGCACCTTTGATACTTCGCACCCCACCCTCTAATGTCGGCATAGGTGTCCTGTCCATGATTTCTACCAGAGCCACAGTTTTTACATTTTTCTGCTTGAGCACAGGGCACCCAGCAACGATATGACCAGGCTCCTTACAGTAAAAACAGATAACCGCCTCTGGGAATGCACTAGCAGAGCCACCTTGCCTAGGAGTCGAAGTAAACCGACCAGCAGACACGGGTGCCGGGAACCGGCTCCCCTGAAAAGGACGCCTACTACTCCTGGACTCCACACGGCCCTCCTCTACAAAGACAGATTTGTGTGTGTTAGCACAAACTCATCAGCCAAGACAGCAGTGTCGCCCATCTTCGATACCTTATGCTCATTTAGATGTGTGGAAACGTTATCAGGAACACACCTTTTAAATTCCTCTAGGAGAACCAACTGTCTAAGCTGCTCCCTTGACTCTGCTTTTTGCGAGGTGCACCACCGGTCAAACAGGTTCTCCTTCTCTTTTCCGAATTCAACATACGACTGTCCCTCCGACCTGCGATAGCCTCTAAAACGCTGACAATAGGCCTCTGGAACCAACTCATAAGCCCTCAAAATGGAAGCTTTAACAAGCTCATAATCAGCGCTTTGTTCAAGGGACAGAGCAGTATAGGCTTCTTGTGCCCTACCAACTAAAACACATTGTAGCAGCAGTGTCCAGGCGGTATCAGGCCACTTCAATGTGGTGACCACCCGTTCAAAAAGGGGAAAATATCTTTCCACGTCTTTCTCAAAAAATGGAGGCACCATCCTAATATTCCTGCCTACATCAAAACCGGAACGTGACTCTGAATGCAGAGCACCCGCCTGTAAGGCAGCATGCTTAAACTCAAGCTCCTTCTGCGCACGCTCGTGCTCCAGCAACATTTGTCTCTCCTTAAGCTCCCGCTCCTCTTTCCTCTCTTTAAGCTCACGCTCCTCTCTCCTCTCTCTCCTTAAGCTCACGCTCCTCTCTCCTCACGCTCTCGCTCTAGCTGCCTTTCCTTAAATTCCAACTCCCTAATCCTCCACTCACCCTCTGCACCAGGTAATAGCGGAGACGCGTCAGACAAAGGAGGCTCCTCCACCCTCTCCTCAAGCACCTGCTCTCTAATGAGTAACACCCTTAAAGCACTCAAGGCAGTTGGCTTCAAACGTTTCTCACTTGCAGTAAGCTCTACCCTGTAGTGTACAGCAAGTTCTAGAAGTTGTTCCTTGGAAAACTTCTCCAACATGTCATGAGACGGGCGATCAACAAAGTCCCTGATGGAAGCCATCGTTACTGTACCACCACAAGCTACCCACTTTACCTTACAGTCACGAAGAACCACTAACGAACCACGAAGAACCACTAAAGAACCACTGAAGACCCCCTAACGAACCATTGAAGAACCACGAAGAACCACTGAAGAACCACTGAAGAATGCTAATGCCAATAATAACAACCAGAAGGGAACGCGGTGGAAATGTGAGCTCTACGGAGCGCACCTTTCTAGTTTGCAAAAAAAATAAAAATAAAATAAAACACAACCACCCAGAAAAAAATAGACGTGTCATACACGCAGGAGGTCAGGTGCTACCAGGTATGCTCACCAAACACTCAAACAAACAAAATAAATTCAACAAACAAATCCAAACAGGTGCGCCTTCTAACCTGATATGACTACATATGCTTCTACATCTAAACCAGTCAAAACCGGCCCACCACATGTCTACCCTAAGAAACACTAAATCAGGCCCTACCACACTACCTGTGTTTTCTGGCCCCCTAATCTATAGGGATGGGAATTGATAGGATTTTATCGATACGATTCCATTATCGATTCTGCTTATCGATTCGATTCTTTATCGATTCCCTTATCGATACCTGATCAATTTATAATTTAAATAAATAAATTGGAAATGCAACAGAACTACATTTAGTCATTTAGCTGACGCTTTTATCCAAAGCGACTTACAAGTTCTGTACGACAAGCCATCAGGAAGGGCACAACTCTATCAGCTGAGCAACAATGTTCATCAAAGTGTTGAGTGCTACAGTGTAGGTTAGTTTATTAGGACAAGTGCATGACAGTACGGTTAGTTAGGGTTAGATATATTTTTTTTTATTCAGATAATGGTTGAAGAAGTGCGTCTTTAGTCGACGGCGAAAGATTGGACGTGATTCGGCTGTCCTAACTGGGGTGGGTAGTTCATTCCACCATTGTGGGGCAAGGACTGAGAATAGGCAACTTCTCTTTGATGACCCTCCCGGAGCTCGGATAGGAGTAGGTCTGAGGGGGCCAGAAGATGCAGAGCGTCGGGGTCTAAGCTGGTTAGAATAACAACATGCAACTTGACATTTCTGATTGTCATTTATTGTTGAGCCCCCATGTCAGAAAAATACAAAAACTGTAAAAAATTAAACATTAACTATAGCCTACACTTAAATAAAATAATGTATTTGAGATTCTCTTAAAATGTATTTATTTTTTTATTCTTAAACTAATTTAATCTATTGAATAACAGGTTGTTATTCCTCTGACTTCTGTCTCTCACTCACACTCTCTCTCACACTCACACACACACACACACACACACACACACACACACACACACACACAGAGAGAGAGAGAGAGAGAGAGAGCTCCCTCCCCGGGCCCCTGTCCTTTATGTATTGGCTTGTGTTGCTACACGGACACATTTGTATGTTGCACCACTGTACTTCCTGGCTTACAGACATGTAAACAAGCACCCACGTCTCTCATTATATGTGAACTAAAGAGTACAAGGTTTACACAACAGCCCCCACCTGCTGTTTTATTGTATTTGTACCTGTACTATCCGCTGTCAGCTGTTTATCTCTCTTTGTGAGCTTGATTAAATAGCGTTAGCTCACGTTAGCTCACGTTAGCTCCGCGGCTAATTTTAGCTCACCCTGATCTAAATCAATGGCTGGGTTCTAAAGCATTCAAGTAGTTTTCACTGCACATAGAAGTAGCCAAACAGCGGGAGCATTTCGGGAGCATATTACCAAAACCCAGGCAATTTCGAGCCCTTAAGGAATCAAATAGAGTCTGCCATGGCTACATGCTAACGTAACGTTATTGTGCAACTGTAGGCAGCGATAAGGGAATCGAAAGTCACAGGAGCCACACGGTTCCAGGCATCGGCCAATTAGGAACCGGTTCCCAATGGGAACCGGTTTTCGATTCCCATCCCTACTAATCTACCTACCCTTAAACTAATGCCCTGTAGACCTAACCATCTTCAACCACACCTGCTACCAGTCAAAGATCATACTTGACCATCCACCCGTCCAGTACATGATACGGTACCAGACAAGTAGATGGTGCTCATCACTTCCGTGACTGCCCCAGGAGTATGTGGTGCACAGGAAGCTAACCAACAACCAGAAAATACTGTCCCTATCTACATGTGGTGCCCACTAAACTATATATTTTAACAGCATAAGTAGTCACATCAAATTACAAACAAATAAGGCATACTCACCTGTTTGATGAAACGGCTCAAGCCCCCACGTTACACAATATGTAACGAACACCACCCAAACCATAACACCATGACACCCCGTGTAACACAAAAAGAAAACCACCAAACAAATTTCTAGGGGTAAATATACCGGACGAGCGCCCAACTGTTACGACCCTGGCTCAAAGGCCCGCAACCTATGTGCAAACCAACACCAAAACCCCGTGCTCAAACTCAAAATGCTACTCTATTAACGAATTACTGGTGTAAACTAAAGTACAAGGACAGAAGACCGTGATAGCTATCTGTTACCCAACACTTCTCTAACCACAGACCCTGCATGTGTGTTACCAGGGCTGGTTTTAAAGCTGCCAGCAGGTAGCCAATCAGCAGCAATTAGCTAATTGGCAACACTCACCTGCATGCCCCGTGACACAGGAGTGATCAGGCCTGCATACACAGTGACACAGGAGTGATCAGGCTCCTAGTACATAACAGTGTGTGTGTGTGTGTGTGTGTGTGTGTGCATGGGGCCATTGGGTGGGGCCGGGGGACAAATACACTGGAGGAAAGTAACCAAGCTCAGCACTGCCCAAATTATATCATCACTATTGCCTGTTTGAAGGATATCATCATCAAACACATATACACCACCTACACGCCTATTCTCAGTCCTTACCCCACAATGGTGGAATGAACTACCCACCCCAGTTAGGACAGCCGAATCCCGTCCAATCTTTCGCCATCGACTAAAGACGCACTTCTTCAACCATTATCTGAAATAAAATTTAAAAAATCTAACCCTAACTAACCTTACTGTCATGCACTTGTCCTAATAAACTAACCTACACTGTAACACGCAACACTTTGATGAATATTGTTACTCAGCTGATAGAGTTGTATCCTTCCTGATGACCTGTCGTACAGAACTTGTAAGTCGCTTTGGATAAAAGCGTCAGCTAAATGACTAAATGTAAATGTGAATGTAAATGCCTTGTAGAATTCCACACATAAGAAAGAAAGATACTGGGATGAATAAACAAAATAGGAAATAAAATGTAGAAATGCATGCAATACATAAATAAATGTGAATCTCCATATATGAAATAGAACATTTAGATAAGGTGCTACCGAGATGTTTGTGAGTTCTTTGTTTTTTTGTGGAAGTAGCCCTTCTTAAAAATGCATGAACATTCACTGATAATTGGTCTGTAGTGGAGTCTACAAGGTCTACATTGCCGGACATTGTAGACTGACATAATTCTGTGCATAGTTTAGTCTACACAGGCCATATTTCAAATAATCAAAATCTTACTTCATTCATCTTAAACATTCTTGATTTGGGGGATTGGTAGTTCCCATGAAATCTGAAGTTGTTCAAACGACAACAGCGATCCACCTTGAATTAAATCACACAGCCGTGTTGGCTGTGTCAGTCACGAAAGGGGCTACTTAATTCATTAAATCCAATCCACTTTATTTATAGAGCACATTTAAAAACAACAAAGTTTACCAAAGTGCTGTACAAGTCCCACAACATAAGATAAAAAAAGAAAGAAAAAAAAAATTAAAAAAAGAAAAGAAATTTTTTTTTAATTCGAAGCTTCGAATTAAAATCAAAGCTCGGCCCCGAAGCTTCGATTGCCAAAAAAAAATTCGAAGGTCAGCCCTACGGGATTTCCCCCCGGCCATGGGATACGTCACTGGGCGCGTTTCCTATTGGCCAGAAGACATCCGTGAGGTTACAGGCTCTGTGCTGCAGACCGCTGTCTTTGTCAAAGTTGGATGATGCGATGCATTCGAAAACAGTTAGTTTTCTGCTCTGCTCTCTATTACAGTGTGTATTGGGCCGTTGGTCACTTGGCCCAATTATTATCTTTTTCAATTGTACTCACGTGGAGGTCTCTCTGGGGGATCTTCTGTCTTCCCCTCTTATGTGAGGAGCAGAATTGACGGGGTTGCCCTCAGTCACGTCATATCAGTCATGTGACATGTGCGCGCAATCGTGTGACGGCAAGTTCTTTGGACGGTTAAGCTTAGGTGCTCTTTCGAAGTTGGTTAAGGTTAGAGTTTGTCTTAGAGCATGGCGATAGAACGCCAGCCCTGATTCCAAACTCTAACCTTAACCAACTGCAAAAGAGTCGCCTAAGCTTAACCAGTGATAAACTAGGCGTTAGGTCGTTTGCAGGCTGTTCGGCTAAGACACTGCTCGTCATGCGATTGGGCGCACATTAGGGATGGGTACCGAATTCGGTACTTTTGGAGGTACCGAACCAAAACACGTCGGTACTACCGAGTATCGAATCAAGTGAGAAACCAAAAAAAAAAAAAAAAAAAATTTTAACTTTTTTTTCTTTCATGTCAACGTTCACACGCACAATATATGCTTACCTAGGATTTGACTTGATTCAACAACAAAGCAGTCTGAGCAATGACAAGTAAAAAAAACTGTCGAAATTGTAGTTATTTGAAGTTTGGATTTTTTCTTTTTAGACTGAGGTAGGTAAATTATGTTCAAATGTGAAAGGTACCCATCCCTAGCGCACATGTCACATGACCAGAAACGTGCGTGGCCAATCAGAGCGCAAAACGGGAACTTGTGGGAAGTATAGACGCGTCCCAGACAGCATGGAGGGAACATTGTCTGGTGTTTCTTATTAGAATTCACCATTGATGTGTTTCGGGTTCTTGACGTGCATATATCGCTGGCCCTGGGTGCTTCCAATGTGGAACCACGTTATGGGCCGGCGCGCCTTGGTTGCCCAATTAATAGAAACAGCATTTTTTATGCGGGCGACTACGAAGGAGATTTTTTATGTCTACCGAGCACCAATCAAGTCAAGTCAATTTTATTTGTATAGCACATTGGCAGCGGCAGCTGGCACCAAAGTGCTTCACAGGCAGGTTGATAAAAACAAAATAGTACGATGCAAGATATAAGATTAAAAACACAGTAAAGCAATGAAAGTAATAAAAACAGGTAGGACAGTAAAACAAAGAGGATAGAAGGGCCAGGGGTCTAGTGGTGATTAAGTGGGGGGGAAGGCCAAGGAGAACAGGTAGGTTGAGAACGTACGCTGAGGGGGAGGCTGTCCCACAATCTAGGCGCTGCGGTGGAGAAGGCTCCGTCTCCCCTAGTCTTGAGCCTAGTTCTAGGCACCACCAATAGCAGCTGGTCAGCTGATCTGAGGGATCGGTGGGGTGTGTGGCGGTGCAAGAGCTCGGAGGAGCCGTGCCATTTAGTGATTTAAAAACATTTAGGGCTAATTTAAAATCTATTCTAAAACGAACAGGTAGCCAGTGGAGCGAGGCCAAAACTGGGCTGATGTGCACTCAGTGCACTAGGTTAGACTCGATGACTCACGTGCATCTCCGAGGGGAGATGACGGAGTAGATAATTACATTGGCGGAGGGGTCTCACACCCATGAGGTGGGCTGCCAGAGCAGCGCATTCACGTTCTGTCCATCTTGGTGGCGCCCTCTGTGATGTTTTAGATCGACACACGTACCTACCCCCCTCTTAGGACTGGGGATGGCGGCGTGACTAGGACGCGGGACTGGTTCTGGTCATGCCGGACCAGGTCAGTTAACCCGTTGTTCGCCGGGGTGCAGATCTGCTGTTCTGGTACCCCGAAGGACTTTGTGCTTTTCCGGGGGGAAGAATGCCGGGTCCGGGCTTTGCGGGATTGTGTCGTGGATGTGTGTGTCATATGTATGCCACTACGACTTGCCCATAACACAGTGACGTGCTTGGTCCATACTGTGTTGTACCTTGCGCTGTGTTAGGGGGCCTGGTCCTTCTCCATTGTTTCACTCCTCCCTCCCCCTGCTGGGCAGGGATGGGAGGGGGCTGTCGAGGTGGTTGCTGTCAACCCCTCTAGGCATCCCTGTGTAGGTCCCGGACCGCCAGGCCCAGGTCCGGACTCGTTCTCGTCGACCTGTTGGCCTGGGTTAATCATTTGAAAACTGAAACACTTTGTTTCTAGGTTTTCTTGGTGGGTTAAGGGAACAACCGCCTCCTGTTAAACTAATCATAGGGAGGTGGTTGTTTCTCCGGTGTGTTGGTAGCAGAGTCGACTCTCGGGTTGAGGCCGGGCTTGACCCCGTCTGCCCGAGAGTGTGCCCCCGCATCTTTCATGACGTCTGCCAATTGTCTCTGCCTCTCCTTTGAACCTCGACCCCGCTGGAGGGGTGGGGTTTGTTGAGGTCATGACATGGTGCAGAGCATACCGAACACCCCTTCCGCCGGGTACTGTTCTTACAGTAGACCCTTTAGGCGCCTGTCTAGTCCGCAGTGCTCCTGGCACAGGTTGAGTTCTGGCCTGTTGCCTGGATTGAGGGATCAACCCCCTTGGGGGTTGTCTCCCCAGCGCGCCGTCTGGCCCCACAGTATTGTGGGGGGGTAGCCTCTTGGGGCTTACGGCCATGCCAACATGCACACGCCCGATCTCGTCAGACCTCGGTAACTAAGCAGGTTCGGCCCTGGTTAGTTCTTGGATGGGGGACCCCCTGGGAATACCAGGTGCAGTAAGCTAGAGTGCTTCAGGGCGGCATGCCAAAGGGGGGGGGGGAAGGGCCTGCTCTTGATTTAGACCCTGTCCGATACGCTGGCGATGTGGGGGGGTGGTGTCATCAGTGACAGTCTGGTGGGGTCCCGATGCTATGGCATCGTTGACCTCACCGGGCCCCCTTTTTCAAGGGGTCCTGGCCCTCAGGCTGTTCCTGGGTCGTCCTCCTCGCTCCGCTGCTACGGCCTTGCCACGGGGTTGGGTTCTTGACCTTTGACCCGGTGATGTTGGGGGCTGTGACGGGGGGGGTTTTGCTTCCCGTTTGTTCCCTGGTGGCATGTGGGATGCACGCCTGAGTGGTCGCGGGTATTCTCTGTTTTTTTTCTTTTTTTAAGCGATCTGAAATCATATTGCATCACGCGAGCCTACCGTTGGAGATCCAGGGACCGCCGGCGCTCAGATGTGAAAAAAGCACCCCCTATCCGGTTGGTAAATCACCCTTTTGGAATGGACTCAATGAAAGTGAATGGGAGAACGGATTTCTGACTCCACATTTTACTTCTCACTGATGCAGCCGGGGTCTACCAGAGTTCATTCTGGAGCCTCTGAGCCACGGCGAATATGGGTTATACTGTACACACGATGGATCAATACAATTATCGATTTTTCCGAATGGCGATCGGAAATTGGAATAAACCATTTGGATACCATCTGACCTCAGGTAAGGAATCTATGTTATCAGTGTTAGGATAATCAGACTCGTTTTCACGGATATATACGGTAAGCGTTTATGTGATATGTGATATGGCTGTTTTGACTGTAAAAGCCATGAGGAAATAAGAGCAGCGATGATCAGCGCACGGCACAAGCGTGCCTGCGCACACATATACTATCGATCATCTAGCGTTTATTTGAAAACGATTCATAAATAGGCCGACAAATGACAACGTTCTGGAATATTCCAGTAAAAGGCGATTATCATAGGCATGGGTTGTTTTTCCCCCGAAAACGGGTGATTTTCAAAATCCTATCAAACGGAAATGAAGCGATAAAAAAACAATCTGCCTTGACAATGTTGACTGGAAAATGATTCTTTGAGAAGCGACAGGCAGATTAGACACATAGCCATAATTTAAAACATAGATTAGGCGATATTAACGTTACCATTGGGAGTGGATGGTGGCATTCCAGCCGGTAAAAAGGAAAACACGGCTGGCGCTCAAAGTGTTAACACCATGGGGACCGGCCACGTATATACACGGCTTTCGTGCCATGCGTTGTGGACCAGAGGCACGTACATAGCCGTGGCAAGTTGTTATTGTTTTATTCCATATTAACAACCGGATCAAGATCCCCGACCGGCTCTGCAGATCTACCCTAGTCTGTGGAATCGCGAACATGCAATACCGGCCAGATCCTCTTAGGGGCGCTATCGCTCCACTACAGTATACCATGTGGGCGAATGGGGAAAGAAATTTTACCTTCCAATGGCGTTTCATATTACCCTGATCCCGAACCAACAGCATGCACCGTTGATTACGTTTCGAATCGCAGATTTCACCATGGAATAAGGGGATTTATCATCAACCAATGTACATATCGATCTACCAGATGCCGATCGATAACGGGGAAATGCTGTAGGGCAGGGGTCGGCAATTAGATCTGGCCACGGGCCAGATTTTCCCCAAGCTGTTGCTTGGCGGGCCAGGATCAAAAACAATGGCTAATTTAATATACTGATATTGAAAAAAGACAAACGTTTTTCTCAGGTCTGCATCCCCTTAACAATTGTGTGTATTGCGCCGTACTGTATTGTACCCATTCTGCAATCTGTTAAATAAAGTTTTCATTCATTCATTCATGAACAGCAGATCAGTTGTTGCAGATCACCGCGGCGGGTGATGGACAGCAGCTCAGAATGCATGAAAACACGACTCCATACCTTGTTTGTTGTTCAGTCCTCCAAACATGAAACATGTAAAATATCCACTCGCTGCCCTCCAATTCCAGATTGGTGTTGAATGCAGCTACTTTATCTGCCAACTTGAACACAGTTGTCATCATTGCCTCGCTATTGTTGTTGTCGCCACATATTATGCAGAGAGGACGTCGGCTCGGCACGCAAGAATCACCGACCTGTTGCGATAAACCCGTATTTTAAGTATGGCTTGCATCTCGAACGCGGAAGTGAAAGTGCGTTAGGGACATATACACGCGGCCCGGTGGGACTATTCCATTGGTTCTCCCAGTCCACGTGACCATTTCTAGCATTTCAATTGGCTATAGTGACAGTCATGCTTTTGATGACTACCGGTAGATAGATACAGCTTCACAATAAAAGACACCCTGGCCGCGTCCCGAGTGAATATTTCCCGCGCGTAAAATAAATATCATTCTCAAAATAATCTGACGGGCCAGAAATTATTGCTGGCGGGCCAATGTCGGCCCGCGGGCCGCCTATTGCCGATCCCTGCTGTAGGGTATCCCACTGGCTGACGGTAAGACCTTATTCACCTAAATTACAGCCGGATCAGACATTGTTGTGAGACGCAAGCATTCGATCAGTGAATGTGGCTAGTTACACGGACACTGTATTGGTAATCAATAATACTAAACGCTGTGCCCCGCCGCCCCCCTTTCATCCATACATGCTTTGGGAGAGCCCGGATCATATGCAGTTTGTGTTATTTCTTTAGCATATATAAAACGGAAATGCCGTTGAATATATATATATAATGTTAGTAGCCTTTAGCTCCATAACTAGCTTTCCAGAAAATATATGAGACGAAATCTGCGATAAAGCTTATATTCACGGCGCTATAAAATGACAAGCTATTGATGGATTTTTTTTTCTTCTTTAAGCCATTTTGAAGGGACGGTTTATGAACTCAAGTGACAATGAGAATGGACAGATAGCAATACTATAAAGTATAGATATAGCTCAACAAACAGGGTCACGTCTGTTTACATTCCCCGGTCCTCTAGCCACTAATTAGACTAAGCCCAGTGGTCGCCAAAGTGTTAACCCCGAAGATTAGCAGACTTTCATTCTCAAATTTCTTAACATTTTATTAAATGTTACCATTGTAATGGGTTGGCAGAGTCTTATTTTAGGCAATGTGGAAGAAGGTGAAGCGACTCACGGCTGGTGGAGAGGCTCTCCTGGACCCGCAGCAACACGTCTGGCTGATGCATCTGTGAATATAAGCCATTTCATTCACATTTAGCAGACGCTTTTATCCAAAGCGACATAGACATAGAAGTAGTGTGAACGACAGTACTTTTTCTTTTTTAATTCAGATATTGATTGAAGAAGTAGTGTTTTAGTCAATGGTGGAATATTTGGTGGGTTTCAGCTCGGAAGTAGATTCAAGATTCAAGAGTTTATTTATCACATATATACCAGGGCATACAGTGAAATGCGGTTGGCCATGCCCGCTACGATTGTGCAAGAATACAATAGTAATAAAAATAAGTAGAATAGACATGATAAAATAGACATGTTAATAATCACTTCAAGGCACTGGGTCCTATGTACACTCCTATACAATTTTACTTCTATGGCCCTAATACTTGCTGTTACTAGCTATATTATGCAATACTCACAACAAGTTATTTTCTTAAAGTGTCCTTTTTTCCCTTCCTTTAAAGTGTCCTTTTCTTGTGTGTTTAAAGTGACCTATGGTGGGGCGCCAGGGTGCCACACCATGTAACGCACTGCGGTGCTACGCAGTCGACCCGGGTTAGTCTCCCGAGCCCGACATACATTTGCTGCATGTCTTTCCCCCCTGAGAGTTAGCACTTGTTTTTCATATGTGTATATAATGTAAATAACCTATAGATAGATATTATAACTATAGACGCTGAGGAGGACAGTTGCCATGTATGTAGTGTGAGTTAAGGTGCTCCCATAGTCGAGCGGACCGTACACGGAGCGGACTCTCGCGGACTCAAAGCGTACCCAAAGCGTACTCAAAGCGTACCCAAAGCGGACTTTAAGTGCGAAGCTCCTATTTTCTAATGCGCGGACGTCCGCGCCGCTGACTTGGTGTCACAAAACGTTACTCTGCATTTTGGTTGACATCGACTTGCATTTAATGTGACGCCGATCTGCATTTTACTCTGACCACTCGCTTTTTTACTCGCAAAAGAGAATGGCTTTTCTAAATGGTGTGTAAAACTGCCAGTTTTATTATCGAAATATTGGAAACGGAGATAACATAGTCTATGTTATCTCCGTTTCCAATATTTCGGGGGAAAAACTGGTGTTTTTATTTCAGCATTTGTCATTTCAGCACCACGCGCTGTCCACCTCATGAGCAAGCCTATACGGTACATTGCACCTCGCTGCCTATATACCTGTTATTCAAGTGTGTAAAACTGCCAGTTTTAATATCGAAATATTGGAAACGGAGATAAGATACTCTTTACACATCGGATGAAAAAAAGAGAGAGACATCGCGAGACTTGAAGACTGTAAGCTGCGAGTTCTTCAGAAGACCAACCAGACTAGGAGACGAAGCAGGCGCGTAGACACGTCGACAGAGAGACATCAGTAAACTGGAGGGTGGGCGATGGGAGGCCCTCCACCCTCCGGTTGCCACAAGATTGCTAGCTTCAGCTAACAGGGAAGGCTTTTGGCTAACCACTGGGCCGCAACCATCATGGAGATGATAGCAGGAGATCGGTAGAATTAAGGATTCAATAGACTTTTCAAAGACTTTCAGAACGGTTTCCATCTTGTACGAGTCTATGTTTATGGAATAAACATCAACAGGGCTCTACGCTAACCTTTTTCACTAGGGGCACAGGTGCTCCTAAATGAAAACATTTAGGAGCACACAGAAATTTAGGAGCACCCAAAAATATTTAGGAGCACAGTGAAAATATTTCAAGTAGTTTTTTTTTTTTTTAATACATGTATATTTGCACTGTGCGTGCGTGCATGTGCAAACGGGAACGGGACACATCTGTGCAATAGCACATACCACCAAAGTCACTGGCCCACTGTGTGCGTGTGTGTGTATCATATGCGTGTGCAAACGGGAATGGGACACAGACATTTGAACTATTAACACATTGATCGCCATGGTTAAATTTATAATTTACCATCCCTCGCCATCTCTATTTGTCTATGGAGAAGTTCCCCTTCTTTGCAGGGCTATAACTTTTTAAATTGTATTGCTAAATTGACATTATTATGGCCCATTCAATGTCCTATATCTATTGTTCAGGGTGTAGCAACGTTATACTTTTTCATTCACATATTCATACTAAAATACGGTCTAAAGTATAAGTATGTTTTTATCGTTTTCTGCAGCTTTCTCCAGAACGTGATTTATAGCTCCAAATGCATTATATTGATGATGAAATACAGTTTGATAGCAATCGGCGCGAGATAAAAAATGTCAACTGGACGTGGTTCTAGAAGTTACTACGTATCATCTGATGTTGACCGGATGGGCGGGGGGTCGTTTATAATTCCGTGGGCAACGTTATATCATTCATCTAGTGTGGGTGATATGATCATCAGAGCAGTTAGTAAAGAACACGTTGGAAAATAACGCTGGATCTTACCGTATCTTCCTCGCGCCGTTGGGCGATGAGCGTGGAGCAGAGATATTCCTATTATGGGATGTCGAAATACCCGATCCATCTCCAGGTTGTATAATAGTATATACGTCCAAATCATGTTGTTTGTCGAGTTATTTGCACCGATCGGTGTTCACTGTGTCAAGATGGAGTCCTGCTAATGATAGCGAGTGCCCGGACGAAATATGGGTGAGCACCACTTCATCCACATGACTTCCTGTTGGGCGATCTGCCGATCGGCCACCAGATGGCGCTCTTGAACCGTTAGAGAGTTGAGTGGAGCTCAGCAGTATATCTCAGGTCCCCGGAGGATAAATATGATTTCGATCACAGATTTTTGAAATATTGATATCAAAGACGTGTTACGGCGTCTTCGGCAGAATGAGCATGGCGGGCAATGACTAGTTTCGGCGTTTCCGGTGATTAAAGTGTTAATTAAGTGATTAATGCCTACTGTGGCAAAGTTGTAGCCAACAACTAGGCCTAATAAGAAAGGCAGTGACATTGAACAAAAAGGAGACACTGGCTTTACAACCAGGGCCATCAGTAGAGGGGGGAGCTAGTGTTGCTCTTCTAGAAAAATAATCCTTTCAGGGTTGCCTATTGAAATACTGTACACCTCCAGTACAGAAACATTGTTTATGAGTTTGCGTGTCAGGTAGACCATTGATTGACAGTAGATTCTGCCAATTACGATGTCACACCGCTTGCACTCTGGCCGTCCGGCGCTGCAGCTAGACCCTATTGCCACACCGCTTGCACTCTGGCCGTCCGGCGCTGCAGCTGGACCCATTGCCCACCTCTGCGGTTGATAACGCTAGCCAAGTTAGCTGTACACACATACACAGTGGGCCAGTTGTAGGGGTGTAATGCATCGCAATGCATCGATCCTACTTTGCAATATTTACAAAACATGACATTGTTTTCGAACTCTAGCCATGGGAAAATGTTTAGCCAATTCACGTTAAATTTGTATGTCTTCCCTCCGGCTCCAGTGGGTGTAGCTTCGCTAGCTACAGTGGCTACATTGGGTTCTAAAGTGGGTGTAGCCTCGCTAGCTTGGCCAACTTCGCTAGCATGCTGGCTAGCGTCAGTATCTTGGTTAACGTTAACCATCACCTCTGTAACATGAGCTGCCTCGCCTGACTTCTCATTCTCCGGTACCTTTCGTGCAAAATAAAAGTGAATGGGCTTCGACATGGCTGTATTGTCTGACTCAGACATTGACGCTGATCGTTAATTTCAGTTTCCAGTCGCATGACCACAGGAAACTCTACTGTGATTGGAACGTTTATGCGGCTGTGAACTGTGGGACTTGTAGTTTTTTAACGATTCTCGCAGCGGAGGAAAAAAAAGGACGAATGAGGCTGTACTCTGCACTCCCCGGCCCCACTCGCACACCGTGCGAGTACTTGATTTTGCAGGTTCGCACACATATTTTTAGGGGCATATGCGAGCAATATGGTCGCACTGTAGAGCCCTGATCAACATCAAGGAAAGGTATCGCGTTTCCAGTGTGTCGATTCTTCTGATTACGAAATGTATTAACGGGGGGGAGATAAGAGTGTGACAGCCAGTAAGATGAGTAAGAGATAACAAACTAAACGCAGACTTCACGGAAACACAGAGATTACTGGCTGATAACGAGAATCCAACACCCCCATATCTTCTCCCGACCTTCCTCTCTCTGCTCTCTGTCGGTCATGTCGGACCTGGAAAAAGCTGAAAAAATTTAAGCTATGGTGCGTTTGTGTGTGAGCGAGTGCAATGTTGTGTTGTGTGTGTGTATGTGCGTGTTCATGTGTGCAAGTAAGTTCCACCAGCGTGACACCAGG
The DNA here is from genome assembly GCF_963971535.1 of Notolepis coatsorum. Classification (NCBI taxonomy): domain Eukaryota; kingdom Metazoa; phylum Chordata; class Actinopteri; order Aulopiformes; family Paralepididae; genus Notolepis; species Notolepis coatsorum. Next base: position 160,670,889 of record NC_140165.1, on the reverse strand, counting down.
ACAGAGAACAGGCTGCCTCGTGGGAGGTTCCACCAGCGTGAAGCCAGGACAGAGAACAGGCTGCCTCATAGGAGGTTCCACCAGCGTGAAGCCAGGACAGAGAACAGGCTGCCTCGTAGGAGGTTCCACCAGCGTGAAGCCAGGACAGAGAACAGGCCGCCTCATAGGAGGTTCCACCAGCGTGAAGCCAGGACAGAGAACAGGCTGCCTCATAGGAGGTTCCACCAGCGTGAAGCCAGAACAGAGAACAGGCTGCCTCGTAGGAGGTTCCACCAGCGTGAAGCCAGGACAGAGAACAGGCTGCCTCGTAGGAGGTTCCACCAGCGTGAAGCCAGGACAGAGAACAGGCTGCCTCGTGGGAGGTTCCACCACCGTGAAGCCAGAACAGAGAACAGGCTGCCTGGTAGGACAACATGTGCAAAATACTGAATGAGTAATAAACGTACAAGCTAGTGATCTCACTGTGGGCTACTCACGTGAGGTGGGAACTGAATGTCGATGTTGATGTCTGAATCCTTGAATCCAAACTTGGTGCAAGATGATCCATATGGCCTGAGCTTGATCTCTAGAGAGAGAGAGTGAGAGACCAAGAGAGTGACACACGCAGAATTTAGAGCCATATGAAATCCGCGTTCACGGAATCGCGGAATTTACCAATAAAAATGGAATCAACTGTAAACGTGGAATATTGCAGAATTTGCCCTAATCTGGACTGAAATTCCGTGTTCGGGAGAACATGGAACGTTTGGTGCAAAGCAAACACGACCAGGGACGCTACAGCGTGTTACACACAACACGCAGCAATTTCCAAGCGTCTAGCTGCTTCGGTGTTAACGTTAACGTCTGAAGAAATTCCACACTAAGCCCTAAATTCAGAGCAGCACAGTATCCTAATGACTTGTATATGACCGGCGATAAGGTGTTTTGCAAATTCTATCAACATACTGGACTCGCAAAACACGTGCGAAGATCACTCTCCAAAAGCCATGTCAGGAACACGGAAAAACACTGTGCTTCAAAACACACCAGCTCTCTAACGATGATCCCTGGTGATCACAATAGATACAGCTAGAGGGCGAGGCTAATCAGACACTATTGTGATGAAATAGCTATGTAACGTTACAGTACATAGGACTAGAAATTATAGCTTCTTGCTAAATCTGGTGCACCCATCTATTTGTTTAATGCTAATTATTGTCAGTACACAGTCCTTTATAAACTAAAGGTGCCTAAATTATGCATTACTATATTTCATCACAATAGAATAGATATAGCTAGGCTACTTACATTGTGATAATGTCAGTAGTAGCTAGCTGTATCTATTGTCTACACTAGTGTATTTTAATTTAGTCACAATATTATTTGAAAAATATTGTGTAAAATTGAACTGTATTTCTGAGTTGCAGCACTTGACTGTTATATCTTATTAAATTGTGGAAATGTATTCATTCCCACTTATTAGACATTATTTCTGATGGTAAAATTAGCGTACAAAGCTAAATACAGAATTCTGAAATATTCAAACTAAAAAAAATGAATTTGGGGAAAATTTTAATGGAATTTGGAAAAAAATCTAACGGATTTCATATGGCTCTAGCAGAATTACATTCAAAATGAGCACAGAAAAAAACACTGTTCTTAGTCTAAAAGAGATGTTGTCCAATAACCTATTGGCATAGATACAGCTAACACAAAGGAAGGCAGTGACGCACACTTGTAGCCTTCACACAAAAATAACCTCTTCATTATAGATCTGTTCGCCGTTTACAAACATACTGTGTTTGAGCCAATAAGCAATACCAACTGAGTCACGTGACTAAGTTGTCCCGGACCTGCGTGAGCTGCTGCGCTAAAATAATACAATGGGGCTCTATGAAGAAACCATGGCACTCCTGTAGTATGACTGAGTGAGTCTTTCACCTTTTACATTATCTAGCTTTGGCATGGATTGATTGTTTAGATCGCTAGCATGGCTAACAAATGCAAATATATTGTAGTCTGCCCCGTTGTTCTGACCAGGATTACGTTCCTTTATGCCCCGGTGATGCGTGGGCACACTGAGTGGGTCTACGTGCCAACGTATTGACACAATAGTCTTCTAGAGCAGGGGTTCCCAACCTTTTTTCCCCCAGGGACCCCCAAACATCTGATGAAATTCCTGGACCCCCCTCCTAATAAAATACCATAAAATACTTTTTTTTGTCATTTTAATACTTTGTCATTTTAATAACAAACTGCTTATACACAGGCATATGCATCATAATTAGACCCACTATGCTTCTTTGACTTGTGCCTTCAATCAACAAATCTAATCTTGCACCATATGTATTTCAAAATGTTGGCCAATATTCAAATCCTGTATTCATCCTCTCAAATCAGGCCCTAATGGTGAACGGTTTGCATTTATGTTGAATGAAGTAAGAATCCACTGCAGTAAAAATATCCTCACCTCGAGTGGTGGCAGTAAGGTTGACTGACATGAGAATGTCCTGCTTCAGATCCTCATTTTCGATATATAATAAATAGGGCTGTCAGTTTATCGCGTTAATTAGATTAATTAATTACACAGCAAATTATCGCGTTATGAAAATTAACTCAAAATTAATTACAAAAATTTTTTTTTTTTTTTTTTTTTATACATTTTTTTTTGTATCTTATTCATTCCATGATAATGTAGAATACACATTTACAGACTTTTTTTTAATATGGTCCATTTGCATGTTCTTGGTATCTGATTCTAGGGACATCTATGAATCTCAGGGAATGTATTCCCAGTGTCAGAAATACTGTGGGCTAGATCCACAAAGAATGGATTGCACGGTGCAAGTTGCACCCTTACTTACAATTCATTATGAATTGAAAATGGGGGACCCTGATGTAAACAAGACGAAAGTCTTTCTCTGGTCTGCATCCCCTTAACAATTGTGTGTATTGAGCCGTACTGTACTGTACCCATTCTGCAATCTGTTAATAACATTTTCATTCAATCAATCAATCTGTGCGGTGATTGATTGAATGAAAATTTTATTTTGAGTAAATTTTAATGAACCCAATGAGAATATCAATACATTTTTTTTTATCTTTGACTGTGAATAACACCATGCTCAAATTGACCAGACCTGAAAAATCTAAGCAAATTAATAGATGGAAGATGATTAAACAGAAGGTTTTGTACTATATACAGTACTGAATTCTGCCATCTGGACACATGCAATTGGAAATATGATTATAGAAAATAGAATTTCAGGCATAAAATGGTTATGCGATTAAAATGCGATTAATTAGATTAATTAATTACAAATCCTGTAATTAATTAGATTAATTTTTTTAATCGCCTGACAGCACTAATAATAAACGATGAGCACAGCCTCGTCTGCAACAGTTGTAGTTTCATCAAGTTGTATGGCAAATGGACCCTTTCTAAGCTTTTCTGACAGCTGCTGCTCGCAATCACTTGACATCTTATCAATTCGGTCTTTGACTACATTGTTCGAGAGTGGTACTGATTTTAGTTTATCCGCCACCTGTGGGCCGCACAGTTTCTAAACCATTTTGATGCAGGCTGGTTTGATGAGCTGCTCGCCAATATTGTGCGGTTTCTTTGCTTTTGCAATTAAAAGCGAACACTCCAAGGAGGCTTCGGTAGCCTTCTGTAAATCACTGCCACCCCTGCTCCACGCTACTCTAACATCAACAGGCTTGTTCTTTCCTCCGAAAAAAGTCCGGATCCTTCCCAACGGTTTCTGGGTGCTTAGACGCCTGATGTCTCTTCAGCTTGCTGGGCTTCAGGCTCGAGTTTGCCAACTTTTCTCCACAAATCACACACTCAGGTCGTTTGTCTGGTCCCTCAGTGAAGCCCATGGTGATTTTCGCGATTGCTGTAGGTCCTAACTTTTTTTGCAGATGAGCTGCCGTCATCTCCTTTTCGTTTGTCACACATTTTCGCCTCTGGCGGCTGACTGCAGACAAGCCGAGAAAGTTAACTAGCGTGCTAGGCTAGCTACAGAAAGTGATAGTCAACTGATTCGCGTTTTAGCGGCTACCCGGTAGCCTACTGTTAACGTTCAAAAATCATGTCTAGATGTTTATTTATTTATCTTTATTTTTTATTGTAGTGGAGAGACTATTCATGCTTCTGATGATAAAAATAAGCTAATTAAATATTTCTCTGAAAGGGAAAAAAAAGAAGAAAAAACTCAAATCATCTGTGGTCTGGTGGACCCCCTGCGCCCCCTGGCGGACCCCCAGGGGGCGCAGGTTGGGAATCACTGTTCTAGAGCAGTGGTTCCCAAAGGTGGGCCGCGAGCAGCCACGGATGGGCCGCGAGATGATTTAAAAAAATAAATAAATAAAAAATAAAATAAAAAAAACATTTTTTTTATTTTATTTTTTTTTATTTTTATTTTTATTTTTATTTTTTTTGTCAGGCCACTGAACTTAGAAGCAGGCCAGGACAGTGTTTCTAGTTGTATTAAAAAATTCTATTCTATTGTATTCTAAAATGTGACTATATGGTTTTATATTAACTTAATAAATAAACAAAAACGAAAAATCTATTTATTTCAACAAACATTTCAAACTAAATAACAGATTATGCACATAAAACGCTGAAAACAACCGAAGCAACAATAGTATTTTAATGAGGCTATTATTATTATCATTATTATTTTGCAACAAGTTAGCCCTCTCATAAATAGCACATATAAATGAATAACTAACTTGAACTAACTTAATAGGATTGAAGTGATATTTGGCTTAAAAAATCGGTCGCCTGGCAAAAAAAAAAAAAAAAAAAAGCCAGACGATGTGCATTGGGCCGCGGCTCTCTGACGCCTTATTTTCTGGGCCCCGGCCTGAAAAGTTTGGGAACCCCTGTTCTAGAGCAGTGTTTCTCAACTGGTGGGTCGCGACCCAAAAGTGGGTCGCGGGGCAATTTTGAGTGGGTCACGGATGTGTGTATATATATATATATATATAGGAACAGATTGGACATTGAGCATGACCTCAGAGTTGCTTTGTCTACCATCACCCCAGACTTTGAGACTCTTGTCAGGAGCAAACAACATCCCCAGTTATCCCATTAGTTCCCTGGGATGTTAAGCTAAGAAGTCTGCTAAGAAGGATATATTATTTATTATTATTATTATTATTATTATTATTATTATTATTATTATTATTATTATTATTATTATTATTATTATTATTATTATTTTATTTCATTGTGTTTTTAGCCCTTAGTTGCACTTTTGTTGCAACCCCAGTTATCCCATTAGTTCCCCCAAAAATTAGGCCCGTTATGTTAAGCTAAGAAATCTGCTAAGAAGCATATATTATTTATTATTTTATTTCATTGGGTTTTTAGCAATAGTTGCACTTTTGTCGCACTTTTGTGTTTTTCATGTTTTGAAAAATTGCATATTACTGAATTTTTTTTACATAAATCATAGTGGTTCCAAATTTTGGGTCGCACTTAATGACTAAGGAAAATGTTGGGTCCCGAGGCTAGACCAGTTGAGAACCACTGTGGGCCTTGATGCTAAACGTGTAGACATAAATCCTCTGCGGTGTGGCATCTGTACCCGGCAGGACGGACAGAAGTAGGTCTTGCATGGTGGAGACGATCTGCCGCCTGCTCTCCACATCCTCGTCGCTCATCCCCTGCTCCCCCACCACGGCCTCCAGGGCGGCGCCCACCGCCACAATCTGCTCCGGCCCGGGGGGCAGGATCTCCGTCAGCATGGCCTGCTCCTGCATCTCCTGACGGGTGGGTCGTTGGGCAGAAAGGAGCACAGGTGAGTTTGTACGGTTGGCGGTGGGATTACATGTACTCCTCGAAATGAGACTAACACTTTTATTTTGAAGGCCAACCAGCTAAACTGGATGTCCCATTTCACATTATGTGTCCACCCCTAGTAATTGAAAAGGAAATCTGAACTCACCCGAACCCTCCTCTTGTGCCACTTGTCTTTAATGTGTCTGTGGCTGGCGGAGACGGAGTCCAGCAGCATGTCACACAGGGAGCAGCTGTACACTGCGTGGGGGTTACTGCGGGACCTCTGAAGCAACAGGGAACAATTGTAATCAGAAACCCCGCTTTATTCAACAAATGTACAGGAATTTTACTCGACTTGGTGCAGAGCCGGAGACATTAAACAACTCACAAGTTACAGTATGACAGAGACACATGATGACAGGTACAACTCATATGGAGCACAAGCACAGAATGTTAAAATGACAGACAGCAGACTCTACAAGCACAGAATGTTAAAACGACAGACGGCAGACTACGTATTCTCTATAGTACCAATGGTTCTCAACCTGGGGGTTGGGATCCGCCCTAGGGGGTCACGAAAAGATATACAAATACATGTCATGTTTATGGTACAGATTCTTCTTTCTTGTGAAATAAGTAGTCCTAATTGAAGACTAAAGTGCAGGGCTGTACAGTGCGATGATATCGTCGCGAATTGCCCCTTTAATTGGCCGTTGCGATTGGTAAATAGTATCTGGGGGCGGGCTTGCGAGTAGTGCTTTCAAGCCTTGGATTCGCATTTCACTCCTAAATTATCCAAGGCGTGTGATGACGCGATGCCGTCACTCACGCGAGCTGAGCAGTGAGCACTCAGCAGGTATGATCAGCGGGAACAATCGACTGAGCACTCACTCTGATAGACTGGCTGATTTAACTATGAAGAAAAGTAACGTTAGTATTGCTTCATATTTTCGACGCGCGACCTCCTATAGTGAGCCGAACTGAACTGAACTCAGACACACGGAGAGAGCTGCGGCGTCTCCGTGTGGCTGTTGTAAACACTAGTCTCTAGTGGGACACTGGGACCTCGGTGAGCCTGCCAGCCGGCTAGCTACTGATAGCTATCAACAAATGCTCCAGTAAGTCTAGTAGTGCATGATAGCTTGCGTTAGCTTACTGTTCAAAACGAAACGTCCCATTAAACTAAATAGTTCAGATAGCTCCGTCCTGATATCAATGTCTTATAACACTGAGTCGATGCGTATTCGAGCTGAGGGCACGCTGAATAGTCAATAGGGACCAGCTGCAGCGCCGGAGAATCCTGGCCGTAGCTGGAGGCTACAGTATAGGGCCCAGCTGCAGCTCCGGAGAATCCTGGCCGTAGCTGGAGGCTACTCAGTACACACAGACAGTGGAGCTGGTTGCATATAGCGAGCATTTAGACTTGTTGCGTGGTGGCGATGTCTCGCAGATAATACAACTACAAGTATGATTATATAATATATATATTTTATATAAAAAAAAATTATATAAAATAATTTTCTTCTTTTTTTTTTAAATCAAAAACAATCGATATAAATAATGGTAAAATTGTTATTTAAAAATTTGCCCCTAAAAAATATTTTTTGCCCCTAAATTTCTCATTTAGGGGCAAGTGTGCCCCTAGTGAAAAAGCTTAGCGTACAGCCCTGAAGTGCTCCTCCAATTACGAATCAAGTGAATAATACGTCAGCAAAACAAAGGAGATGATTGTGGACTTCAGGAGGTCGGGGGTCAAGGACTACAGCCCCCTCAGCATCGACGGGGCACCGGTTGAGAGAGTCAACAGCTTCAAGTACCTCGGAGCCTACATATCCGAGGACTTGACATGGACCACACACATTGACAGTGTTGTGAAGAAGGCACGACAACGCCTCTACTTCCTCAGGCGCCTAAGGAAGTTCCAAGTCAGCCAGAAGATCCTTAAGAACTTCTACTCATGTACAATAGAGAGCATCTTGACCGGCAACATCACCTCCTGGTTTGGGAATAGCACTGCACAAGACCGAAGCAGACTACAAAGAGTGACACGTTCAGCCGAACGCACAATTGGAGGGGGGCTCCCCACCCTCCAGAACATTTACTACAAGCGTTGCAAGGGCAAGGCTAAGAGAATCATTAAAGACTCCAGTCACCCGAACAACTGCCTCTTTGAACTGCTGCGGTCAGGCAAGCGATACCGGAGTCTCAAGGCGAGCACAGAAAGACTCAGAAGAAGCTTCTATCCCCAGGCCATCAGGCTGCTAAACGAACAATGAATGAACACTACACAACAACAACCACCAAACGCACATAGCACACACATCCACACGCACACACCCACTTTAAACAAACACACTGTAGCACCCACTCCACACACTTTATAGCACACACCCACTTTAAACAAACACACTGTAGCACCCACTCCCCACACTTTATATTTATATTTATGGATGAAGGATTGCACTACAACTCGTACACCTTACTGTAAATTGTACCTAAAATTGTACCTCATCCCATTTCTGCTTTGCACTAGATAGTACTGTACATTAGTACACTGCATAGTATTGTGTATTGTATATTATATGGTAACTCAGAACATTGTACATATGTCTATACCGAACACTGTGACCTCATTTTCTTCTTCTAAATTCATGCTATATTATGTTATTATGTTATTTGATACTATCTTGTCTAGCACAGTCTCTGGAGCGTAACAGTAAGAAGCATTTTGTATGAAAGTATTCTGTACTTCTGTATGACAACTATTAAAGAACTTGAACTTGAACTTAATAATAATTAGTACTTTATTGTAGGGATGCACCGAATGGGAAATTCTTGGCCGATACCGAAAATAGAAAACAGTTGGCCGAAAACCAGGGATGTCCGATATTATCGGCCGACCGATATTATCGGCCGATATCGGCAGTAAAATGTGATATCGGAAAATATCGGTATCGGGAAAAAAAAAGATTTTTTTTTCTTTTCTTTTTTTACATTTATTTAACCTTTATTTACCCAGGCAAGCAAGTAAGAACCAATTCTTATTTTATTTATTGTCAAAAGTATGCATGTTGGTTTAATTCAACAACAAGAGATATGTAATGTTAATTTTTACTTTTTTAATTATCATATTTTGCACAGATAATGCTTACATTTAGAAAGCCTTTTGAATGCATCCAGTGAAATTATTAATTACCTGAAATTATTCAGTTTTTTTGGGGGGAAACCCTGCATATATCGGTATCGGTTGATATCGGTATCGGTATCGGTATCGAAATTAAGAGTTGGACAATATCGGAATATCGGTATCGGTAAAAAAGCCAATATCGAGCATCCCTACCGAAAACCGAATGCCGAAAGGCCGAAAATGATTCATAGAATAGATTTTTTTTACCAATGCTGTGGAACATTATGATTATGGAAAAATATATGATCATGGCAAAACTTAACTTAAATAATAAATAATCACTATTATGGGTCCATAAAACATTTATTCAGCACTTCTGAATGCATACAGCACATAATTCCATCTTTTCTCTGGCTGCCGCGGCGGACATCTGTGCTCTACTGAGCGCACCTTTCTAGTCCCCAGTTGAATGTGCTCTCTTGACTCGGCACAGTAGACGCTTGACGTGTATGCTCGAGAAAGATTATATTATCAACGACAGACAGCGTCAATGTGAGAAACACTATCCCCCCCCCCCCTCTCGCTCTGAATAATATGCATATTAGATCACTCAGTGATTAACCGCGACGGGCATATAGTAAATAAGGATGTTAAAGACGCATTTATTGGACTCGTTGCGCGCAGAGTTTACATAGAAACAGCGCAACTCCCGACAGCGCGACATCATCACAACAACACGCGTTAGGTTACAGGTTGTTTCTGTTTCGGCATTATATTTTCGGTGAAAAAACTCGGCCGAAAGCCAAAAGGACATTTTTTGCCATTTTCGGCCGAAAACTTTCGGTAGCCGAAATTTCGGTGCATCCCTACTTTATTGTCCCAAAGGATAAATTATTTATTTGCATTTGACCCTAACTTCGCACTTATTGGTCAATGCTGTCGGTCTGGGGAGGGTGTAGACTACCACATGCCTCCTCTGATACATGTGGAGTCGCCAACCTCTTCTTTTCACCTAGCGAAGAATTTCACTGGGAAGGGGCGGAACAAGCGCAGAGGTTCATGCTAACCCCCAGATCCCTTCCCTGCTAAACAGGTCTCATACCCCACCGGCTTCGCACCCGCAAACACTGCCAATTGTGTTAGTAGGAAAGTCTGAACAAGCCGGAGGTACCGCTGCTGGGGATTGAACCTGCGTCTCTGGCGTCAGGCAAGTTATTTTATCTCTGCACAACCCAGGCATCTGGCAACATTTTTCAAATATTGATATATATACATTAACCTCTTACCATGGATGGCAGAAATGGATTTTCAAACTTTTTTTTTGGCGTCGGTTTCAGGGTTTCCGTTAGAAAAAATTGTTGCCGGTCTCCGTGACCTGCAAGATTTCAATCTACCGGACAAATGAGATTAATTCCGGTCATAGTTTATTGAGCTTTAAAACAATTGATATAGGCTATATAAAGAATGTCATCCTCAAGGCATGTAGATTTATAATATTATTACTTAAAACAAGGCTACTTTTGCGTATAGTCATTAATATATTCCAAATAAAATAAGTCCCTCGATACTCCGTGCTGCTGCTGACTTGAAATAAAATAGACCGCGTATGTGGGCAGTCGGTCCGACACTAAACAGCAGTCTGTTATAATCACATTTTTATGAGCTAACGAATTCCGTTATATTGGACATTTGTATTAATTATATCAAGCGAAGAACTGAGAAATTTTGCAGAGAGAGACGGCAACATTATCGTGGGTTTGCGTGATGTATATCTCCACCTCCCAACGACTTGGTGCTGGTCATAATGTCCGGTGAAAACAACTCCCTCCAAGCACAACTTGACCACCCGAACCGTACCAAAACAGGCCAAAATTAAATAGCCCATGCGACGAACGATTCATTACATTCGTTTCATCGTTGCTCCACCAAGCAGCCGGTCCAACAATGAAAGCTGTTATCAGCGCGAGCCGGCCGCAGTTAGTTTGCAAGAAGCATCCAGCTGCAGACCCGCAGAGCAGCTTTCCAGGTCTGGGGACCGCACTGTGCCAGCAAAGCTGGTGGGTTCTGTGGGTCTGCAGCTGCATGCCTTCCGCAAATCCAGCAGCAAGCTCTCGCTGAGCGAAGCAACGACAACAAACGCAATGATTGTTTCGTTCATCGCATAGGCCACCCAACTCCAGCCCATCCAAATACAATTCAAATAATCAAACTGTGCCCAGAGGGAACTATTTTCACCGGACACTATGACCGGAGAGATTAAATATGTGGGACTTCAACAGATTTTGCCGGTCAAATACCGGTAATTACCGGCTAACGGAAACGCTGGTCGGTTTACTAAAACCTCTCTCAAACACTAATTTAATTTCTGAATGGATTTTTATAAAATCAGGACCTGTACTACACAAGACTTCAGGCTATGGAACCACAGTGTTTTCCAGCTCATACCACTATGATGGAATAATGGAATCTTGCAACCACCTCTTGCAACCAAATGTGAGTACACAAGTTAAAGTTCAAACCTCTGTTACTCTATTTCATTAGCACTAAAAGTGATTCTCCTTTTTGCATTAGTAACTTCAGAAATGTTATCTTTCAAAAGAGACCAGGCTCATGCATGTGCTATAAGTATCAAGTATAAAGCTAAGCTTTGCTAACAGGGAACAAAGTGAACTTTTTGGCTTACCAGCCAGGCAGATTTTTTTTACCAGCCAAAAATGTGAAATAGCTTTTTAGTATATCGCCATGTGTAATTATTATTGCTATATAGAGGGCTCTACGCTAACCTTTTCCCCAAAAAAAAAGAATTAGGAGCACACAATGAAATTTAGGAGCACAGTGAACATTTTTCAAGTAACAGAGTTTATTAACAAACTATTTATTGCATGCATATTATACTGTGCATGCAGGGACCGAAACTAAAGCCCGCCGCCCGCCAGGGGCGGGCTGTTTTTACCTTTGGCGCATGACACTTAGAGGGCTGCCCGCCGTGTGGCGTGTAGACGTGTAGTTCATAACTTCATAACAATACTCTTGTGCGAGTACAGATTATAGCCGCTCGTCTTTTTTTTCTCCACCGCGAGATCGTTAAAAAACTACAAGTCCCACATCGCACTAGGTCCAATCACAGTAGAGTGACGTGCCTGGTTTCATGAGAAAAAAAGCAAATGACCAATCGGAAGCTATCATTTGGCTTGTTTACTTCCATCTGCTCTAGTCTATATCGGACCTCCAAGAGCTAACGTTACTGTTTAAACAATGACCCAGTCAACTATTCACTTTTAGTTTAATACATGACGAGGCATTGTCTAACGGTATCTAGCTGGCATTTTGACTTATTGCGTGGTGGCGATGTCTCGCAGATAATACAACTACAAGTATGATTATATAATATATATTTTATTTAAAAAAAAAATTATATAAAATATATATATATTTTTTTTTTAATCAAAAGAAATTTGGCAGGTAAGAAATATGCTTGGCGGGTAGACTCTTCCCATCTACCCGCCACTGGCCGGTGAGTCAAAAAGTTAATTTCGCTCCCTGTGCGCATGCGTGTGTGCCAGGGCTGTACGTTAACTTTTTTTGCACATAGCACTGGTGCTACAGAGGTTGATAGTTTTGTAGCACAGGCCAAAATCTTGTAGCACAAGTATAAAACGTGTTATATTTGTAACAGTCACAAATGTGCCTATTGTATTTGTGTTATTTAGTTGCAGTGCCATGTTTGGCTGTCATTTAGTATATCGCCATGTGTTATTATTACTATAATAGTAATACTCTCATATGCTATTTTCAATTAATATCATAAACAACATAAGGAATATTAGCATAATTTTGAGTGGACTGAAGGAATGAGTCAGCGTTAATAGTTTTAAATGCAAATAATGTATTGAAACATAGAAGTGGGGTCGGTTGGGACACACACACACACAATGGGGGACCCTGATGTAAACAAGACAAACGTCTTTCTCTGGTCTGCATCCCCTTAACAATTGTGTGTATTGAGCCGTACTGTACTGTACCCATTCTGCAATCTGTTAAATAAAGTTTACATTCATTCATTCACACACACTGTTTCAACTCACCACCCCCGCATCATATTGTAGTCCAGTCTTCAAACTTCCACTCCTCTCGAAATTTTTTATATTTGAATATCAACATTATCTGTCCATCCTCAGTTTACTATAATATACTCCTGTCCCGAGTCCTGACTAGTGACTTCATCGTCTTTCCAAACGCACGCACGCACACACACACACAGGGAAGGGGAGAGAGTGCCCCCCATTTCCCTTTCCACACTGTGTCTGCTGGCTCTGCCTGATCAGGATTAGCTTGTTAGCTTGCTAACGTTGTAGTGATTGTAATGGTACATAAACGTTAATTTCGGGCGATGTGCGCATAAAGGAATGGCGACGGTGCAAAGCATGTAGATGCATTTGACCCGTTGCGAGAAAAAAAAAACACAACGGACTTATTTCGGGACGTGTAGGCGCACTGCTGTGTGCGCACCAACACGCTGCTCTGCTTGCAAGCACGGATAGGGCGGATATGACTCGTCGAGTTGTCACAGAGTTTTTTCAAAATAAGAGTATCATATGCACCTGAATGTTGCTAGCTGTCGATCCTAGTTATTATAGCTGGAGCTGCGCGTGGGCAGAAATGAGACCCGCTACAGGATTTTCAAAATAAGAGTATCTATATGAACCGAATCCCTATCGCACCAGTGCTAGTGAAGTAAATCCATTCATCGCACAGACCGCTGTTGCTGTAGCACGTGCGAGATATATGTCGCACTGTACACCCCTGGTGTGTGCGTGTGCATGCATACTAAGGGTCAACATCTGTGCAATAGCACATACCACCAAAATCACACATTGGCCCATGCCTACTAGACGCAAAGGATATCGGTTGTCAAGCTGCTTTTGTATGTTGTACTGTTGTCACAATACCAACATTTTGACTTTGATACAGATACAGATAGGAAAGGTAATGGAATATATTATTAGATGACAGAACATGGAAAATTCTTTATACAATTATTTAATTCATTATAATTTAAACGCTATTGAATAATAGTTAATCAATAGTAATTAATACAATTATTCTGTTACAGCTACTGAGCTATATACTATAGCTACTGTCCATCAATATCTTCCTTTTGAATTAAATAGGTTCAGGAGAGAGATGTAGAGGGAGAGAGAGCGAGACACACACACACACACAGAGAGAGAGAGATTCTCAGCCCTCCCTTCCCTCACTATGCCTCTGAGCGTCCCCAGTGATTAGCGTTAGCAGTAGTTAGCAGGTTAGCTTAGTTGGAGTACTCAGTTAGCAGATAACATTACAGTAGTTATTGTTTTTTAGCGCGACAGGACTGGCGAGGATGCAAAGCATGTTGGAACCGCTGCTCGCAGAGTTTTCGTTGCACATAGAAGCAGCTCGAGATGAGTTGTTACAGAGCTGATCCACGCTGCTCCGTGTCTATTATGAAATGACAATTGCGCAGTTGTTGACACGCCCACTACACAAGACGATTTACTTGCACACTGTGCTCCTAAATGATTTTTCCGGTTTGCACAAATCTATTTTTATAGGCAAAAGCGAGTGAAATGCTCGCACTGTATAGCCCTGATATAATACTATGCTCATATGGCTCCCAATTATTTATATAGCTCCCAATTATTTTACACGCCAGAGTGGCTGAGTAGCCTCTGTAACAAATTTCCCAGCCAAAGAGGAAATCTACACGCCATTGGCATTTGGCGGGTGCTTATTTTGTTTCCCGTTTGCAAAGAGAGTATGCAGTCCTCAAGTTCAAGTTAGAAAATGGCCACTTTTCTGCCTGCCTGTTAAGAGGTTAAAATGCCCATCCCTACTGCGTGTCTCTGACGAGTCCGTCTCACCTTCTTCAGTCTGAAGATTTGATCTCTGAGCAGTCGCTCCTCCTCCTGGTGTAAGCCCTGCAGCTCTTGAGGCGAGAGCGCAGACTCGTCGATCACCGGGCCCCTGTCTTCTTCGCCGAACCCACGCCTCCGCCCCCGGTTCCTCCGCCTGCCGCCTGGAGGAGAGGACATGTCATCAGTGTAGGAGAGGACGTGTCATCAGTGTAGGAGAGGATGTTTCATCAGTGTAGGAGAGGACATGTCATCAGTGTAGGAGAGGACGTGTCATCAGTGTAGGAGAGGACGTGTCATCAGTGTAGGAGAGGACGTGTCATCAGTGGAGGAGAGGACGTGTCATCAGTGTAGGAGAGGACGTGTCATCAGTGTAGGAGAGGATGTGTCATCAGTGTAGGAGAGGACGTGTCATCAGTGTAGGAGAGGACGTGTCATCAGTGGAGGAGAGGACGTGTCATCAGTGTAGGAGAGGACGTGTCATCAGTGTAGGAGAGGACGTGTCATCAGTGTAGGAGAGGACGTGTCATCAGTGTAGGAGAGGACGTGTCATCAGTGTAGGAGAGGACGTGTCATCAGTGTAGGAGAGGACGTGTCATCAGTGTAGGAGAGGACGTGTCATCAGTGTAGGAGAGGACGCGTCATCAGTGTAGGAGAGGACATGTCATCAGTAGAGATCAGAATAGGGTTTTTTGCAGTAATTCCATGATGTCTACATCTATGGCACAAAGATGTGGTTCTCATGTGTCAAGGACCCCTGAATAGATGCACATTAGGCACCAGACCCTCATTTGATAGGATTGTCTCTGGGACTAGAGCCATATGAAATCAGTTTTATTTATTTCCAAATTCCATTTAATTTTTTTCCAAATTCCGTTTTAATATTTCAGAATTCTGTATTTTGCTTTGTACGCTCATTTTACCATCAGAAATAGTGTCTAATAAGTGGGAATGAATAAATGTCCACAATTTAATAAGATATAACAGTCCATTTAATAGGGCTGTCTTAAATACTTCGAAGCTTCGTTCGATGGGCATGGGATTAGAATATGAAAATAAAATTTGATTATTAAAAAATATAAAAATATAAATGATATATATATATTTTTTTGCTAAATCAACTCTGCCTCTCTTTGTTAACTACAACAAGCAATGCTGTTTGTTATTTAAGATGAGGTCGGACTCAGCACTGACAGATTTGTGTTCATTGTGCTGCTTTTATAAAGCCTCAAATGACTGCTTACAATATTTCATGAAAGCAAAGTGTTTTGTTTGTCTAAGATTTAAAAAGGTTTAAACTTTACAGCACTGACAAAGTTGAACAAAGTGCTGTACAAGTCACACAACATAATAAAAAAAATAAAAATAAAAATTTTTTACAGTCGATTTTTATTTTTATTGCTCAATTCCGCGATTCCGTCCGCGATTCCGTGATCGCGGATTTCATATGGCTCTATCTGGGACCCCCCACCTGAAAAGATTTGGGTTGTTAGATATGATTAAGAATAGGCTTGGGCGGTATGACGGTATTAAGGTATACCAGGGTATTTAGAAATACCTACGGTATTGATTTTCAATACCGTCCGTCACCGTCAAAATCACAGATGCGCTTCAGTTTCTATAACAGTGAAACGGAGTTTTGAGTGTAGTGCACACACGCGCCAGCAGAGGGCGAGACCGCTCTAGTGGAGCGAGTGGGTCACAACGGTGTTCACGTTTTACGGTAATGTTGCGACAGTGCTGTGAAAATACCGTAAAGCGTTGTGACGAGAGCAGTGTTGTTGTGGCGCAATCAGTCTCTTATTATATGTGAACTAAATTATTATATGTGAACTAAAGAGTACAAGGTTTACACAACAGCCCCCACCCGCCTTTTTATTGTATCTGTACCGTCCTGTACTATCCGCTGTCAGCTGTTTATCTCTCTCTGTGAGCTACTGAGCTTGAATAACTAGCGTTAGCTCACGTTAAGTAGTGTTAGCTCTGCGGCTAATCTTAGATTACCCTGAACTAAATCAATGACTAGGTTATAAAGCATTCGAGTAGTTTTCACTGCACATAGAAGTAGCCAAACAACGGGAGCATTTCGGGAGCATATGACCAAAACCCAGGCAATTTCTAGCCCTTAAGGAATCAAATAGTCTGCCATGGCTATAGGCTAGATGCTAACGCTAAAACGGTGCGGGCTTCTACCGGTGCGGGACTACCGTTCTGAGAGCTGACGATGATTTGTTTACTTGGTAACACGTAACCCCCCCCCCCCCCCCCCCCCACCCCGCGGATGAAAATGAAAGTCATACCGTCAAATACCGTGCACCGGGGTATTATAACATAAAGGTTTGCCGGTTTGAAAATAAGGATACCGCCCAAGCCTAATTAAGAACATAATTATATAGTTGTTTACAGTAGATAGGAGATAACAGTGGACCTAGAGTCAGAAGAATAGTCACTCTTATCCAGGGATTAAAGCAAAAACAAATCTACTGACTGAATTTTTTTCAGGCCAAGTAATATTCTTATTTTAACCTACACTGTAATTTTTTTTTCTCTTTTTTTTTTTCTTTTTTTTTAATAGCGTTAGCGTTTTAAGGGAGCCTACTTGTTTCGGTTTCGTCGATAATCCAATGTACAGTTACCCACCCCCCCCACCCGGCCTACCCAACCCACCCCCCCACCCACCCAACCACCTCCAATGTACAGTTTCTTCGTCAAATGTATATACCGTAATTCCTCTAATAGTGACCCGGGCTTGTATTTGCTTAAACTGTAGCGGGTACCAGGCTTATATTAGGAGGAGGCATGTATAAGAGAGAGGCCTATAAATCAACATTTTGTGTCAGTTTGAACCCAGTAAAATGTACTGGGTTCATTTATTGAAACCAAGTACTGTATGAAATAGTAAACAGTGCAATTACAGGTGGTCACTGGTCATTTCAACGTTTTCAAAGTGAAATCAAGTAACTAGCTCAGTATGCAGCTCAGTATATTAGTAACCCGGCTTGTATTAGGAGGTCGGCTTATAATTGCTTAGCTCAAGAGCGCACCCGGCCATTAATAGAGACCCGGCTTGTATTTGAATACCGGTCACTATTAGAGGAATTACGGTACTCTTTTTTAGACTCTTATTGTATCACAAACAATACTGTATTTGTAAATCTTGTATGTCATAAATGTATAGATGTAGCAGTATTGTCTATCTGTATGTCATGTATGTCATATATGTTATGATGAATTGAAAATGGGGGACCCTGATGTAAACAAGAGGAAAGTCTTTCTCTGGTCTGCACCCCCTTAACACTTTAATCGCCGGAGACGCCGAAACCCGTCTTTCCCCGCCATGCTCATTCTGCCGAAGACGCCGTAACACGTCTTTGATATCAATATTTCAAAAATCTGTGATCGAAATCATATTTCTCCCCCGGGGACCTGAGATATACTGCTGAGCTCCACTCAACTCTCTAGCGGTTCAAGAGCGCCATCTGGTGGCCGATCGGGGGATCGCCCAGGGGAGAAACAGGATGTAGAAGCTGGTGCCCATTTCAATTCGATCCGATTAATAGGTCAAATTAGGGGCACATTTTTTAATAACAATTTTACCATTATTAAAAAAATATGTTCCTCCTGCCTCATTACTGTGGTCCTTTTATTTAACATTATGTGCGTTTGTTTTCAGGTTTGTATCTTTTATAATGAACCAACTGAGAAAGTGTGTAAATCACTAATAGAACAAAAACAACAAACTGTGTGTGTGTGTGTGTGTGTGTGTGTGTGCGCGCACTTGTGTAGTGCTCCTTGAATGAGATCACCACAACACACACACACCATTGCATTAATCAGGAGGACAAGAAACTCTGCATACATTTGTTCCACAATGAAAAGTGCTTTAGAAATCAAATGAATTATTATTATTGTAAATAACCCCATGAAAGGTTTATTATTTGTATGGGTAATTACCTGCTTCATATTTGTGATGTTACTGGTTTCAGTGTGTGCCTAAAGTGATCAATGTGTTGGGCCGTTTATAGAGATCTATGCCAATTAATGTTTATGTATATCCAGGACTTTTTTTTAATAAGAATTGAGAGGTATTTGTATATGTAACCTTTATTTTGAAAACAGTGTTGCGACGCAACCTTATTTACATTTGCGCTTTTGACAGTGAAATGTTCAGTCCAACTTAGCTCGAAGGAAAGACTAATCAAAAAGGTTTAATTGACCCGTATGAGGCTCTTACGGTAGGACTTTGATTGTTTATAGAAGTGGAATGTAATACTATGCTAAACGAGAAATAAACAGTGATTTTATCGTTCCGTGAGCTAACGTTAGTAGCTACCTAGTGTTGGCTCTATCGTTCCGTGAGCTAACGTTAGTAGCTACCTAGTGTTGGCTAAGTAGCTATCGTTCCGTGAGCTAACGTTAGTAGCTACCTAGTGTTGGCTCTATCGTTCCGTGAGCTAACGTTAGTAGCTACCTAGTGTTGGCTCTATCGTTCCGTGAGCTAACGTTAGTAGCTACCTAGTGTTGGCTAAGTAGCTATCGTTCCGTGAGCTAACGTTAGTAGCTACCTAGTGTTGGCTCTATCGTTCCGTGAGCTAACGTTAGTAGCTACCTAGTGTTGGCTAAGTAGCTATCGTTCCGTGAGCTAACGTTAGTAGCTACCTAGTGTTGGCTCTATCGTTCCGTGAGCTAACGTTAGTAGCTACCTAGTGTTGGCTCTATCGTTCCGTGAGCTAACGTTAGTAGCTACCTAGTGTTGGCTCTATCGTTCCGTGAGCTAACGTTAGTAGCTACCTAGTGTTGGCTCTATCGTTCCGTGAGCTAACGTTAGTAGCTACCTAGTGTTGGCTCTATGATCGTTCCGTGAGCTAACGTTAGTAGCTACCTAGTGTTGGCTCTATCGTTCCGTGAGCTAACGTTAGTAGCTACCTAGTGTTGGCTCTATGATCGTTCCGTGAGCTAATGTTAGTAGCTACCTAGTGTTGGCTCTATCGTTCCGTGAGCTAACGTTAGTAGCTACCTAGTGTTGGCTCTATGATCGTTCCGTGAGCTAATGTTAGTAGCTACCTAGTGTTGGCTCTATCGTTCCGTGAGCTAACGTTAGTAGCTACCTAGTGTTGGCTCTATCGTTCCGTGAGCTAACGTTAGTAGCTACCTAGTGTTGGCTCTATCGTTCCGTGAGCTAAGGGCAAGGCTCTGGCAGCGAGTCTGTCTGTCAACAACTTGCGAGCAAGCCAGCTGGTACCGATACTGCAGAAAGTATCGGTACTTCGGGAAATGAGTATCGAAGCCGTTTTAAATATTCAGTATCGATATTTATCGATACTTCGATATTTTTGACAACACTAATACTCGCCAGACTGGCGAGTGGTCTTCATGAATCACTCGCTGTTGTGAAGGGCCAGATTAAACCGAATATATATATTTATTTATATATACATATTTAATTGTATTTGTATATTCTCTAATATTCCCTGATATCCCTTGTATATTCCTTGTA
Source organism: Notolepis coatsorum (assembly GCF_963971535.1). NCBI lineage: Eukaryota > Metazoa > Chordata > Actinopteri > Aulopiformes > Paralepididae > Notolepis > Notolepis coatsorum. The sequence goes on along the minus strand of NC_140165.1, from coordinate 160,650,598 downwards.
CAATATGCATTGAATATCCATTCTAGCCTACTGAACATCCCATAATAGTCTCCATTCTACTATTGGTCGAGACCTTGGTGCCAGGCTGCCATACCCCTCAGACCCAGTTCAAACGTACCGCTCGACATGTACGAACAAGTCCTAGTTCCGCGTAGGAATTTGGCTACCGCACCACTAATGGGACTATTTGTTCATAGTGCGTATATATATACTGCGCTACTAAAGTAGGACTTTCTTTTCAGTCCAGTTTCTTACCCTCCAATAGAGTCACAGACGTAAAGCCTCCCCGCGATGCCACGTGTGGGAGTAAGGCCAAGTTCGGCCTACCATCGGTATTGAGACATCGTGTATATTAATATTTGAATAGTCATATTTGGCACTATATCGTCGAGTTGGACGTAGTCTATTAAGCTAATAATAGTCTGTTAATATATAGTGCTTCGTGCGGTGAGAATACTACCGTAGTCAGTACCCCATCGTTTCGGGCAGAGAACTGGCTGCTTACCCAGGGTGGTTGACCCTATGTGAAGCTGCACCCGAGGAGCCCCAGAGCCGACGAGCGAGTGGACCTGTATACCGGATTATTCTACCGACGACAGCCCGCCTTCCCAGGCACGGATTATGCTTTGGATACTTTGATTATTCTATGGATAAAGACCCCCGACACTACCGTGTGTTGGAACCCCCCCCCCTGGAGAGGACGCAAGGTGAGGAGACGCTCTGCAAGACGAGGTCTCTCCACATCTCTCCCCCGTGGACCGGAGAGAGCCGGCCCACAAAGAGTCCACCTGCTTTCATCTGTGGTCCAAGGATCGCCGGCGCATTGAACGGCACTACAGTGGGTTCACCTGGGATACCCTTGGCCGGACGAGGCAGCTGGATTCTACCCCCCCCCCCCTCCTACTCCTGTCGGCTTACAAGCGACCGGATTAACCCCCTCTAGTGTATCCAGCCTATAATCATTAAAGTATCATTGCTGTTATTCCAGGTCGTATATTTACCACCTGCGCCTTCAGAGATTGGACATTATCTATTGATATACCGACGAATACTCCTTGCCATAAAAGTGCATACTATTTCAATTCATAAATGTAATTAAGTGATTAAGTGCTTATTCTACACACCATCGCTGTGTAGGAAATAAAGACCTGTTTCTAATTCGTACATTTGTGTTGGATCCGTTTCATCTACGTGAGAGTGTTCATGATAATATATTTATGCCGTGTACTGGGTGGCCGAATATTAAGTACAAAGGTAGTGGTAGTAAGTATCACATCTAGTAATACAGTCAGGGAATTGTACCCCTCAGTTACAATTGGTCCTTCGAGCCGGAGGGTAATTAGTGTAATATTAATATAGTGTTATTAATATTGAAATGGCCTATGATGAACACTCCACGAAACGATCCTCCTAACCAACGCCCGCAGCGCGAACGACGGCTCCCTCAGTACTTAGAGGCTTACGCTGTCAGTCAACAACCTAGTCTTCTACTAACAGTAAACGCGGTAAAACTAGAAAGTAAAAGTATGTCTAACCCCAACGCCCAGACTACCCCGACCATAGAGGCCCCTACGGGCTCTAATGTAACTGACCAAGTTCACGGTGGGGACCAGTGGGAACCAGACATGACTTCACACCCCGCCAGTACTGAAGAAGTAGTCCCCGATGAGTCCCGGGAGGAATACAACGCTACCGAGAGAGAACTCGGCACGGAAGAAGACGGGGAGAGCACCGTGGAGATAGAGCTCCAAGGCTCTGCAAGGAGTACCCCGAGGGAAGGCTCCCCTATACAACCGCCTTCTCCCAGCGAGGCAGAGAGGACCCTACAGCAGGCATTCCTCGTCAGCCTGAAAGCCTCTACTGAACGCGATAGACTCCAGGGTGAACGCGATCGATTGCAGCTACAGCAACGGAGCGAAGAAGAGCACATACGCCTGGAAATAAGACGCATTCAGATGGAAGAGAATGTGGCCCGAGACCGAGCAGACAGCCAGCGAGCAGCTGCTGGTGCTCTACGGGACGCAGAGCGCGACAGACAGCAGTCGCAACTAATAGAACAGCTGATCAGACGGACAACACCCTCTCCCTCCGCCAGAGGCTCCAGGAACTCGTCTAGACACACCTCCAGGGCGGCATCCCCTAGCCGAGTAAACAACCCTGAACTTGACCAACAGACGAGGTCTATACCCCCCACAGACCACCTCCCCCCACCGGTCCAAGCGAGACCTAGCAACCGGGAAGGAGCAGCATATCCTGTGGAGAGGCTAAACCAGAGACTACAAGCACTGGATGACCTAACTGAAGACGAAGAGGAAGAGGAGGAGAACCGCGCCCGAAGACAGCACAGTACTCTACCGGACCAGGAGGTCCGGTACAGCCCAGGCTATACTCCCGCGGAGCTGCGCTACAGACCCCCGACTCTATACACGGGTGAGCACGACGCACGACCCGCACCAAGGAACAGCACCTGGACAAGCGGGCCATGGTACACTGCCGGTACCAGCCCATACCAAGGAGCGGGAGGAGACTCGCCTAGGAGGCCTCCCCCCCAACGCTCGCCGATGTATCCACAGTCAGCGTCATACATTGGCACGCCTATGGTACCCGACTTCACCCAAGAGAACCGGGCCCAGTATACAGAACTCCGCATGTGTCTGGAGACCATGTTGGTGGATGTATTGGATGAACGCCACAAATACGCCATCCTACTGCAGCACTTAAAGGTGCCCCGCGCACATAATATAGCGCTCGCCTACGCGACTTCCACCACCCCATACACAGCAGCGCTGGTAGCATTGGACCAGAGGTATGGGCGCATATGGGATTACGTGATCCAGGAGATCCGACACATCGACCGCTTACCCCCAGCAATAGACAATCGAGCACTGGACGACCTGTCCATCAGAGTGCAGTCCCTGGTAGGGATGTTGGGAGCGCAAAGAGAGAAGGGGAAGTATGAACTTTACGCCAACTCAAATGTGGAAAGGATCCTGGAGAAGCTGCCGCCCGCTCGTCAGGAGCGCTTTAGGCGGCAGAGGGACCACAGAGACCCGAATGGCCCCGAACCGAACCTCCTCGATCTAGCAGACTTCCTGGCGAGAGAAGTCAGCAGCCTACGGCTAGATACATTCGGACGGAGCACCCCTGGCTCCAGAGAAGGAACCAGACGACTAAATGATGGAAGAAGATCGGTGACTGTGATGCACCAATCGGAGTCAGTACCGAGCAGCAGGAGCAGGAGCCACAGTACCCCCTCCAGAACGGAGAAGTGGAAGATAGTGTGCCCCTACTGTGAGAAAGAACACTGGCTAGCGCAATGTGACTCCTTCCCCAAGCTGAACGCGGAGGAAGCAGGTCAATGGATAAAGTCCAACAAGCGCTGTTTTCGCTGTGCGCGCTCACACATGGCAGCCGAATGCCGCTTAAAGAAAAGGTGCACCAAGTGCGATGGAGCCCATCTGGACATACTTCACGACAGTAACAGACGGCGCCCTTCACCTGCACCATCCAGCCGCAAAGCGAGCGTCATGTACATCGATCCCGCCAGCAGCAGTGGAGCCCGAGTACTCCTAAAAGTAGTGCGTGTGACACTAAGCTACCAGAATAAAGTCCTGGATGACGGGTCAGAGAAGACCCTGCTGCTCGCCTCCGCTGCGGCCCAGCTAGGGCTGCGGGGAAGCGAAACCCAAATGACAATTCGGACAATAAGACGAGATTTGAAGACGATAAAGGGCGAGAATGTCTCATTCTCTATCGCAGCAAGCGGCCAGCCTGAGCGACGGTACCAGATTGCAGACGCTTTCACCAGCCAAGAAATAGGACTGTCGCGGTACACATACCCCGTCGCCAAGCTGATGGAGAAATATGCACATCTGCGCAAGTTACCGATCCCGCTCATAGACAATGCTATGCCGACCCTGTTGATAGGCTCCGACCATGCAGACCTCATTGTCCCGATAGACCGGGTTCATACCGGACCCCGAGGCTGTCCTGCAGCAGTCGAGACCCGTTTGGGATGGACTCTCCAAGGCCCGCTCGCCAAATCTCTCAACCGAAGTACAGCCACTAGATGTCTCCACTCCCGAGTCACAGAGGGAGAAACCGCACTCCTGCAACACGTAGAGCGGCTATGGAGCTTGGAACAAATGCCCTTTAAGAATGGAAAGAAAGACATTCGCTCTAAAGATGACATTTACGCCATTCACCTCCTCGAGACAGGGACCAAGAGAGTCCCGGTCAACGGCGTGTTGAGATACGCCACGCCACTCCTGCGGCGAGAAGGAATGCCTACTTTCCACGCCAAGACAGACGCCATAGAACGGTACCTGCTGAACACGGAGCGGCGCTTAGCCAAGAACCCCGCCCAAGAGAGTGTATACCGCGCTGAGATTGAGAAGCTCATCACAGCGGGACACGTCACAAAGATGGACATTAAAGAGGCTGACCAGACCACTGAATCGTGGTACGTGCCCCACCACAAGGTCCATCACAACGGTAAAGACCGCATAGTATTTAACTGCAGCTACCAGATCGGATCCCAAAATCTGAATAAAGAGTTACTGCCCGGTCCCACACTCGGCCCCTCCCTACTCGGCGTTCTACTCCGCTTCCGCCAGGAAAAGGTGGCCATCAGCGGGGACATTAAAGGAATGTTCCTGCAGGTGAGATTAGTAGAGGCGGACAAGCCCCTGTTACGGTTCCTATGGAGAGAGAAGCCAGGAGATGAGCACCCAGCCATCTACCAATGGGAAGTCCTCCCCTTCGGAACGACGTGCAGCCCCTGCTGTGCGACATTTGCACTACAGAAACATGTAGCAGAGGACCCAGCAGCGGACGAAGAGGTCCGACGCAGCGTAAAGAACAGCTTCTACGTAGACAACTGTCTACAAAGCCTTTCAACCCAGGAAGAAGCCGAGGCTCTCCTGATTAAACTCCGCGCCTCATTGATCAAAGGCGGCTTTGATCTCAGGCAGTGGGCCAGCAGCGATCCGCAAGTACTGCGCAGCCTCTCCTCCGAGGACAAGGCAGCCAGCAGCGAGACCTGGATGGCTACAATCCCGGGAGAAGCCCAGGAGATGACCCTGGGATTGGTGTGGCGATTCAAAACAGATTCGCTTCACTACAGACACAAGCCCCTGACTACGGAGCAGGGAAGGCCGGCGGCGGCGCCGACCACCAGACGGAGTGTGTACACAACACTCGCCCGACAATATGACCCGCTAGGATGTATTCTACCGTACACCACCAGGGCAAAAATGATTGTACGAGCATTGTGGGACAAGGACCAGGGCTGGGACGACCCCATTCCCGCACACCTTGCATCCACCTGGAGAGAGTGGGAGATGGAGCTCCACTCACTCCCAGGCGTTAATATGCGCCGAAGCTACTTCCCACCCACGGTGAGGCCAGAGACATGTAAAATGGACTTACACGTCTTCAGTGACGCCTCAGAGGTCGCATACGGATCAGTAGCCTACTTGCGGGCCCAAGACCAGGGGGGAGAGATCTACACAGCATTTGTCCTCGCCCGCTCGAGAATAGCCCCACGCAAGCAACAATCTATCCCACGTCTAGAGCTCTGCGCAGCCCTAGCCGGAGCGCACCTAGCCACGCTCATCCAACGTGAGCTCACCATACCGGTGTCTAGAACAATCCTGTGGTCAGATTCCACGACGGTACTCGCCTGGATCAAATCGGACTCATGCAAGTACAAAGTCTTCGTGGGAGTCAGAGTCACCGAGATTCAAGACTTAACCGAAGAGTTAACCGGAGAAACAGAGTGGCGCTACGTTGATACAAAACAGAACCCAGCTGACGTCATCACCCGGGGGATGCCCCTGGATGACCTCACCCGTCGCAATGTCTACAGTGACGGCCCCGCATTCCTAAGACTCCCGGAAGGACAGTGGCCTATGCCTATCCCGAGGGAAGCAAGTCCAGAGGAGGTGGAAATTAAGAAGTCTGTGTTCTGTGGATTGAGCACCGTAGCCTCCACCGACCCTAACATAAACGATTGCACATCCATAGAGAGTGCACAACAAAGAACATTCCTGCGGTACCACCCGGAGTGCAAGTCCCCCGCTGATATGTCAGCGGCTAACTACGAGGAAGCAGAATTGCTTCTACTGCAGCGAGCCCAGAGAGACTCGTTCCCCGATGAATTGGCCTGTCTACAGGGAGGAAAGCCCGTCCCATCCGACAGCAGATTAATTCACCTGGCCCCCGAGAGCGACGCTCACACCCTCATCAGAGTGGGTGGTCGCCTACGCAGAGCCCCCAATCTACCGGATGACATTAAATACCCGATCGTATTGAACAGCCGACACAAGGTCACAGAGCTGATTATAAAGAAATACGATGAGGATGTACATCACGCAGGAGCAGAAAGAGTCTTCGCGGAAATCAGACGTCGTTACTGGATCCTACAAGGAAGAGAGGCGGTACGACGCTTCCAACGAACATGTCTAGACTGCCGCAAGTGGCGCGCGCAGCCCAGCATACCAAGGATGGCTGACCTTCCTCCATGTCGCCTCCGAATCGGTGACAAGCCATTCCACTCAACGGGTATGGACTGCTTTGGCCCGCTGCACATAAAGAAAGGAAGAGGAACCGAGAAGCGGTGGGGTATTGTATTCAAATGCATGACCACCAGAGCGATACACATCGAGCTTCTCCCGACCATGAGCACAGACTCATTCCTTATGGCCTTCCGTAGATTCATATCACGGAAAGGAAGACCGTCTACCCTATTGTCCGATCATGGGACAAACTTCAAAGGCGGCGAAAGAGAGCCGAGAGAGAGCTTCCAAGCTATGGGCCCAGAACTTAAGACCCACCTCGCTCCAGCACAGGTTGATTTCCAATTCAACCCCCCAAACGCACCCCACTTCGGTGGCACTTGGGAACGAGAAGTGCGCTCCATAAAGACAGCCCTGTACGCAGTACTTGGGGCCCAGACTGTGGCGGAAGAAGTCCTAATGACAGTCCTCACGGAGATTGAGGGAGTACTTAACTCGAAGCCCCTCGGATATGTCTCCAGTGATGTGGCGGATATCGACCCAGTTACCCCCAACACACTCCTGATGGGGCGGCTAGATCCTGCATTACCCCAGACAATGTACCGGCCTGAAGAAGCGAACGGCCGACGAATGTGGAGGTACAGCCAAGTATTAGCCGACAAGTTTTGGAACAGTTTCCTACTGCACTACCTACCGTCTCTACAGACCCGCCAGAAGTGGGTAAAGGAGAGAGACAATTTGACAGAAGGAACAGTCGTCATGATTATTGATCAATCACTGCCCAGAGCTATGTGGCCGGCCGGCCGCGTAAGCAAAGTGATCACCGGTGCCGACGGCAAGGTCCGAGCAGCTGAAGTGCTCGTCCAGGGTCGCACTTACACCCGTCCCGTGGCAAGGCTCAGAACTGCCTCGACTCCCAGACACAATCGATGATGACCATGACCCTACAACCCTATGACTTTGTGAAGTTGACTGACCCCTACAGCAAACCCTTATGTGTAAATAGACAACGCGATTAATCTGTCTCCGTTTAACTGATTAGGTCTGGGACCTATTCAGGGGGTGGCTGTTGTGAAGGGCCAGATTAAACCGAATATATATATTTATTTATATATACATATTTAATTGTATTTGTATATTCTCTAATATTCCCTGATATCCCTTGTATATTCCTTGTACAATATGCATTGAATATCCATTCTAGCCTACTGAACATCCCATAATAGTCTCCATTCTACTATTGGTCGAGACCTTGGTGCCAGGCTGCCATACCCCTCAGACCCAGTTCAAACGTACCGCTCGACATGTACGAACAAGTCCTAGTTCCGCGTAGGAATTTGGCTACCGCACCACTAATGGGACTATTTGTTCATAGTGCGTATATATACTGCGCTACTAAAGTAGGACTTTCTTTTCAGTCCAGTTTCTTACCCTCCAATAGAGTCACAGACGTAAAGCCTCCCCGCGATGCCACGTGTGGGAGTAAGGCCAAGTTCGGCCTACCATCGGTATTGAGACATCGTGTATATTAATATTTGAATAGTCATATTTGGCACTATATCGTCGAGTTGGACGTAGTCTATTAAGCTAATAATAGTCTGTTAATATATAGTGCTTCGTGCGGTGAGAATACTACCGTAGTCAGTACCCCATCGTTTCGGGCAGAGAACTGGCTGCTTACCCAGGGTGGTTGACCCTATGTGAAGCTGCACCCGAGGAGCCCCAGAGCCGACGAGCGAGTGGACCTGTATACCGGATTATTCTACCGACGACAGCCCGCCTTCCCAGGCACGGATTATGCTTTGGATACTTTGATTATTCTATGGATAAAGACCCCCGACACTACCGTGTGTTGGAACCCCCCCCCCTGGAGAGGACGCAAGGTGAGGAGACGCTCTGCAAGACGAGGTCTCTCCACATCTCTCCCCCGTGGACCGGAGAGAGCCGGCCCACAAAGAGTCCACCTGCTTTCATCTGTGGTCCAAGGATCGCCGGCGCATTGAACGGCACTACAGTGGGTTCACCTGGGATACCCTTGGCCGGACGAGGCAGCTGGATTCTACCCCCCCCCCCCTCCTACTCCTGTCGGCTTACAAGCGACCGGATTAACCCCCTCTAGTGTATCCAGCCTATAATCATTAAAGTATCATTGCTGTTATTCCTTAACTATTCCAGGTCGTATATTTACCACCTGCGCCTTCAGAGATTGGACATTATCTATTGATATACCGACGAATACTCCTTGCCATAAAAGTGCATACTATTTCAATTCATAAATGTAATTAAGTGATTAAGTGCTTATTCTACACACCATCGCTGTGTAGGAAATAAAGACCTGTTTCTAATTCGTACATTTGTGTTGGATCCGTTTCATCTACGTGAGAGTGTTCATGATAATATATTTATGCCGTGTACTGGGTGGCCGAATATTAAGTACAAAGGTAGTGGTAGTAAGTATCATATCTAGTAATACAGTCAGGGAATTGTACCCCTCAGTTACACTCGCCAAACGTAAAAAATACTCGCATTTGGCGAGTAAAGTGGCCTAATTTCCTCCCCTGGGTGGACGGTAGTGATGCACCGATGTGAAAATTGTGGCCGATACCGATAACCGATATTAATATTGCTGTTCTGGCCGATACCGATATTTACCGATGTCGATATCTCTGTATAGAAAACACTTTATGATAATCAAATAAAGAGCTATTTTCCAAAACGCATCATTTCTAGGGGTGCACCGATATATCTGTCGGGTATCGGTATCGGCCGATAAGTGCCTTGTTGACTGCAATCGGCCTATAAGCTCAAATGTGCCGATAGCAGTCGCCGATAAATAACCATCAATTTGTGTAGCGTCAAAAGGCAAAAAAAATAAAAGTTCACTCGCGACCTACCTGCACAACGCCCGCCGTCCCCCACGCGTGAATATTAAAGGCAACCAACTTGTGTTCAGCTTTTCGTTCAGCGTTTCTCTGATTGGCCGTGTGGCCAATCAATCAATCCACTAGCACACGCCCTTGCGGCGCGGCAGAAGCGCTGGTCGAACCAGCGGTGTTCTGTTGTGTGACTGTACTACAGCGGTGTTCTGTTGTGTGACTGTACTAAACTCTTCCACCACATGACCGACATTTGACATACAGTACACCTCCTATCTATGTTGGGATTATGTTTGGTCATGACAAAACAATAAAAATCGCTACGTTAGTAATGCTGCCACCACCCACTTCAATGACAGAGCTCTCATATTTGCGAATGCATAAACTATATCTTAAATTATGGCGATGTGTCTAATATGGCTGTCGCGAAGTCATTGATAAGCGACAGCCATATTAGACACATAGCCATAATTTAAGATATAGTTTATGCATTCGCAAAATATGAGAGCTCTGTCATTGAAGGGCTTCGTTCTACAACGGAGCTGCTGCTGGAGCTGGACCGAGTCAAGCCGGCGGCGGCGCACGGAAGCCGGGGATAAACAACCGCGTCGCCCCGCTGGCGCTTCAGGCTCAGCAGCCTCCACGGGCGAAATAACATATAACGTTACAGTTCCACACTGATGTACAGTGAGTGTCTAATATGGCTGTCGCGAAGTCATGCCTCTCCCTCTGAAAGCCCATCCACGCTGTGTATCATAGAGACATAATATCATAATGATGTGTTTTCTATATTATATCCACAATCATTCATCTAAAAAATTTTATGGGCTTTGATTAAACATGTAACCTACACCTACTGTAACTTACTGTACCTCTGCTTCCTACAGCACAGCAGGTAATGGCGTTAATCAATGGAACGCGAAACATAATAACGTTACGCTTTCTAGTTCAGCGCATTTCATAGCGCTCCACTGCTACCGCAGCCCAACACAAGTGCGTTGGAACAGCAGCCACAAGTTGGTTGCCCGCGCTGCCGCTCGCGCGCGCTCCTTGGATTTCATTTGGGACGTGGGACGACTGCGCTTGCCTGCGCGTGGGGGCGGGGCCAATCAGAGAAAAGCCGAACACAAGTTGGTTGGCTTTAATATTCACGCGTCCCCCACACACACAAGCTACTGCATCAAAGTTACTCTTATGATTAACAAGGCATTCGTTTTGTGGCATTAACGTTATATAGTTAGTGTTACACGGACAATAACATCAGCATATTATTATTACCCATAGCAGCAAGGCATTACTCCGAGTCCGTTCATAGCTCAGTTCCATTCCGTTGCTCATTCCGTACCCAACTACCCACTACTAGGGCCTAACAAAATTAATAGTTGGTTTCAGGTTGGTTGTCAGTTTGGCCATGGGTAGGTAGGGAATTTATTTTATTTTATTTTTTTATTTTATTCTTTCCCACGGCGACTATGGATAGGGAATTTCTTTATTTAATTAAAATGTTCACAACAACATGGATGCATGTACTCTGCCAGCATGTTTAATATCCATAATACAAAATGTTTGACTAAGATTTCTATGAAACTTTATTCTAAAAAAAAAAAAAAAACTCATAAAATATATTGGGTCGCACCTAAATCGGCAGGGTCGGTCGGCAACCTGAAACCAACTATTAATTTTGTTAGGCCTAGTTAGTTAGCACCATCCAGGCATCAACGTGAGCTCCCGGTACGGTAGCTAGTTAGTTAGCACCATCCAGGCATCAACGTGAGCTCCCAGTACGGTAGCTAGTTAGTTAGCACCATCCAGGCATCAACGTGAGCTCCCGGTACGGTAGCTAGTTAGTTAGCACCATCCAGGCATCAACGTGAGCTCCCGGTACGGTAGCTAGTTAGTTAGCACCATCCAGGCATCAACGTGAGCTCCCGGTACGGTAGCTAGTTAGTTAATAACGTTATATAGTTAGTGTTACACGTTCAATATAACATCAGCATATTATTTACCCGAACACAGCAAGTAAGCAAGGCATTATTCCGTTCATAACTCAGTTCCATTCCGTTGCTCATTCCGTACCAAACTACCCATTCTGCAATCTGTTAATAAAGTTTTCAACCAGACAAATGTATAGAAAGGCTTTGTTTTATTATAACATTTGTTGCAGTAAAATCATTATGTCTAATTTGGTCATGCTGTGGAGCGCTGGTCGGCGGGCCGGGCAGCTAAGGTATTAGCTACGTTAAGTTTGTTGTGCTCTCACGCAAGCAGATCAATGGCGGCATGCCCCGAAGTAGAAAATGAATAAACGCTTGCCGATTGGTGGTAAGAACAGCAGGAGGTGGGTGCTAGCGGTGTGGCGTAATTGGCCGAATCGACTGTCATCAAAATGGTTCCATTGCATTGGTTGAAAGCTCTGGTTGAGAGAATAGTATCCCGCTGCAGGCCGCCAGAATGGTTCCATTGCATTGGTTGAAAGCTCTGGTTGAGAAAATAGTATCACGCTGCAGGCCGCCAGACGATACTGGGAGAGGGATAGTGATACCATAAACATATTTCTTGATGTTTCCTTTTTTTAAGTAAGTAAAGAGGCCTACAAGGGGACTTCCGGTATGAGAGCAGACACACGTGCGATAGAGCTCCTGGTCAAATGAGCGAAAAAACGGATAAAAAAAGACCCGAAAAGTAATTAAAAATGAAAATGCACACGAGAAGTAAGGAAGAGACAACGATTGTGAAGGAAATAGAAATGGAGAACATACGAGAAGGAGAGAATCTGAAGAAACAGAGTCTCCGAAGCGAAGCCGAGAAAAGACAGGCGGAAGAAGGGGGAGGTACCGCTGAGGCAGACACGGGAATGCCAGGATGGGCCGTGGTCATGCAGGCCGGGATACTGGAGAACATAACAGCTGCGATAAAACTGAACACGGACACGATAAGGAATGATATTGGGAAGCTACGGGAGGAATTGAGGAAGGAACAGGAGGACTTCAGAGGAGAAATGAATACAGAACTCAAAAGGGTGGAGGAGAAGATGGCGGAACAGGACAGAAACGTGACCGAGTTACAGACTAGGACGGCACACGCGGAGGAATGGAACACGGAGATACACGAGGTATTAACATGTGTGATTCAGAAACAAGAACAGATGGAGACAAAGATGTCAGACATGGAGGGGAGGTCACGGAGAAATAACATCAGAATATCGCTAAGGATTCACTGGGAGGAAGGGGCGGCGACGTACGCGACGGCACGAGAAGCGGAGCGAGAGATGAGACGACGAGGGATGCGGATGACGGAGGACGGAGAAGGAAGGAGGCGGGAGGACCAGACACGGAGCTTGCAGCAGAGATTGGAGGGAGCCCGCAGATGGATCAGAGCGGGAGACCGAAACCGGAGAGAGGAGAGAGGAGAAGGCCGAGGTGAAACGTGACGGAGCGAGGACGGAGACGGATGAGGAGGCCAGAGACGGAGAGGAGGCGGGAGGAGGCGAACGGATGAGTACACGCACAAGAGATTGAAAAAACTATTCAAATAGAGACAAAGTATAGAAACTGAAATAACATATGCATAAGCACACATTCCCAGGTAGAGGCAGGATATAGAAATGAACGTAACGTATACATGGACACATAATACACAAGCTGATGGAGGAAATAAATGGAAATATAACTAGGTTTGATAGGCGAGACACAGAACATACTGAAACAGATACATAGATTGGGAGGGATTAAGGGGATAAATCTAAATCACATAGAAAATAGTGGAGAGGAAAAGAAAATAAAAAGGGGTACACGGGAGACACCGCACACGGATATGGGAGGAAGGAGGGACAATGAAACATATGAGTCACATTGAGAGGGACCAAGAAAAGAGGGTCTTTGATCAAAAGGAAGGACAAAGCGCTTTTGACCAGGAGCTCGAAAGCAAAAAAAAAACAGTAAGAAAGCTGGACAAATATGACGAGCGATTGGGGGCAAGGGTTTCAAACCCCCAAGCCGTCAGGAGGGGGCCCCTCGCTAGGAGGGCAATTACCCCTCACCCATCAGCAGGGGACAGGGGGGGACACAGGGACCCCCCGAACGCCTTGGGAGCACTTTATGTAAAGTTTATGTTTTTATTTATGTTAATCATTATATGTATTCGGTGAAGAGAGCGGAGGCTCGAACCGGAGGGGGGAATGAGTGTGACATGGGGGGGACTGACAGACGAAAGAAGAAGAAAGATGACAAGGGTTAAAGGTATAAAAATGATGTCGTTAAACGTTAATGGAATGAATAATGCGATAAAAAGGGGAAAAGTGATGTTGAAATGTAAAAAAAGTGAGATGGAAGTGATTTTTCTGCAGGAGACACATTTGGTAGCACAGGGTCATGAGAAACTGAAGAGATTTGGATATGAAAATGCATACTATAGTTCCTTTGAACAAAACCCGAGGAGAGGAGTAATCACGTTAATCAAAAACAGTCAAATTTGAATTGATCAAGGAAGTAAGAGACAAGGAGGGAAGGTTTGTTCTGGTGAAGGGGAAAATGGAGGGCCAAATGGTTACGTTAGTAAATGTTTATGCACCCCCAGAGAGTGAGAGGGATTTATATGAGACCATTTTTGATATGATAGTGATGGAACTAGAAGGGATATTGATATGTACGGTAGATTTTAACGTAGTACTGAATCACGACCTAGACACCACGAGTACTAGAAAAGGACGGGCACCCATCAGTAGATATATGAATATTCAGATGACGGAAATGGGAATTACAGACGTTTGGAGGGGGATGCACGCCATGGACAGGGAATACACACATTACTCACACCCACACGTGACATATGCGAGAATAGACTACTTTTTGATGACGACGGGGGACAGTTACAGGGCACGGGAGAGCAGTATAGGAGTGGCGGACATATCGGATCACAGTGCCATATATCTGACAGTAGATCTAGAAGGGAGACGGAGGAACACGATTTGGAGACTAAATGTAGGAATATTAAATAACAAGGGGGTGGTGAGTCAGATCAAGGAGGAGATAGCCAGATATAAGGAAGAAAATGACAACGGGGCGGTAGACCCGAACATTCTATGGGACACACTGAAGGTGGTGATAAGGGGGAAATTGATGGAAAAAAACAGCAGTGCTGAAGAAGGCCAGAACGGAGACATATCACAATCTGATAGGGAAGCTGAAGAAGCTAGAGGGGAGACACCAGATATCAAAAGAACAGGAAACGCTCGGAGAAATCAAAGAAGTAAAGGCCAGGATAAATAGGGAATTATTGACGGAAATAGAAAAGAAAGCGAGGTTCATGAAACAAACGTACTATGAAGGGGGACCAAAATCGACCAGACTGTTGGCTAGGAGAATTAGAACGCAACAGAAGTTGAACACGATACACACAATAAGGGATACGAAGACTAATGAAATATTGAGGGACCCAGCTGAAATAGAGAGGACATTTAGAGAATACTATGAGAAATTATACACACAGCCAAAAGCAGCGGGAGAAGAGGAAATAGAAACATATCTGGAGAAGCTAGAGTTACCATCGATAGGGAAAGAACAGAATGAAGAATTAAATAAAATAATTACGGAACAAGAACTGGAAGAGGCAATTAGTAGAGCTAAAAACAACAAGTCTCCGGGGAGCGACGGATTCCCATCGGAATTCTACAAGACATTTAGAACTGAATTAGCACCCATGTTAGGGGCGGCGTTCAGACACACGATGGAAGAGGGGAAAATGCCCCCCCTCGTGGAAGGAAGCCATAATCACCACAATACCGAAGGAAGGGAAGGATAGGGAATTATGTAGTAGTTTCAGACCTGTGTCCATACTTAACGTAGATTACAAGATGTATACATCGATAATATCAAAAAGATTTGAGACGTTTATGCCAGACATTATAGATGAAGATCAAACTGGATTTATTAACTCTTTCAGTGCCACTCACGAGATTTCTCGTGTTTTTTTATAACTCACGAGATTTCTCTGATTTTTTTTTTTTTTTTTTTTTGCGATCTGAAAAATTATTGCATCACCCGAGCCTACCCGAGTATAGCCGAGGGGCGCCGACGATCACTGTGGAAAAAAGCGCCCCCTGTCGTCTCCCAGATGACATAAGTGATTTTGGAATGGACTCAATGAAAATGAATGGGGAAAAAAATCCGGTACTCCACATTTTCCAGTTCACTGATCCAGCCGGGGTTACCAGAGTTCATTCTGGAGCCTCAGATCCCCGCGGATCATAGAGATCTACTGTGTCGCGTTGGATCCATACACGTATCGATTTTTTCGAATGGTGATCAGGAATTGGAATATACCAGTTGGATACCATCTGATGTCAGGTAAGGACTCTATGTTATCAGTGGTAGGATAATCGGAGTAAGTTTGATGAAGTTATAAGCTGTTTTGTGAAATGTCTTCTTTCGGTTTCACTGTAAAACTCCGTGAGGTAATCAATGGAGCGATTATCAGTGCGCGGCCGTAATGTGCGTGCGTGCACGTATAATATTGATCATCTAGCGTTTATTTGAAAACGATTCATAAAAAGGCCGACGAATATCAACGTTGTGGAATATTCCACTAAAAGACGATTTTCATAGAATGCTCCAGAATGAGCTGTTTTTTATATCAAAACGGGGGCTTTTCTAACTGCTCTGAAATGGAAACGACGCGATAAAAAAACAATCCGTCTTCACAGCACTGACTGGAAAATAGTCTTTGATAATGCGATGGGCAGATTAGACACATAGCCATAATTTAAAACATAGATTAGGCGATATTAACGTTAACATTGGCGCTGATGGTGGCATTCAAGCGGTAAAACAGAAAACCAGGCATGGCACTGAAAGAGTTAAAGGGAGACAGACACAGGACAACGTGAGAAAGACATTACACATAGTAGAGGAGATACAAAAACAAGGGGGTAGCGCGGTACTGATTAGCCTAGATGCAGAAAAAGCGTTAGACAGTGTGAGCTGGACATTTTTATATAAAACATTGATGAGGTTCGGACTGAACGGGAGGGCGATGAAGATGATCAAGGCGCTATATCAAGAACCGACAGCGAGGGTTAAGGTGAATGGCAGCTTGACGGATAGAATCAGATTAGAGAGGGCTACCAGACAGGGATGTTGTTAGAGCCATATGAAATCCGCGTTCACGGAATCGCGGGCGGAATCGCGGAATTAACCAATAAAAATGGAATCAACTGCAAAACGTGGAATATTGCAGAATTTGGCCTAATCTGGACTGAAATTTCGTTTTTGGGTGGAACGTTTGGTGCACACGCGACCGGGGAGGCGGGGACGCTATAGCGCGTTACACACAACACAGCGGTGCTCAAGCGTCTCGCTGCTTCAGTGTTAACATCGTCAAGAAGCTAAACAATTCCACAATAAGCCCTCAATTCAGAGCAGAACAGTATCCTAATGACTTTTATGCCTCCGGTGATAAGGTGTTTTGCTAATTCTGTCAACGTTCCGTGGACTGGACCCGCAAAAACACTTGCGACACTATTGTGATTAAATAGCTATAACGTTAGGACGTTTAGCTTCTAGCTAAATCTATTTGTTTAATGCAAACGATTGTCATTATACACTGCCCTTTATAAACTAAATACACTTAAATAGCTATAGGACTATCTATGGAAATGATAGCTTCTAGAAGTTCTAGCTAAATCTGGTGCACCCATCCATTTGTACACTGCCCTTTATAATCTAAATAAACTTAAATACGTTACAGTACATAGGACTATAGATGGAAATGATAGCTTCTTGCTAAATCTAGTGCACCCATCCATTTGTTTAATGCAAACAATTGCCATTATACACTGTCCTTTATAAACGAAATAAACTAAACTAAAGGTGCCTAAATTATGCATTACTATATTTCATCACAATATAATAGATATAGCTAGGTTACTGACATTGTCATTGTGATAATGTCAGTAGTAGCTAGCTGTATCTATTGTTTACACTTGAAATATGTATTTTTATTGTCACAATATTAATTGAAAATATTGTGTAAAATTGAACTGTATTTCTGAGTTGCAGCACTTAAAAACATTAAATGGACTGTTATATCTTATTCAATTGTGGACATTTATTCATTCCCACTTATTAGACACTATTTCTGATGGTAAAATGAGCATAAAAGGCAAAATACAGAATTCAGAAATATTAAAACGGAAAAAATTGAATTTGGGAAAAAATAAAATGGAATTTGGAAAATAATAAAACGGATTTCATATGGCTCTAGATGTTGTCTCTCACCGACGCTCTTCGCCGTTTTCATAGAACCACTGGCACAACTGATCAGACAGACCGAGGACATCAAGGGAGTAAGGATAAAGGGAACGGAATATAAACTAGGCCTATTTGCAGACGACGTGATAGTATACATGAGGCAACCAGAAAAGAGCTTCCCGGCACTGATGGATCTACTGAAGGAATATGGCCACTACTCAGGATACAAACTAAACGTGACAAAGACACAGACCTTAGCATGGAACTATACCCCAACGACGGAAATTAGAGAACAGTACAGGATAAGATGGGACATGGACAAGATTAAATACTTAGGGGTGAACATCACGAGAGGGGTGGAGAAACTGTTTGAGGCGAATTATACACAGATAAATCAGAACATCAAGAGAGACTTAGAGAGATGGACAGTAATGCCCTTGGACTTCAATTCAAGAATAGAGGTCATTAAAATGAACATACTATCAAGGTTACTGTACCTATTCCAGTCACTACCGTTACAAATACCACAGAATCAATTCAGGGAGTGGGACAGACTGATATCGAGGTTCATATGGGCGGGGAGAAGACCACGGGTCAGATATAAAACACTACAACTACCAAAGGAAGAGGGAGGGATGGCAGTACCCAGCCTACAAGATTATTACTATGCAGCACAACTGAGAGCAGTGACGTGCTGGTGTAACGACAGATATGAGGCAAGATGGAAAGACATTGAAAAAGAAGGGGAGGGATACAAGGTACAAGCTCTGGTGGGAGATAGGGAACTATTTAAAGAAAAAGAGGGACTATTAGATCCAATCACCAAATGCACCTTGACCATATGGAACAGAGTAGTAAAAACACACAAATTGGAGAAGCAGTCAGGGGTCCTGAGATGGGTAGCACATGACAAGAGATTCAAACCAGGGAGGTTAGACCATGGATTCAGAAGGTGGGAGAGGGGGGGGGCAACAGCGATATGGAAAATGATAGAGAAGGGAGAAATGCAGACACTACAAAAATTAAAGGAGAAATTTGGACTAGAAAACAGGGACCACTTCAGATATCTACAGGTTAGAGACTACTACAACAAAGAAATAAGGGGGGCCAAAGACGAGGAACAGAATGGAATAATAAAGATGATAGTATGGGCATACGAAGGGGGGCAAGGAAGAGTAATATCAGCAATATACCGGGCTATAATGACCAGCAAGGGACACACGACCGATTATATAAGGGAGAAATGGGAGAGAGAACTAGAGATAGGAATAACAGGGAAGGAATGGGGGAACATATGCGAGGTACAACATTCAACAACAGGATCGAGAATATGGAAAGAATTTGGATGGAAAAACATAATCAGATTCTTTATAACCCCAGAGCTGAAGGGAAAATATGCACCAACACAAAAAGCATGCTGGAGGATGTGTGGGAAGGAGGGGGCAAATCACACGCACATATTCTGGGGATGTCAGAAGCTGAAGGGGTATTGGGAGGAGATAGGGGAAGCAATGATCAGAATATTAGGATACGGGCTACCACAAACAGGACTGGTGCTTTACTTAGGAGACCTGACACACGAGGGAATACAAGGGGGGGACAAATATTTAATAAAGATAATGTTGATAGCGGCCAGAAAAGCAATAACGAGACTAGAGATGTTCCGATACCATTTTTTCCTTTCCGATCCGATTCCGATACCTAAGCTTTGGGTATCGGCCGATACCGATACTTATCCGATACCAGTGCATACAGTACATTAAAAAAAAAAAAAAAAAAAAAAAAAAAAAAAAAAAACGATATTATATAAATTTTTTATAAATATAGTTTTTTTTTTTAACAAATACTGTTTTATATATACTGTTTTTAGTAATAACTAGAAAGTAATGGTATTTATTCAACAACAGGTGATTGTATAGATTTGTATTAGTATCATTAATCAATGAGTATGGGGCTTCAGCACTGCAGATATACCCTACTCCAATGATCCACACGGACATTATACGTTGCTGCACTCGCTACCCACTGGCTCTGCAGATATACCCTACTCAGTCTGTCTACAAGGCTCCGTTTCAGTAGCAGTCGGATCTGTTGTGATTTTTGCACAATAAATATTCAACATTCTCTTTTGAGACTCCGCCTCAGACTCTTATCATTTGGCACTAAAAGCTAAACATTGTCACCAATATGGCTGTCCGCAACATGTCATTAATTGTGTACGCGAGGTGGTCTCAATGACGCCGTCAACGTGAGCTAAGTTAGCATAGCATGAGCTGCCGGTATATGAAAAGACTGTAACGTTACTGGTGACATTGTGATTTAACGAATACTCCTTTGCCAACTTGCTGTACTTTGCTTGCAGGTCTGCAGCCATTATTGCTGGATTATTTATGAATAGCCCCAACTTTAGCCAAGGTAATGTTAAAGCTAGCTTTCGGTTAGCTGTTCAATGCTAATAACACCAGCCACCAAGCGAACCCATGAGCTCTCCGTCAACACCGCTCTGTCGGGACGATGACATTTAAGAAAGTATCTGCTGTTAAAATGGCATTGACACTTTAATCGATTAAGCACACGTTTGTTTTATAATGCTTACTCAACAGACCGCAGTGTTGTTGATAAATTACGTCATATGGTATCGGAGCGCAGCATTAGAGGGTACTGGCCGATACCGATACCAGCATTTTAGCCAGTATCGGCGGCTTTTCCGATACTGGTATCGGTATCGGAACAACTCTAAACGAGACTGTGGTACAAGGAAGACCCACCGACAATAGCAAAATGGGTAGGAATAGTGGAAGAAATACAGGATATGGAAAGGATAACACACATGCTGAGGTTACAGGAAGAGAAATTTGGGGAAAGATGGGGAAAGTGGGAGGATTATAAAAGGAACGAGAACGACATCACAGAGGAAGAACCAAATGCAACACAAGAGGGCGAAGGGTAAAGGAGGAAAGATGTTCAAGGAGGGTCTATGAACCCATGTCACACACCTGTGCTTTAGTTAGTATTTTCTATTTTGTTTTTGGGATATTACAATTGCTGAATGCTTTTATACCTTATTATTTATGTCTGTTTAATGGTGTGATATTAAATATTCAGGGATGATGTGGTTTGTGTATGGGTGAACCAAAAGGCAAAGTGAAAGTTAATAAACAAGAGAAAAAAAAAGAAAGGACGAAGGATAAGGGAAGAAAGAAGCTCAAGGAAGGTCTCTGGACCCAGATCACACATATAAGCCTTAGTCAGCATTTATCATCTTTGAGTAGGAATTACCTGTTTATGCCTGTTTAAGGGAGATACACAATCAGCCTTTGTATCAAATACCTAGAAAACAACAGTAGGGGAACCAGACAACTAACCATGATACCCATGTAAATATTTATGTGCACTGTTTTTTCTTTTTGTTTTTATTGTGATGCTAGTTTATTTATTTTTTATTATTTATTTTTTGTAAGTGCTGTCTGTCTAAAAACTGTTAATAAAAAATTTAAGTTTAAAAAAAAAAAAGAGGCCTACAAATACAGTAGTTTCATTAAAAAAAAATTTTTTTTAATTAAAAAAAATTACAAATACTTATTTTTTGCCACAAGTATCGGTATCGGTCGATTGTGTTAGTTGAACAATCGGTATCGGTATCGGTGGCCAATTTTCATATCGGTGCATCCCTAATAATTTCTTTACTTTTGTAACTTATTTTCAGAAATGACTGATATTTTGAAACTATTTAAGGCCAAAACATGTAAAAAGAAAAAAAAGAAATAAAATAAATTTAATATCGGCCCCATCTTGATATCGGACCGATACCGATGTGTAAAAAAACGGCCATATCGGCCGATATAATATCGGCGGCCGATATATCATGCATCACTAGTGGACGGTATACGGTATAAATTTGTACTACGGTATGGATTTTGATTATACCTTCATACCTTGTGACCGGTAGACTAGAGCAGTGGTTCCTAAAGTCGGGGTCGCGACCCAAAGGTGGGCCGCGAGCAGCCATGGGTGGGCCGCGAGATGATTTATATATATAAAAAAAAAAAAAAAAAAAAAATTGTCAAACCACTGAACTTAGAAGCAGGCCAGGACAGTGTTTCTAGTTGTATTCTAAGAAGCAGGCCAGGACAGTGTTTCTAGTTGTATTCTAAAATTATATTCTATTGTATTCTAAAATGTGACTATATGGTTTTATATTAACTTAATAAATAAACAAAAACGAAAAATCTACTTATTTCAATGAACATTTCAAACTAAATAACAGATTATGCACATAAAACTCTGAAAACAACCGAAGCAACAATAGTATTTTAATGAGACTATTATTATTATCATTATTATTTTGCAACAAGTTAGCCCTCTCATAAATAGCACATATAAATGAATAACTAACTTGAACTAACTTGATAGGATTGAAGTGATATTTGGCTTAAAAAATCAGTCGCCTGGCAAAAAAGAAAAAAGCCTGACGATGTGCATTGGGCCGCGGCTCTCTGACGCCTTATTTTCTGGGTCCTGGCCTGAAAAGTTTGGGAACCCCTGGACTAGAGCAGCTAGTCACAGCAGTAGCAATGACGTTAACGTTACTTGACGATTCACTCAACGTCTGCAGTGGTCGTTGCATAGTGTTTAATTGTAAATTGAGTTTTTCTCCACTTGCTCACGGACCTTGTCATATAGTTTGGGCATTTCAATTTGGCTAAGGAGGCTGAGAGGAGACTTGCTTTAGCGCAGCAACGGGCTAACGTTAGCCATTTAAAGATAAATTAATATACTGCGATATATACCGTTACAGTCTATTAGAGCCATATGAAATCAGTTTTATTTTTTTCCAAATTCCATTTTATTTTTTTCCAAATTCCGTTTTTTCCGTTTTAATATTTCAGAATTCTGTATTTTGCTTTGTACGCTCATTTTATCATCAGAAATAGTGTCTAATAAGTGGGAATGAATAAATGTCCATAATTTAATAAGATATAACAGTCCATTTAATAGGGCTGTCTTAAATACTTCGAAGCTTCGTTCGATGGGCATGGGATTCGAATTTGAAAACAAGATTCGTTTATTAAAAAATATAAAAATATAAATGATATATATATTTTTTTTTGCAAAATCAACTGCCTCTCTTTGTTAATTACAACAAGCAATGCTGTTTGTTATTTAAGATGAGGTCGGACTCGGCACAGACAGATTTGTGTTCATTGTGCTGCTTTTATAAAGCCTCAAATGACGGCTTACAATATTTCATGAAAGCAAAGTGTTTTGTTTGTCTAAGATTTAAAAAGGTTTAAACTTTACAGCACTGACAAAGTTGAACAAAGTGCTGTACAAGTCCCACAACATTTAAAAAAATATATATATATATATATATTTTTTTTTTCTTTTTACAGTCGATTCCATTTGTATTGCTCAATTCCGCGATTCCGTCCGCGATTCCGTGATCGCGGATTTCATATGGCTCTACAGTCTATGCTCAGGGATTAAAGCAAAAAAAAATCTCCTGACTGAACTTTTTTTCTGGCCAAGTCATATTCTTATTTTAACCTCCACTGTATTTTTTTTTTTTTTTTTTTAAATAGCGTTAGCGTTTTAAGGGAGCCTACTTGTAGAGCCTACTGTCCTGACTGTGACTATAGACCCTACTGTTGTGGTTGTTGTGCCAGGCAGGGAGGCTGTGTGCTGGAGAGCGTGAATGCAAGTCTTGTGGCTAGCTTCTGATTGATGGCGAGATAGCACCCTTTTCCCATTACTTTGAACCATGAACTAAACGGCTTGTAATCATACAAACAAGGGACTAAACATGTTTCACAATTATGGTACAACAACAATGGACAGTCTCCTCCCCACCGTTTGTATATCTTTTTTACCACCCACCCACCCCCTCCTAATGTACAGTCTCCTCCTCATCATATGTATATATTTACTGTTAGGATCTCTGGGTAACAGTACTGTATATTTGCATATCGTATATGTGACAAATGTAACAGTACTATTACTATATACCTGTAAGGCATGCATGTCATAAATGTCATAAATGTCATGATGTCATTGTCATGTATGATGTGTATGTCATAAGTGTCACTATGAATTGAAAATGGGGGACCCTGATGATGTAAACAAGACAAACGCCTTTCTCTGGCCTGCATCCCCTTAACAATTGTGTGTATTGCTACTGGATTTACAAGATCCAGAGTGAATGAATGAATGAAAACTTTATTTAATACACAAGACCCTCTTCTTGGGACCAAGTAAGGTTGTCAATAATCCAATGTACAGTTACAACCCCCCCATCCCACCTCCAATGTACAGTTTCTTCGTCAAATGTATATACTCTTTTTAGACTATTTTTGTATCACAAACAATAGGCTACTGTATTTGTAAATCTGGTATGTCATAAATGTATAGATGTAGCAGTATTGTCTATCTGTATGTCATGTGTGTCATATATGTTATGATGAATTGAAAATGGGGGACCCTGATGTAAACAAGACGAAAGTCTCTCTGGTCTGCATCCCCTTAACAATTGTGTGTATTGAGCTGTACTGTATTGTACCCATTCTGCAATCTGTTAATGACAATCAATCAATATTTAACAGATAGCAGAATGGGTACAATACAGTACAGCTCAATACACACAATTGTTAAGGGGATGCAGACCAGAGAAAGACGTTCGTCTTGTTTACATCAGGGTCCCCCATTTTCAATTCATAGTGACATACATGACATACTACAGGTATATAGATAGTAATGTTACATTTGTGACATATATGATATGCAAATATACAGTACTGTTACCCAGAGATCTCCCGGACAAATGGTAGAAAGACGTTTATTGAGCTTAAAAACAATTGATAACACAAATAACGGTCTGATTAACAAAGGCATTCGTTTTGTGGCATTAACGTTACCTAGATTTATCAACATTCACATTTATCATACACGGAGGCGCAAGCTCACACACGCAACACCACCACCACCACCACCAACAACAACAACACACTGGTTGAACTTGTCGCGTAAATAACGTTCTGATTAACAAAAGGCATTCGTTTTGTGGCATTCACGTTAACTAGATTTATCAATAGCAATAGTAATATATATGTTTCTTTAGACTAGAATAAGTCAAATGAACTTACTGTCTCGGAAAAGTTGGCGCATGTTGATGAGTCAAGTTTACTCTCGAGTAGAGCTAGAGAGCAATTGCGGAGTTTCAGAAACTCAAAACGAAAAATGGCCGCTTCCCATTGGTGCTGAGCACAGCAGAGGCGGGTTAAAGGAGTAGGGGGTATCTGCAGAGCCGCAGAGCCAAATGACTGTTTGGTGCGGCCGCGGTAGGGGAAAAAATGATATTTGACGCCTCTGATTGGCTCAGGTTAAAATCCGTCACGACTCCGAATCAAATGACGGAATCTCCAAATCAAATGGACGGATATCCGTCCCAAGACGGAACGCTTTAATGCCTGTATGCTTCAAATGATACCGTGATATCAATTTTAGACCATACCGTCCAGCCCTAATTTATCGTGCCATTTCTCGCTTGCTTATTGAATCGATCTGAAATCAACGCTAGATTATCGGTATTATGTTTCCTCATGCATCCACGAAAGGGTGTGTGTGTGGGGGGGGGGGGTTCTATGCTTCGAGCGCCACCAACGGCATACGCTACACACTACACAGTACATTACAGACACACGCTGCAATCGTGGCGAAAAGATCATCGGATCAACGCAAGATTGGTAACATATTGTTATTACCTTGTATCTGATGTACTGCAAAAAGAATAATCCAATTATCTGATCGCCATTCCAAATTTTCATTGCGATTGTTTGTCCAACATTATCCAGCATTGCAGATGATCTGGCGGGCGGGGACCCTCGTCGAGGGAATTGTGGTGACCGCTTGTCTTGCCGGAGTGTTCAGAGTAGACCCCGCCCCCACGCCACAGCTCAGCCAAGAAAACAAACACATTGTTTCAAAGGCGGCGGTGTTGACCGTTTGCGATCTCAGACACATTCAGGACAGCATGCACAAGGTGCCTCGATGGATTATGAATGGCATTGGCAATAGCGAATAAAATAAATAACGAAACAGAAACATAGATCTACGTTTCTGGCACTCAACCGCTGGCCACAGAAACGTAGATCTACGTTGACAGCACAGAAAGTGTTAACAATTGTGGGTATTGAGCTGTACTGTACCCATTCTGAAATCTGTTAATTCAAGTTTTCAATCAATCAAGCCAGCCACTGCACTACGAACTGCTAGCCAGCCAGCCGGTTACCTTTTAATTCACAATACAACAGCTATCCAGCCAGCTACTGCACTACGAACTGCCAGCTGGCCACCCCCAATCCAACCAACCGTACAAAATACGGTCTCAGCCAATCACATTGATTTGTACAGTTAGTTAGCTAGCCATTCCATTGCGAATTAAAAGGTAGCCAGCCAGCCAGTATTAGCTAGCTAGTAGCTAGGTAGCCAACGTTAGCCAACGGAAGAACGCTAGCTAGCTAGCCAAGGCTAGCCTACAGCTGCAAGCCTGCAACAACGAACGCCAATGATGTTATCAGCCGTTGATATAATAGCCATCAACAGTAGATAGCCAGCTAGATAACACTAGACAACTAAAGTTAATCGTTTACTGGGCCATTTTGTTTAATGCTTCAGTGATGTTGAAAGAAGAGCTGTCGAGGCTCTGCACTTGGAGCGAATGAGAGGATTTTGTGTTGACAAGACAGGTCTGTGAGGGGTGGGGGAGGGGCAATGCCCCAGCAGCGTGTGTGTGCATGTGTCAACAACTCGCTGTAGGAGAGAAGAACGCCAGCTGGTATCGATAGTGCAGAAAGTATCAATATTGTGGGAAATTAGTATTGAAACTGTTTTAAATATTCAGAATCGATATGTATAGAAAAATCAATATGTTTGACAACCCTACTACTACTAACATTACCAGACGACCGCTCTACCTCCTGAAACACTACCAATCCTAACATTTCCAGACGACTGCTCTACCTCCTGATCAAGAATAATATAACAATATCTGTATTGCTAGTATGATGGGGCTACGCATTTGTTGACAATTGGATTACGGAATGGGGCTTTGATGAAGGAACGCTTGTGTTCCAACTAGGGCTGGGCGATATGGAAAAAAATCATATCGCGATAACGATATGATGTCATCATATTTCTCGATATCGATAATTATCGAATTGTTATAAGTATTTTTTTTTTTTTTTTTTTTTTTTTTTTTTTTAAACAGATGTATGTTTATTTTGCAGCAATTCTTTGTCATTGCCGCCATCTTTAGTGTTACATCCCCTCACACTCCAGTTCTCAGGCTGCAGCTGGTTTAAAAGCGAAAGTAAACCGGCTTCTCTGCTGGCTGTGGCTCCAGGGGAGTTGAACAGTTCTGGCTCTGCTCGTTTATTTTCGATCTTTTGGCGCTTTTTTTGGTGGACAAACCACCGCACATGTGCACCGTGACTGGAGTCTAGTTCTGCTAGCACACATAGCCTACTGTGTACAGACGGTTTCAAACTGTATTTTAAATTAGAAAGCAAACAAAATAAATGGACAAGAGAAAAATAAATCTCAATTTGGTCAGTATTGTCATTTGGACAAGCAAAGCCATTACTTTAAGTTGCAGGCAAGAAAGACAAGTCTGTCCACCACCTCTGGTTTTAAAACTGCCCTGTTGCAGGTCAAAAAAAAAAAACGATTTTTCGATTTTTTTTTTATTTCGATATTCGATATCGATTATTAAAATATATCGCGATATTTATCGTTATCGTTATATCGCCCAGCCCTAGTTCCAACATGGTTGGTTACTACAACAGCACTCAACATGTGTCCTTGTCTCCTACGTATGCTCTCTTGTTCTCTTTCTTATTGAGCTTGGTCCTCCTCAGTCCTCACCTGTGTTGTGAGCGATGCCGTCAGCAGAATCCCTCCTCCCTTGCTCCCTGTCCTCCCTACTATCCTCCCCTAGGGAGTTCTTCCTCCAGCGCGGCTGCTGCTGCCGTTCTCTCCAGTTCTCCTCCCGGCCACCGGCCTGGTTCTCAGGGCAAGGGAACCTGCAGAAGCCCTCCCTCTGTGAGGGGCTGTGTCCACCTCTGAACCCCCCTGGCGAGCTACTCAGGGGCCCCGGTCCTCCTCCCCTCTTAGGGCTGGCACGGTACGGACCACCCTGGCCCCTCTTGCCCTGGTGGCCTCTCTCCGGTTTGGGGCTATACCCGCGTCCCAAGTCCTGGCTCCTCCAGGTCTCTGCGTCGTCCGCCACCATGGTGCCCCTCTCCCGGCCTCCTTGCATGGCGTAGCGTGAGCTGCCAGACTCTTCTATGGTGCACTTGTACTAAATCTGTAGGAGGTGACCGTGAACATGAGATATGTTAATTTACACATGACCCCTTTGTGATCAATGATGTTACCCAATTCAATATTCTTACTTACTAGTCTAATACAAAGACTTAGGTTATGTGACAATGCCAATGATTTTAGTATGTTTGCATATGTGAGTATCTCTTATCATTCTATTGATTACTAGCATGATGTAATGCTTACAATGTTACATAGGCAGATAGGAAAGGGAGCCGTGTCAAGCTAGCTTAATTAAGCTGGTATAGGACTTCCTGTGGAGAGATTTTGCCTTCAAAATAAAGTGTGAAAATTTACACAAATGCATTATGAATTGTGTGCGCCAGGCTGCCAATACAGCACAGTAACAATCATAACATCCTAATACTCTGGGAAACCACTAGATTAAACCTACTCCTAGAATGTAGAAAAAGCTGCAAACATATGGAAAAACAATTGTGAAGTAATTATTAAGGCAACTGCTATTTAACCTGTATCGCTATAGGATATAGATGTAGAGGCCTTGTATAAAAAAAAAAAATTATAAAAAAAGGGGGAGATGACTTGGAAACAAAACACATCAAATGATATAGGAACCCTGCTTCTTCTTTCATGAACACATGAATCTAATCCCATAGCAGTGTAACATTAATCTCTAGAAGCTTTAGAATGTGGTGTCGAGCCATCTTAAATAAGTACGTCCTGCTCCGTTATAGGCCTAATAAAAAGTGAACAAAAGAAGACTCGGATACAAAACATATACCACATGATAAAGGAAGTTCTCTTCTCTTAAGTTATAAATGCATGACTTAAACCCAACCGATAGCAGCGTCAAAATTCTAATTTGGGAGCTTTATAATGCAGCCTAAATAACCACTTCCTACCCGTTATAGCCTATATAACAGGGAGAAGGAGGTGCTTATTAAAGCTGGGTTGACATGCTAAAGCTTCCAGAGCTTAATTTTATACTGCTGTGGGTTTTAACTTTTTATGAAAGGCTTCCTTTATTGTGTGGTATATACGTGTTGTATCTGCATCTTCTTTTGTTTACTTCTTATGAGGACTATAATAATACATCAGGCCCATAGGCTATAACAGGTCGTAGGAAGTGGATATTTAGGCTGCATGCATCCATATATAAATTACTCTACTATGGGTTTTAAGTTAACACGTTTATTAAAGAGGGCTTCCTGTATCATATGTTGTACAGTTGTACCAGAGTTCTCTTTTCTACCTCTTTTATATAAAATATTAAATACATAAGTAAAGATTGTATATGGTATATATATATCATAATTTAACAGACATTTCGTCGTGAATTTGTATAATAACCTCATATAATTGAATTGTGACGGTGACTTTTATTTTGATATGTCTAGTCCACTTTAGAACGGAAGTAGAATTCCTCATTTAAGATGGCTTGACGCTGGTACGAAAATCGACGATAATGAAATGACCTCTGAACTCACTTGAGATAGCTACTAGCTGATGTTAGCCAATGTCAAATCAAACAAGATTTATTCCACTTCCTCAAAGTATTGGTCAGTTGATTTGGCTACATACAACGTTGTTCTCTTAGCTAACAAGCTACCATTACAAATTATATTAGTTTGATCACGACTACCGTTGCAATGTAAGCTAGCGATCCATGCGAGCATGACGTGACATAGCATGGCTAGTTAGTTAGCTAGCTTGCTATGCAACTCCCTCGACCTCATAGATGTTGCCTTTTCTGAGCTAGCTAACTCTGTTACATGTACAGTAGCTAGTATTTACACTGTGCGTGCCCCACACTATCCAGCCAGACTACTAGGTTGCTATCAAGTCACACCAGGGACAAGAACTAGGTGGGCCGTGCTAGCAAGCTAGCTTACGGTTAGCTAAGAAGCTAATCTGATCGGTGTTGTTCGCCCGGCCCTGCAGCAAGATACAAGATACAACTACACTGTTAACTAAAAAACACAGCGGGGAAATACCTTTTGTCTTTGTATGAGCAGCATACTACAGTGCCAATGCACGTTACAGACTTGTTCACAACCGGCGGACTGGTAGCTTTGTCCTGCGGAGCGAGTCGTCTGTTTTCTGTCAACTCTGAACTGTGATTTGCTACTTTCTTCTTCTTCTTCTTCTCTCGTTTTACTGGCGAATCGCAAACCTTAAAGGGATATTTCACTTTAGTATAACTTGTGTAAAATCTAAAGTCTAAAGTAATCTAAAAGTAAGTTATCTTACATACTGTATATTTGTATATTGTACCCATTCTGCAATCTGTTAAATAAAATGTTCATTCATTCACTCTAAATATTTTTGATGAATTGAAAATGGAGGACCCTTATGTAAACAAGCCGAAAGTATTTGTCTGCTCTTCATCCTCTTAGCATTGATTGATTGATTGATTGAACATTTTATTAACAGATTGCAGAATGGGTACAATACAGTACAGCTCAATACACACAATTGTTAAGGGGATGCAGACCAGAGAAAGACTTTCGTCTTGTTTACATCAGGATCCCCCATTTTCAATTCATCATAACATAATTATATGACATACATGACATACAGATACAGTAGTGCTACATCTATACATTTATGACATACCAGATTTACAAATACAGTACTGTTTGTGATACAAAAAGAGTCTAAAAAAGAGAGTATATTCTCGAAGTCAACTTCCTGTCTGTTGTTGCTACGCAACTGCAGCGTGGGGGGGAACTGTCCAGCCTGGTACATTGTGTACGCTTCATAAGTGGAGAAACAAATCGTTAAAGCGGCAAATTAAAGACAATCAAGCGGAATTTTCTTCAGTCCTTCACAATGCCAAAGAGCTGCTGTGTTAGGCGTTGTACTAATGACAAAAACAGAAATCCAAATCGCAAGTTTTATACCATCACGGAGGAAAAAGTGGCTGGCAGCTAACTTTAGCTACGTTAACCTAGACAAATAGCTACATGCTGAGCTAACGTCAACCACATCATATCGAACCGATAGGAGTTTATCCCATTCAATCCCACGTGGATGTTTGATCGGGTAGAGATAAGCTCCTATCGGCTCGATATATATGATGTAACCAACGTTAGCTCAGCATGTAGCTACCACTACCACAACACCAGAATCAGGGGGAGCTTATTTGACTCATATCTCGCCTTAGAATCACCAGAAAGGCTTTCGAAATAGTGAAATGCCATGTTGGCCTCAATATTTTCAAAACAAATCATATGCAAATGTTATGAAATGAACAAGAATGTGATAAAACATGTAATAAAAACGGAGCTCAACGCATGTATTTGATGGTAGAAATCAGTTTGTTACCCTCATACCAAGATGGCGGCGGTCTCGTGACATCAGAGTGTCTTCGAGAATACATTTGACGTAGAAACTGTATACATTGGAGGGGTGGGGGGGGGGTTGGGTAAGTGGGGTGGGTGGGTGGAAACTTTGTACCCATTCTGCAATCTGTTATTAAAGTTGTCAATCAATCAATCAATGCTGTTAACACCACTATTCCTCCCAGGTGTCCGGCTCCTCATTAACTTCCATTCATTTTGAGGAAAAAGTCTAAATATAACACTTCTAAGTATAAACAAACTATACAGCAATATTATTCTATGTAATGTATTTTTTTCAGTCAAATGTACTTTTTTAAGCTAATTTTGCCATTTTCAAATGACCAGTAAAGGAACAATTTCTCACTTGAGGTGAAGTTTGACCAACTGTCAACTTTTCACAGAATGTTTAGAATCTTTCTTCCAGCAAGGCAGCTCCATCCCATGCAGGGCAAAGATACACAGCACACTGAAACCTATACAACAAATGAACTGGATCTGCTTTTATTTGTCAAAGGAAATAAATCTGTGAAGACGTATACAATAATACAAAAACACAACACATACCTTTTTACTCTGAGTTGTCTGTTTCATTGAAATCTGCACAGCAGTGATTTGGTTATACTTCAGAAGTAGGCTATAATATTTAGACTAGGTCCGCAAAATGAATGGAAGTGAATGAGGAGGCTGACACCTGGGGGGAATGGTGGTGTTGACAGGTTAACAAAACAAAAAAAAGTGGGAAATCCTCTCTTAATATTTCCTCCAGTTGTGCTGAAAAGTCCTTCACTTTAAGATATCTTTGAGCTGTGGTGACCCATCACTTCAAGTTTCAAGTTTGTTTATTAGTTGTCACAATAAAATACATATACTTTACAGTGAAATGCTTGGTTCTGTATGCGCCCCTGAGAGTGTGCTTCATACAGTAAAAAAGTAAGTAAAGGGAACTTCCGGTTTGGCGAGGAGCAGGTGAGCAGCTGCAGAACAGAGCTCCCGGTCCAAAATTCAAGAAAGGTAATAAAAAGTTATAAAACACGATAAAAAGTAACAACTCGAAGATAAAAGAACAAAGACAAGACCCAGTGCATAAAACTCGAGGAGAAGTGAGAGAAGAATGACCCCCGACAAAGAAAATACAACGAAGGGAAAGGTACAACACAAGGGGATGACGCAGCAAATAAAACAAGCTAACATAACGTTAAACCACAGCGAGGCCTGGCTGGGGACGGAGCTACAAGCTAACATGGCAGCTAACACGATGAATATGCAAGCTAGCATTCGGATCAGGCTAGAAGCAATGCAGAACGCTAACGATGCTAACATGCAAACCAACACGCAGACTGGACTCGATGCAATACAGAATATTCAGAGGAGCATGGAGGCTAATTCAAAAGAAATAAAAGCGTTAGACAACAGCGAGGCTGGAGATGAAGCTACAAGCTAACATGGAAGCTAACACGATGAATATGCAAGCTAGCATTCGGATCAGGCTAGAAGCAATACAAAACGCTAACGATGCTAACATGCAAACCAACACGCAGACTGGACTCGATGCAATACAGAATATTCAGAGGAGCATGGAGGCTAATTCAAAATAAATAAAACAAATAACCCACAAAAGAAGGACAAAGAGACGCTGGATACACCCGGACCAGCCAGGGCTCGGGCACCGAGGTCAACCGGACCATCCGAGATGCAAGCACGGAGATCGCCCAGACCGGCCAAGATGCGAGCATTGAACACACACCAACCGGGATTCGAGCACCGAGATCAACCAGACCAGCCAGGATTCAAATAACGAGATCTCACACACCAAACAGGACTCGAGCACTGAGGATACACACACCGACCAAGATTCAATACCATATGCATATTATTTGATAGTGAATGGATGTTATGACTCGAGGCACACTGCAGATAACACACAGACCACTGGGAATACAGACAAGGTAAACACATTAGTTGGGAAAATTGGGTCTTGATTCGGGACATATAATATAAATAACACGTACTAGACTAAACTGTAGACACTAACACACATGACGCACAACTAAGACGACGGG
The DNA here is from genome assembly GCF_963971535.1 of Notolepis coatsorum. Taxonomy (NCBI): domain Eukaryota; kingdom Metazoa; phylum Chordata; class Actinopteri; order Aulopiformes; family Paralepididae; genus Notolepis; species Notolepis coatsorum. Next base: position 160,617,216 of record NC_140165.1, on the reverse strand, counting down.
GAACATGGGGAAACACATTCGGAGACCTGACCGGGAGCTCTGGAACTGTACTATCAAATGGAAGATAAAAATTCAAATAAAATGTTGGACAATAATAGGGGCATTGGAGAATCCCCATTGGGCATATCTACGTCGTTATAGGAGGGCCCTCTCCAGGAGAGCCATATCCCTCCAGCCCGCCAACGGGGGTAAAAACCTGGCAAGTGCCAATTGTCTTTAGTCTTTTTAGAAAAAATGTCTGAGTTATGTTAGAATAGCAGTTGCTTTAAATGTGCACATGGACAATTGAGAAGAACAAGAATAAAAAATGTTGGACATGAAGAGAGGCTTGGAGAATCTCCTTTGGGGGGTATCTCCGTCACTGGGGGGGGGGGGGGCTTCTCCAGTGGGAGAGCTGATTCCCCTCCAAACCGCCAACGGGGGAAAGAGTGCTAATCATATAACCTGTTTTATCTTCATTTAATTTTTTCTTATTGTGTTGTCAGTTTTATTTTTTTCATGGATGTATGTGGTGATATCGGTGACATGGGTGAGGTCCTGTGTGTTGCGGGGTCGGTGGGCGTGGGGTGGGGCTCTCAGTGACATGGGAGGTAGCGGGCTTGGCTCGGTGGGGGGGAGACTTAGTCCCTCTCCTCTACTAGGCCTGGCCCAATTAATTCAAGGGACCCGTTTCGCTGGGGGCCCGGCTCCGCACGCATCGGCCTGGGATATGGGGGAGTTCTAGTTGTTTTATGGATGTCATTGTGGGTATTGTCTGAGTGTTGTATGTCTATAAATGTTAAATGTAAAAAAAATAAAAAAAAATAAAAGAGGAATATACAATACAATATACAATCTAAAGTACAGCCTAAGTACAATCTAAGTACAGTACACTTCTTTTTTCTGTCTGTTTGCTACTTCCCCGGCACAGTTATATATCATCTGGCTTCGCGTCTCGCTCTGCCTACTGAGATACATCACTATCTCCAGCAACTAGTGTGCTCTGGGAAACAAAACAAATGCACCCACTTGCACGTGACCACGCCACTCCCATGCGTCCTCTATATTACGCCGGAAGTGGTCACGCCTCACCCTTCCTCATTTGTTTCCAACGCGGAAGCAGCTCAGATGCACTTCTTATTTTTTCTTTTTTCTTTTTCCCCCTCCTTTTTCCTCCGATTTTCTCCCATCCCAATGTTAGTCGTTATGCCAATTCCCAATCCCCTTCCTGGTCGCTGCGCACTTACCTCCCACAGTCGGTCTGGGAGAGTGGAGGCTATCACATGCTTCCTCCGACACACATCCAGCCAATCAACCGCTTCTTTTCACCTGGCAGCGTGGACTCTCACTGAGTGGGCGTAGCGTGTGGAAGGATCACACTATCCCACTCAGGTCCTATCCGCGCTTAGCAGGCGCCCCGACCGAACTGTAGGAGTCGCTGTTTACAACGACCCGGACCCACCCCGCCAGCTTCTCCCACCCTCTAATACTGCCAATTGTATTAGTGTGAACGGCCAGCCAAGCTGGTGAAAACCCCGGAGCTGTGAGCTGGATTCGAACAGGCAAATCCTAGCGTCTCCGGGGTTGGTGACGAACGCAATCTCCGCTACGCCACCTGACCGCCCTCAGCTCAGATGCACTTCTGAACTGGAGATTGTTAAGAAGCGTAATGAGAAATTACACAATGTTGGGAATTCGCCAGAAGTTCGCCAGCCCCCGGAACCTTCTCGGCACGTCCTAACAGTCCTGTCCTGCGGACCGAGGGACTTCGCGCGACGGTTGGCAGTCGAGCCACGCTAGGCCCTGCGCTAGCAGGCATTGGTACTGGCATGTGTAATACTGCTCGTTGTCTCGTGAGACGACCGAGTGATGTATTGGCGCAGGGGGCGGGATATTTGGATAAACGTGGTCATCATGACTCTCTTTTGGATGTTTTTCCAAGTATCCTAGCGCGCGCAGCTAATGCTAATGCTACAATGTTGGGGCGCCATTCCCATGTGCCCCGCCGGGGCTGTTTTTACTTTTCCCTCCTCTCCGCTGGACTTTGCAAGCAAACACAGACGACGCGCTGTCCCTGCTTCATGACGAGGTAAATAGAATCCAGGCAGCTAATATTGACGCTGCTATTGTGGTTGTGGGCGATTTCAATAGCGCCAATCTGAGAAAAGTATTGCCAGACTTCTACCAGCATGTGGTAACACCAGAGGCGGTAATATTCTAGACCATTGTTACTCGCAATTCAAGTGTGGTTACAAGGCTCATACTGCCAGTGGCTTTGGCAAGTCGGATCATGCCGCCATATTCCTCACGCCGGAGTATAAACAAAGACTCAAATGCACGCCGGTAGTCTCGCGAGAGGTGCAGAAATGGTCTGTCGAATCAGAGGGCACACTCCAAGCTGCACTTGAATGTACAGACTGGGGTGTGTTCCGCGATAACACAGATAACATCAATGACTACACGGAGACAGTGCTGGACTTTGTTCGTACTTTGGTGGAAGAAACAATCCCCACTACCACAATTAGAGTTTACCCAAACCAAAAACCCTGGGTAGACAAATCTGTCCGTGAAGCTCTGAAAGCGCACACCTCAGCATACAACGCCAGGCTTGTGGCAGGCAACATGAATGACCACAGGGTGGCGAGATACAACGTCAGGAGAGTAGTAATAGAAGCAAAGAGGCGCTACAGGGATAAAATTGAACTTCAGTTTGAACAGGCTGACTCTAGAGCTATGTGGCAGGGCCTCAGAACGATGACAGATTACAAAGGCACCTCCCTCAAACTGAACAGTGACATCTCCTTAGCAAATTATCTCAATACCTTCTATGCGAGGTTTGAGGCTGGGAATAACAACACCAGCCTACAAGCCACTGCAATGGGGGGGGGGGGTTCTGCTGATGGAGACTCAGTGTTCAGGGTAACAGAACATGAGGTGAGGAGGACCTTTAAGAAAGTGAATATCAGGAAGGCAGCAGGACCGGACGGCATCCCCGGCCGCGTCCTAAAAGTCTGTGCCGACCAACTGGCCCCGGTATTCACTGACATATTTAACCTGTCCTTGGAACAGGCTGTCATCCCCACCTGTCTGAAGAAGTCCACTATTATCCCTGTACCCAAAAAATCCAAGCCTGCTTGCCTCAACGACTACCGCCCTGTAGCTCTCACCTCCATAGCCATGAAGTGCTTTGAGAAGCTAGTAAAGGGCTACATCTGCTCCTCCCTCCCCATCAACCTGGACCCCCTGCAATTTGCATACGGCCCCAACAGGTCCACGGAGGACGCCATAGCCCATGTGCTGCACACAGCAGCATCACACCTGGACAAGAGGAAGGGGAACTATGTGAGAATGCTATTCATCGACTACAGCTCGGCATTCAATACCATAGTCCCCTCCAAACTCATAGCCAAGCTCAGGGACCTGGGCTTGAACTATGACCTCTGCCAGTGGGTCTTGGACTTCCTGACGGGCAGACCCCAGGTGGTGAGAGCAGGCAACTGCACCTCCTCATCCATCACCCTCAACATATAGGGGCCCCCCAGGGCTGTGTTCTGAGTCCCCTCCTCTACTCCCTGTACACACACGACTGTGTGACTCAGCGGAGTAACAACACAATCATCAAATTTGCTGACGACACAGTAGTGGTGGGCCTGATCTCTGCAAACGACGAGAGGGCCTACCTGGAAGAGGTCAAGGTCCTGGCGGGATGGTGCCAGGAGAACAGCCTCTCCCTGAACGTCACCAAAACAAAGGGGATGATTGTGGACTTCAGGAGGTCGGGGGTCAAGGACTACAGCCCCCTCAGCATCGACGGGGCACCGGTTGAGAGAGTGAACAGCTTTAAGTACCTCGAAGCCCACATATCCGAGGACTTGACATGGACCACACACATTGACAGTGTTGTGAAGAAGGCACGACAACGCCTCTACTTCCTCAGGCGCCTAAGGAAGTTCCAAGTCAGTCAGAAGATCCTTAAGAACTTCTACTCATGTACAATAGAGAGCATCCTGACTGGCAACATCACCTCCTGGTTTGGGAATAGCACTGCACAAGACCGAAGCAGACTACAAAGAGTGACACGTTCAGCCGAACGCACAATTGGAGGGGGGCTCCCCACCCTCCAGAACATTTACAACAAGCGGTGCAGGGGTAAGGCTAAGAGAATCATCAAGGACTCCAGCCACCCGAACAACTGCCTCTTTGAACTGCTGCGGTCAGGCAAGCGATACCGGAGTCTCAAGGCGAGCACAGAAAGACTCAGAAGAAGCTTCTATCCCCAGGTCATCAGGCTGCTCAACGAACAATAAACACTATACAACAACCATCAAATGCACACAGCACACACATCCACACGCACACACTCACTTTAAACAAACAACACACTGCAGCACCCACTCTCCACACTTTAGATCACCTAAACACACTTTATATTTATTGATAAAGGATTTGCACTACAACTCGTACACCTTACTGTAAATTGTACCTAAATTCATCCCATTTCTGCTTTGGGATATCCTTTCTTGGCGCAGCGGTTTGTGATGTCGGCCCCGGTGCAGGAGACCGGGGTTCAACTCCCACTCAGGGCGATCCCTTAACAGGGGTCGAATAGAAATTTGAAACACAACGCAGAGCAATACGAGACCGGTTACACCCGCTACGATTGTGCAAGAATACAATAGTAATAATAGTAAATAGTAATACAAATAAGTAGAATAAACATGATAAAATAGACATGTTAATAAATCACTTCAAGGCACTGAACAATATACACTCCTATACAATATACAGTTTTACTTCTATAGTCCTGAATCAATCAATAAAGCATGCTCTGTATGTGAGCTTTTCTTTCACACCTCCACACTGCAGGCAGTAGACATGAGGTTGGTTAACGTTGAAGTTAAGTTATTTATTTATTTATGTTTTACCCAGGGACAGTGCACATTAATCAACATCTTCAGTTTCCACATCGATGTAAATGTGCCAGAATTAGCTAATGAGCTCGTTTTCATCTGTAATAACTATGTGAATTCTTATTCTTATTAAAATGGGTGGCATTCCCCTTTAATGTTTTGTAGGTCTGTTGGCTCAGAAGCTTATTGGGTTCCGACTTCTGGTGTCACCCCTGGTGCTCAAGCAAGTAAAGCAAGGATTATAATATAGATCTCTCAGCACTCTTGGTTGGGCCTCAATTTCATAGTGAATACCAAATTTCCTATTGGCTTGCATTGATTGTTTTAGGTTTTAGGTAAGGTGAGGTGACTAATCTCAGTTCACACTGAACAAAGGAGCTAGTTACCCGGTAATACTAGCTAATAAATGCACCAGAAGGCACGCTGTTGGAGAGGTGCTTTGAGCGGGGAAGACCCCGGGAAAAGCGATTTGAGGGAAAGGTGGACGTCACCACGGAACTTCAACCAATGGCAATTAACTGCTGGGGCGATATACTATCATCAATGGGCCACCCAAACTAGATGGTCCCGGTAGCCTATGCTATTTTAGCCGAGGCACGAGCAATGGTGTCATTTCCTACGGATAACGAAGGAGGTTCGAGAATTATTTCCAAAAAGAGACGAACGGCGGATGGCGTGCCGCCACCGACAGACGACAGCACGCCCGTCGATGCACCGCTTCAACAAATGCGGATGGCGAGGCACAGAAAACAGAAACTCACGTCCAGACTGAGCGACTCCGGGTTCGAGGATGACTTGTCCTCGCCGACCCCGTCCCCGGTTAGGACAGGAATCGTGTCTCCGCTGCTGCGTCCAGACGCGCCAGATAGTCTTGTAAGAGAGCTGTCAAACTGGCATCAGCACTACGGGGATATTGGATACGAGATACAAAAGTTGAAAGAGGCACAATTCCATCCCGTCAAGTGCTTGGCACGCCAGCCACAGGTAAGGTTAAACGTTACATGTGGTGTGCGTAAAAATAACTTTAGAATCCTAAAAACGTGGCTGCAGTTTTGCTTACCTTTTTGTTTGGGGTCAATTCCATTTTCTGATATTAGAAGGCTAATTCGTTGTTTCCAGTGATCACTCACTGTACCGAAATGCTCGTTTATCATGGAGTTCCAGGAGCCTATACATTAGTTGTTGGATATTTGGCTAATTAAATCTGGTTCAGAATGATTAATCAGGAAATTGATTAAATGAAAAGGTAGGTTACAGCGGGGTGCTTTCAATCAATCAATCAATCAAAACAGTGAATCAGTGCACCGCTGAACTGGGGTGCAGGGGTCAGCTGCCCCCGCCCTTTTTGTCTTGTCCAGTATTTTTCCATATTGAGAAATCCAAATAGATGTTTGCACTATTCTTTTCTTTTACTCATATATTCAGATTAGATTTTATTACAATGTATATTATAACCGATGGTGCATACATACAGACCCTCATATGCACTCTTTATTTTTTCTCATTTTATAGTCAGATTCAATTTTATTGTCTAGCTAGACTGTTTATTTTTCTCATATTTTTATATTCAGATTTAATTATTGCCTATATGTATGTCTTTCTTCTATTACCCTGCCCATACATGTACCTCCCCTTCCCCATGCTAAATACATTGCTGGATTTGAGAATATCTGCTGTATTACACAGAGGGCCTTGCTCAGATGTGATGTGTTGTTTCTCGCACAGGTGACGGCGGATGCGCGCTGTAAACTGGTCAGCTGGCTCATCCCGGTGCACAAACACCTGCGTCTGTCCTTCGAGTGCTGCTGCCTAGCGGTGAATATCATGGACAGGTTCCTAGTGTTGACTCCTGTCGCCGCGGACTGCTTCCAGCTACTGGGCGTCACAGCGCTTCTACTAGCTAGCAAACAGGTATGTGTGTGTGTGTGTGTGTGTGTGTGTGTAGGAGTGTGTAACTGTAGGAGTGTGTAGCAAGAAGCTGGACACCTCTCATGTGAGTGTAACTGTAGGAGTGCGTAGCAAGAAGCTGGACAGCTCTTAGGTCGTCAGTGTAACTGTAGTGTGTAGCAGGAAGCTGGACAGCTCTTAGGTCATCAGTGTAACTGTAGTGTATAGCAGGAAGCTGGACAGCTCTTAGGTCAGTATAACGGTAGTGTGTAGCAGGAAGCTGGACAGCTCTTAGGTCATCAGTGTAACTGTAGTGTATAGCAGGAAGCTGGACAGCTCTTAGGTCAGTATAACGGTAGTGTGGAAGCTGGACAGCTCTCAGGTCGTCAGTGTAACTGTAGTGTGTAGCAGGAAGCTGGACAGCTCTCAGGTCGTCAGTGTAACTGTAGTGTGTAGCAGGAAGCTGGACAGCTCTCAGGTCGTCAGTGTAACTGTAGTGTGTAGCAGGAAGCTGTGTGTGTGTGTGTGTGTGTGTGTATGGTCAGCAGGAAGGGTGCAACTCTTTCAGCTGACTAACCATGTTCATCAAACCGTGTTGAAACTTCGGTGCTATAGTCTTGAGTGCGCATAGATTTAGTGGCAAAGTGAATGATAGTACGAAGGTTAGTATATATATAATATTTTTTTATATATATATAATTATTGTTTATTTGTAGTACTGTATATAGATATATCCATCCATCCATCTTTAGAGATCAGCCATGTGCTTGTGTGTACTCACTTCTGTGTGCCTTTAGATATGCATGGTATGTAATTATCTCCCTCTGTCTCTCTTTATCCCTCTTCCTGTTTCTCTCTGTCTCTCTCTGTCTCTCTCTCTCTCTCTCTCTCTCTCTCTCTCTCTCTCTCTCCCTCAGGTGGAGGTGTTTTCTCCACGGATCAGGCAGCTCCTGTCACTGTGCTGTGATGCCTTCACCAAGGAGCAGCTCTGCAACCTTGAGTGCCTGATCCTCCTCCGTCTCAACTTCCGCCTCGCCGCGCCCACACTCGCCTTCTTCCTAGACTACTACGTCACCCGCTGGAGCGGCCCAGACGGCCGCTCCGCAGGCAGGGAGACAGTTGGTGGCGGCGATCGCTCGGCGAGAGAGAGGTGGGAGGCAAAAAGACGGAGGCGGTGCAACAGCTTCGCGCGGAGGGTCTGCGAGTTGAGTCTGGCGGACTACGCCTTCCACAAGTACCCTCCCTCCCTGACGGCGTGCTGCGCGCTGGGGATCGCCAGTGAGCTGCTGCAGACTGGGATCAAGGAGCAAACGGACCAATCGGAGACGCTTGAGTGTTTGCGTGAGCCCGTCCGTAACTCCCAAAAAGACCAAGCGTTTGTTAACGATCAATCTAGGAGCAATCGGTCTTTGACTGACAGTCCCCCAGCCCAGTCGTCTGACAGTGGTTCTGTGTCAGTGGAGGGTCACTTCCTGTGTGTGGTTCAGCATCGCCACGACCACAGTCTGGTCCAGGAGTGCAAAGAGAACTTGAAGTTGTTGGTGTCTCTTAACCAAGAGACGTGGGAAGCCATGCTCACAATGTGAGTCTGAACTCGGCCCCACTTTTCAAATGTCAGATTAAAGGAACACGCCAACATTAGGGGAAATGCACTTATCGTCTTCGCAAGAGTCAGACAAGAAGATAGATACCAATATGCACTCTATGCATTTAGTAGAAAGCTATCCAGCTGCAAGATAGTCTAGCTTATAGCACAAATTAATGGTGGAACTGCCTAGCTTAAAACTCCGGGAGAGATATGTTTGGCCAACAGCTAGGAGGCCATGGTCCATATCTGCTTCCATTTATTTGTGCTAAGCTAGGCTATCATACAGCCGAATAACTTTCTATTGAATGCACAGAGAGGCAATGGACCTGTCTCAAAACCCTGCCCCTTTTCTTGATCCTCCAATCACAACTGTCGCTTACCTCGGACAAACTTGGTTTGTCCGAGGTAAGCGACAGTTGTGATTGGAGGATCAAGAAAAGGGGCAGGGTTTTGAGACAGGTCCATTGGTATCTATCTATCTTCTTGTCTGACTCTGGAGAAGACGGTAAGCACATTTCCAATAATGTTTGTGCGTTCCTTTAACCTTTTGAGGTGGATTGTGACGTCATCATTAGAAATTGAATTGGTCGTATGGTTGTTATGGTCTTTAACAGTCACAATCTTAAGTACAGTTTTAAGACTTTTCTTTTTCCTAGTTGGGTTTTTGTTAATGCTGTTTTCATGCTGAATAAGTTATTTCCTACAGCAGCCAATTATAAGCACATCTCTGGCATCACAACAATATTGACAGATATGCTTTAGTCTTTAATAAGCACTAGAGGCCCCTCTGCATGACTGCACTCATTTACAGAATAACAATGTGTGTGTGTGTGGGGGGGGGTAATGTTAGAGATCTGCTGATTAAATGCACTATTAGATTAGTTGACTGTACTAGTATTTATACTATATTATGACTATTAGTGAATTATAAATGTCTTTAGTCAAGGAGAGACCTGCATATCAATCTCCAATGTTGTTGTTGTTTTTATATCCCTTTATCTTTCATCCAACCTTAAAGGTGCTATAGATAACATGCATCCACTAGATGTCGCACTAGAGCACCAGCATATTATCATTTATCTAATCAGGTGCATTCCACATAGGAAGTATAGGAGGGGATACCTGCAACGTAAACATTCATTTTGGACCTGCAAAGAAAAATGTAATGATAAATTCCTTAATCATTACTCTATACATAAACATGTTATCTATACTATAGCACCTTTAAACAAATGCAGCTTTAGAACAATGGAGTTTGGAGTTATGACTTGAATGGAGGAATATTCCTAATGGAGTATATTATAATATGGAGGAATATTGCTTGAATGGATGAGTATTCCTAATGGAGTACATTATAATATGGAGGAATATGACTTGAATGGAGGAATATTATTAATGGAGTATATTATGAATATGATATTGAGGAATATTGAATGGAGGAATATTCTTAATGGAGTATATTATAATATGCAGGAATATGACTTGAATGGAGGAATATTCCTAACCCTGCAGATATAGGCCTAATTTCTATACCTCACAAAAAGATTGTAGTTAGTTTTGCACATTGTCATTAATTTTATTATCGGAAGCCTGTTTTATCATTGTACTGTATTCGCATTTTCTTCTTATATATATATTTTAAATAAAATAATGATTCATATATTGTGATCCATGTCTAAGGGTTATTTGTATCCTATTGTAAACGTTGGAGATGTGGGTTTTACTGTTGCAATGTGTTAATGGCCCTGGAAAATGTGTCTGCAATGAAGAGACTTTTTATTTGTATTTTGCAATAAACTATTTAAATCTCATTTGTAAGGCCAGACAACACACGTTAATGTCCCCATGGGCCGGACACGTCTTCTTTAAACAAGTCAAGAAGAAACATCACAATAAGTCAAGAACAAAACAAGAACATCATAAAGTCAATTTTTTTTTAAAGAAATGCAAAATAAAATGCAACACTGGCAATGTGGAGGAGAGAAACCTAGAAGGGCCATTCAAGGGGGATCTCCCTTAGATGTCGGTGATATAGTGTTGCAGTAAAACAGGCGAACAGTTGGTAGGCATGCACTCATGCGTAGTGAAACGCAGATAAGTGCATGCGATAGCAACTGAACATTTTGAAAGATTAAAGATAAAGCTGATAGCGATAGCAACTGAACATTTTGAAAGATTAAAGATAGAGCTGATAGAGGATCTATTTGAGGCAAAGGGATCTATTTAAATGAACTGATCTACTCTCTGAGTGAGTGATGTAAGGCTGAATCATTTAAGATTGCCCACATTGAACACAAGCAGTATGGCTGAATTATGTAATTTCAAAAGGTTAAGGATCATTCCATCCTCTAAAAAGTTTAAAATAACAGTCAATAATTATTATTATTGATTGTTTGTGTTCCTGCCAGCAATACATTTCAGAGCCGGTGTCCTAAAGTTAGCAGCTGTATGTGTTACTTGGATTTTCTTATTCAACTAAAAAATAATAATAAAAGAGAAAGTAAGGCTGCAAATCTTGAATTTGCAATAGGTCACTTGGGAGCTTATTTTATTGCTGCAATTAAAACGTACACAATGATCGCCATCCAAACTGTTGTTACTTAAATAAACGTGAAAATACTGTGTTTATATGCGCTTTTTCCCCCGAATAATAACCAACAATTAGTCTTCTTCTGAGGGCCCGTGGCATCCCGCTCATGGTGCTGGTGATAATCTATCGCGCGCGTGGCAGTTCGACCTACTGACACTGCCGAGTCGACCACACAGCCAGTGTATTCAGCACGACGGGTCGAGTAGAAGGGCTGTTGTTGGGTTACAAATAGAGACATTTGTCATGAGTGTTTGCTGAGCTGTCTCGGCTCTAATTGCTCCTTTCCTTTTCTATTTCCGTTTAAAAGTGGCCACAGGCCTTGACCTATAATATGGATATGTCTATGTTGGTGGCCGGGTATCCCCAGTCAAAAATAAATAAATAAACATCAATCCAGCCTATTATGGTAAGGAGCCTGCCTGGTGTCTAAAGATTTTAAAGTGAATATCACGCAGAGCGCGCGGTGACGAAGAAAACGCGCTGAACCTGCCTCTGTACGCTCGGCCCCAGGTGTGTGGCAGGTTGGACGCGCAGAGCCCCCGCTGTAATGGCGCCGTCAAGCGCGCTCTGCACTTCACACTCTGGAGCAGAAAAAGAAAAACCGTTATGGTGGTTACACCAATTTAATCACCGGGGACGCTGGCACTCCTTGGAGACCAAATAAATGCATTTGATTGGGCCAAATGCACGAGGTCGCGGCATAGAGCGACACAAACCGGGAAAATGTTCGCCACTGCAACTTTAAAACCGACCATGTGGTTCAATCCACCTGCATTTCACTGTCCGTCGGATAGACTTCAACTGACAAAGATGCAAAGAGACAGACATGTGTTCGGTGCTATATGCCCCAACAAAATGGTCCGACTGGACAAAATAACTGGAGGAGACAAAAAGGTATAAGCTGTTTATTGTAACAATTTTACGCAGAATTCAAACAACGTGATTTGTTTATTCAATGTATTTTCTGACGTATACGTACAGGGGAGGGCGATGCTGCCAAGGAGTAGCAGTCCAGTGACCGTGTACGCTGTTCCCTGCATAGTTGAACAGGGTATGTTGATACATATGGGTGATGGATGGATGGATGGATGGATGGATGGATGGATAGATAGATAGATAGATAGATAGATAGATAGATAGATAGATAGATAGATAGATAGATAGATAGATAGATAGATAGATAGATAGATAGATAGATAGATAGATAGATAGATAGATAGATAGATAGATAGATAGATAGATAGATAGATAGATAGATAGATAGATAGATAGATAGATAGATAGATAGATAGATAGATAGATAGATAGATAGATAGATAGATAGATAGATAGATAGATAGATAGATAGATAGATAGCAATTCTAAAATATTAACATTTCACCATATGTGTCATGTGTTACAGCCTTCTCAACAATTGCATGGGATGATTTTGAAGACGGCGCATCTGTGGTCTGTGTGAGGCGAGAGAGTGATTCCCTTGGTTCTCAGGTGAGCTCGACCCGATCATCTCCGACATGCACGCAACACCGTACGAACTAAAGGGAGATTGATTGATTCTTTCTTTTGACGGCTTTGGTTATTTTCTCGACTTTCTTTTACACTCCCACACTGCACGCGCTGTTAATGTTTGACACGAGGAGGAGAGTGCTGGAATGCTGCACGAATGTGGTTGGCCTGTGCCACGTTAGCTATAGAGCCTCCCTTAATTGGTTCGACCTCCCAAGCTATGTCTACAAACGGCCCTTTACTCACATCACACCTTGGCGTACTTCCAAACACAGTTGTATACCTGCGCCTGTAGAGGACCGCACGTCGAGTTCCCTAAAAATGACAACTCAGACATATTCCAGCATATGCTCTCATTACGGCTCGTGGTTCTTCCAGGACTTCCAGGTATAGAGCTGATCTACACGGGGGGGGGGGGGGGGGGGGGGGGTATTTTGCTTCAAGTAATCAATAAACTCATCACTGTATGTATCGCCCCCAGGTAAACGAATCTGACGAAGATGACCAAGACTTTGGAGATTATGCGCTGGACTTCATAGCAGGTGAGAAAACCAAATAATATAGAACCTCGACCTTATATAGATTAAACACATATTCTCTCTCACTCTCTCTCTCTCTCTCTCTCTCTCTCTCTCTCTCTCTCTCTCTCTCTCTCTCTCTCTCTCTCTCTCTCTCTCTCTCTCTCTCTCTCTTAAACCGGTTTTAATTATAAGTATTAAAACTGTTAAAAAAAATCATGTTAGGCTTAGCATGTAGCTATATGATTACTACATTTTGTAGTTAATTGAATGTCATAGGCCTGCATGGCTGTTGAATGCTCTTCTACTGCTGTTATTGCTGGTGCTGCTAATAATAATAATAATAATAATAATAATAATAATAATAATAATAATAATAATAATAATAATAGTGATGATAGTAATGTGTAGCTATCAGAATTGGTTCAGCTGTAGTAGCCATCGTCTTCAGGTTTGAGAAATATATGGGTGAGTGAGATGGATTTCCAACGTGTATCCCTTTCCAATGTGTCAGATTCCCCTGCCACACTGGAGAGCAGTCTGTCGTCCGCTGGCCTCGTAGCGTTCCAGGGCTGCCTCATACCGCCTCTCACCCCTCAGAGGGACTTCTCTCCAGAAGAGCACGTCAGTAATAAGCTAGCCCCAGCGACAGGCCTTTCTGATGCCCAGGATGGCGCTCTCTGGCAAGGCAGGGTGCTGGGAGATGCCATGGACGTCAACTGCCAGGTAAATCCTCACGGCAACACTGGACTCAGGACTACCAAACTGAAAACCTATACAGTTTGTTGTCTTGATTACCAAATTAGATATGAAGCAGCAATGGTAATTTATCCCACTAATTTATTTAGATAATTTTGATATTTTTCTTATGGATTATGCATACAGTATACTTACTGTGCATTCATGTATTTCAGAGGTGATGGCCAGCATTATTTTTGCAACAGCATTTGGAGTATGCTGATCCTTATAACTCTCTCACATGGCCGAACAAGGACACATGAATGAAAGATTTGTATTTTCTAACAAGTATAAAAACTAAAATATATCTGTTCATTTGACATATACGTATATATATATACAAAAGATAATAGAAAAAGACAACAAAAGGAAAAACAGATAAACAAATCATAGTGTATACCCTGTTCGAAAAAGGAGTATGGAAGAAGTTTACACTTTTTTTGTATTCCTACCCCTTTTAACTATTCATTACAAATTATATAATTTTATTGTTAATTATATGTATAAACCCTGTATCTCTATATAATCCAATACATTTATATATATAAATACATTTAATATAAATATACATCATTCTCACATAGATTGAACTGGTCGTACAAAGTGCTGTGCATATGAGCCACCACTAGGGGCAGAGTGATGAACTGTGAGTGAGCAAATTAGTTAGTGACATTGAGGTCATTTTGTTTCTAATGAAAGTATGAATTTTGGGCATGTTTTGGAAATTCACATGGTCAATGGCCTACTTCCAACACTCTTTCAGGTCCATGTGGTAATAGATTTGTCTTCATTAGCTCCATGGGACGTTACAGAAAAGGCAGGAGGAGATGGACTCGCTCCAGGAGAGGAACGTTCACCTCAGAGAGCTGGCAAGCCGAGCCAAGCACCTGGCCTCAGTGCTGGAGGTGAGTACTTAGTCCATGTGTACTACTAACCTGTGTCATCTTAAGGGTGATTTTCTCAAAAATGTGGTTTGACCGACACTTGATCATTAACAGACCTATTGATATTAGGAGTAGAGTAGTAATACAGTTATTGAAATCTGTCATTCTCCTCTTTCAAACAGCGTAGAAAACCTCAAATATAAATTTGACTCAAAATGATAGGGCAAGCCCATAACTGACCTTGGGGACATGCCAGATTTATCCCATATTCTCAGTTGTAGTTGGCCTTAGACACACACACCATAAAATACATGCTATATATACATACTCCTGCCATTGCGTTTGACTAAGGCACAGGCATTAGAACTGGAGTTGCTCCCCAGGCGCTAGACTGTGGATGCCCACTGCTATTAAATAGTTAGGATGGTTAAACACAGATGATACATTCCTGGTTTATGTAAAGATACTCTACATTTCCTTCCATCCTTCCTTTATGTTGACTCCATGAACTTAATCTCACAATTTACTTTTAATTTTTCTTGTCCTGCAGAAGTTGATGAGCGTCCGAGAGCAGGATGATTTGTTGTCGCCTTCCAGCGACAACAACACGACTTCAGCCAGTCCCCGTAAGAGGCAGCGTCTGGATGAGGAGCTGTGTGATCCAGCAGCCCCCTCTGGCTGCGTGGAGGACATACTGCGGGACATCAGCACTCGTTGCAGTGCCGTCCTCCGTCGCAGCGACGGCAAAGAGCCGCGGCACCAGGATGCAGACAGCATACGCATGTGTGGCACGTTCTCAGGTCTGCAGACCTCCGTCTCCAAAGGTGGCAGTGTGAGTTTGGATGGATTGGAAGGAGGAGGGGAAAGTGACTCGTCTTTCAGAACGTCTGTGAGAGAACACAGCACGATAAAGACCCAAGTGTTTCCTCACGGTCGTGCCTTTACATCGAGGACCCAACAGGGAGGCTTCCGGTTTCGCTGGGTGCCCAACCAGAGTTGATCAAGCTCAGAGTAAACCAGAGTCGGCAATTAAGAGATGTTGTTTATCACATCAGTTGGCAGGAAGCTTTTGAACATTATGGTTTAATACAGTAATCCACAAAGTGGGACAATGACTCCAATAGTGACTCATTACTAGCAGCTATATGTCTGCCCTCAGGTTTAATAGGTAGGCAACATCGCAAAACAACATACATCTAATTTAGCAGAGCCATAGGCCAATGTGTCTGTGCTATGAAAATAGCAACAAGGTGTGGATATTGCCAGTTCCAAAACGTTGGGAATTAAGACAGTAAATATCCACGCAGCATTGCTATTTCAAATGGGCAACCTGTATTGTTCACTAACATGTATGTTCACCTAAGGCTCTATGTTGTTTTTCCACTGTTGATTTCCTTTAAAACTAGTAGGGTACCACCTTCCCACTGCCGATACCAATCCATAGTCCTAAAACTGTCTGTGTCGCCCGATACCGAGTGAGTTCCGATTTAACAGTATAGATACGATTTCTGGCATCATGTTACATGTGTTTCTTGGTATCAGGTTCTAGTTTTGGGTGTACTAGTATTGGCATCAATGCATCTCCAAAAGCTAAAATTCCAATCTCCTAAAAGCCTTAGGATTCCTATTTTTAATGGATCCAGGAGGGCATTTTAAGGTGCCATAGGGCTACCTTCAAGGCTTGTATGAAGCATGGGTGGGCAACTACTGCTAATGCTTATCTTATAACCCATCACAATCTCTGTAAATGATTGAACCGCGTCTTCCTCAGGTAGCTTGCTGAGCTAATTACCCAGGACCGGTGCTCTCAGCAGAGTAAATAAATACTGCCCGAGCTTTCGTTTACACTGTGTATCCGTTTACATGCCCTGTGTGTTGAAACTATTCAGGGCCCAAATGGAGCGTGTAATAATGTTTACTTTTACACCTCACAAGATGTTTCAAACCTATTTTTCAGGTTTTTGTAATAAAATGATAATGTGACATTCCTTTTATGTTGACTTTGTCTTGTTCCATGGAGTGGTTTTTGGTAAAGAAGGAGGATTACAGTGATAAATGGAAAGTAACAGTTTTTCCACTGAGGACTTTCCTTGTTTGAGCAGCAAAACAAATCTAACCCCACGACCTTGTTAACTGGAAGGTATACTTCCTTCCTGTCTGTGTCTGTCTGACGGACCATGTGGTCTGAGAAAAGAGAATCATGCTGCAGGTCATGCAGGTCTGCGTTTTCTTTTTACATTTTATTTTATTTATTTAACATCCATTACTTAATTGTGGGTTATGTTATGTTCCATTCATGTTTGGACGTCAGAAGTTCCTACTTCCTACTTAGAAAAATGCAATGGAATGGCGGGAATTCCAAGTTGGAAATTCAAGTATTATGAGATAAACTCCATATGGTTGCTCTTGAGGTGTTTCTCCCATAGATAAACTAGGTATAGTTACTCCCATTACGTTTCTCCCAAACATAACCTATGTATGGTTGCTTCCAAGGTGTTTCTCCCATAAATAAACTCCAAGTCATAATTTTGACCGCCCAACTGGGAATTTGCGACCACCAGCTTTAAATGGAACTAGACCATTGGGTTAAAAGGGCATTTCACCTATGTCTGAACATTTTGTACGAGTCTTCAACATAGTTGACTCTCCGAGATAGATTCATGCTATATCACAGGATGTATTTGTTGTAATAATAAGTATATAAAACAACTTAAAAACTTGAAAACTAATAATAACCACATCCCTCCATACATCTGTTGGCTCTGCTATTTTTTCATCTGGACCTACATCATTTCACAATGACACAGGGAGTCAGTGAACTCTGATGACATCACCTGATGTGATGAATTCACCAAAGAACAAACTAAACGAATGAACTCTTAATATCTTGCAAACCAAATTAAAGCTGCATCGGGTCGTTTTGAGAAAATTACCTGTGCAATAATTAGTTCCAAATGCTTGAATATTGTTTATAATCTAGACACAAATCCAAAATAAATCACCCTTAGAGGATGCTTCTTTGTATGTTAAGGGTGGTAGGAGGGTAGGTGTGCCACAGCTAAACTGATCATTTCTACTTTCAAACAGTGCTCCAGGCATCCAGCAGCTGTATGTACTGTATTCTATACTAAAGGTATATTATACTTTATTTTGACATTTCAGATGTTAGCAGTTTCAGAGGATACTTCCCCCACCAAAAAAATCTATCCAATGCACCTTTAAAGAGTAAATCCAGTTTTGGAATATGTGCAAGATTGTGAAGTGTGCTTTTTGGTGAAGTGCCCTTTATGACTGTAAAAAATGGATTGATTTGAATGTGGATATCTGACAGCACTATTCTGAATTGTCTTAGTTAATCAAAATGTATGTTTATCTATGTAAATAAATAAACATGTTATTTATTAATGCTTTTGTCAGTCCTATCACATACAAACTCTCTGGAATAAAATGTTTAATAGCCGTTAGTTTGAGCTGTGCATTACAGCTGAAACACACTGGAGACGCTCATGTTGATGGATGCTATTGCTATCCATACTGGATGCTCGGCACGCGGGTTGGGGATCAAACCCACGTACAGGTTATTTTATCGTTGCACCTGTTGCACACCTGCCTTGCTATCCTTGTTGGGAGGGGGGGGGGGGGCAGTCTCTCAATACATTTTCCATTTTCCTTCTGAAGTTTATTTTAAGGCGAGACAGCCCAGGTGAATAGGCAAAATAAATATTTAAATAGATATCACTATAAGGCGGCTGAGTGGCTCAGTGGGCAAGGCGCTCGCCACTAACGCAGGATATGCTGGTATCGAGCCCAGCTCTCGGCGTTACTACCGGCTTAGCCGGCCGTCATACTAACACAATTGGCAGTGTTAGGGGGTGGGAAAGCCGGTGGGTGGGGATTGGACGTTGTGGACAGTGACTCCTACAGGTCGGTTGGGTGACGCCTGTACAGCAGAAACAGGAAGTATCGGGCCTCGCGTTACTCCTCGCCACTGAGAGTTCGAGCTGTCTGGTGAAAAGATGCAACAGGCTGCCTCCTCGTGTACCGGAAGGGACACGTGATGAGGTTTCTATCCATTCCTCACTACAGCCGACCAGTGGGAGGCATAGTCTAGCAACGTTCAAGACAGGGGAGGGAAGAATTGGAATCACGAAATTGGGATGGGAGAAAAATATAAAAATAGGAGAAAAAGTGGATAAAAAAAAAATAGATATCACTATGAAACTTTCCCAGTTTGTTATGTACATAACAACTAAGAAAAAATGTATTGCAAGTTTTCTGAGATCTTATGTTTATATATGCAAAATAGACATTACCTAATTAAATATGCACTAATTTGCATATGTCGCCCACGTACAGGTTATTTTATCCTTGCACCTGTTGCACACCTGCCTTGCCATCCTTGTTGTGAGGGGGGGGGGGGCATTCTCTCAATACATTTTCCTTCTGAAGTTTCTTTTAACATTATGGGAAATATTCGTACATATAATTCATAATCCATATACCGTAAAACATAATAAAAAAAAGTCCAAAATAGTTGACCATGCCACACGAGTAGCTTTCTACAGGGCTCTCCGACACAGAGACACAGGCAGAGATGATGGTGAATACAAACCGGTTTATTGAAGAGAGTAACCAACCAGGAGCAGATATGATGTTGTCATGACAAAGGCTCTCCTCAGTGTGTGAGGATGGATGATGTAACCTGTGCTCACTGATTACCTCAATGTGCAATAGGTGTGCAGCCACATCTGCTCCCAGGTCTGATTAGCTTGACCCAGGGAAGGTGTGGCTGCTCAAACCAGCCATTCCCACACCACATACCCCCCAACACCAGACTGAGGCCAGGGAGAAGCCTGGAAGAAGCCTACCCCCCCCCCCCCCCCCCCCCCCAAGCAGAGAAAGAAAAAAAATAAGGGGGACAACGACGGAAGACTGCATTTTACAAAGGAAAAGTACATCTGACACTTCAACCTTTTATAGCAGATTTGATCCTACCATAGCCATTCACAGTAAACACTAGACACTACAGAAAAAAGACTACAAGGGCGGCCGGGTAGCGCAGCGGACTAAGCGTCTGCCTACCACCGCAGAGACAGTGGGATCGAATCCAGCTGCCGTGGTACCTCCGGCTTTGTCGGTCGTCCATACTGACATAATTGGCAGTGTCAGCGAGTGGGAAGCCGGTGGGGTGGGTCCTGGTCGTTGTAAACAGCGACTCCTACAGGTCAGTCGGGGCGCTGCTCAGCGAGGAAGGGATCTGGGTGAGGTAGTGTGGCTGCGACAGCCTCCTGGCCTGCAGGGGCTAGAGCTTTGACCCTGTGCGGCGACCCCCTCAGCTGGAGCAGCGACCTCAAGTGGCGAACTCTTGAGCTGGAGCGAGAACCTTCTCGGCTGGAGCGGCGTCCCCGAGCAATGACCTCCACGGCTGGAGCGGCGACCTTGCGCGGTGACCTTGAGCGGTGACCTCTTGGGCCAGAGGGGTGACCTTCTGGGCTGGAGTAAAAACCTCCTGGGCCGGGCGCTGGAATGGCTGCAGTGACCATCCATCAATCGCGCTGCTGGCATGGCTTCCAGTGGGTCTCAAAACGACCCTTCTGTGTCTCTTCCCCATGCCGGAGGGCCCCAAATTGGGCACCAGTGTAGCAGTCGACCCCGCCACACACCACAGAGTTGATTGATTGATTGATTGATTGATTGAAAACTTTATTAACAGATTGCAGAATGGGTACAATACAGTAGGCTCAATACAAAACAAACTGCTAAGAGGATGCAGACCAGAAAAAGACGTTCGTTTTGTTTACATCGGGGTCCCCCATTTATTTTATTTTTTTTATCTACTTTTTCTCCCCCTTTTTCTGTGATTTTTCTCCCATCCCAATTTCCTCTCGTGCCAATTCTCCCTTCCCTGTCCTGATCGTTGCTCGCATGTGCCCCCCACTGGCCGGTCGTAGGGAGGATAGAAGCCCATCACATGTCCCCTCCGATACATGTGGAGGCAGCCAGTCACTTCTTTTCACCTGCCAGCGCGGACTCTCATTGGCGAGGAGTAACGTGTAGGAGGCTCACACTGCCCCCGCCATTTTCCTGTCTTTGCTGTGCAGGCGCCCTGACCGACCTGTAGGAGTCACTGTTTACAACGACCAGACTACCACCCTTCGACTCCCCTCCCGCTAACTCTGCCAATTGAGTCAGTATGACGGCCGGCCCAAGCCGGAGGCAACGCTGACAGCCGGATTCAAGACCGGTGTTTCAGGAGTCCCCCATCTTCAATTCATTTATGACATACACGACAAACTGTAAAAATTCCTGCTGTTACACTGTCTGCTTGGGGAATACCATTAAAACACCCTAAAAACGCTCCATTCTCTCTTCTCCTGTGTTCTGCTATTGGGCTCCGCCAACCCACATTCTCACACAAACAGATATACAGAACTGTGTACTAAGAAGAGATCATAAAAAATATATACATCCGAAGGGGAAGAAACTGTACATTGGTGGGGAGGGGGGGGGGGGGGGGGGGGATTTGGAGATTTACAGGGGCCAGTTTCTAATTGCAGCCACCCGTAGGTGCTCTTTGAGAGCGGTTTTTAAGGAGGGTAGGGATTCACATTCCTTCACGGTTTTTGGTAGGGCGTTCTACATTATTGTTGCATAATTGCGAAACGTGTTTAGTCCCTTGTTTGAGCCGAATCTGGGTTGAACATGATTTGTGGAACTCCCTCTGGTGTTGTGGGCGTGGTATTCACTGACCTTTGGGAAATATTTCGACATGTACATGGATATCCCAGTGGTGTAGTGTATCTTGTAGACCAGGCCCATTGCAAGTTGCTGTACTCTGTCCTCTACTCTAAGCCATCCTAGGTTGTCAAAATGTGCAGGGGTGAGGTGGGTTTTGTGAGTAAGGCCAAGCAGTAGTCTGACCAGTTTGTTTTGTGATGTTTCTAGCCTTAATTTAGGGCCTTTGAGGTGCTTTGGTACCATGAGCAAGCATATTCGTAGTACCCTTGAATGAGTGCTCCTGCCAGAGTCTTCAGGGTATTCTTGTTTACCAGAGAGGAGATCTGGTACAAGAATCTTGTTCGTTGGTTGACTTTTTTGATTACATTGGATGCCATTTTGTCACATGAAAGATTTGCCTCTAGGATGGAACCCAGGTAGGTAATTTCATCTTTCCTTGTGACAATAATGTCCCCCCCACTGTAACAGAGAAGCCGTTGGCCTTGCTGAGTTTGCTATTTGATCCAAAGAGAATGGATTCTGTCCCAGGTGTAATGATAGTTTGTTATCAGCGAGCCAGGTGCAGATTCTACCGAGTTCAGAGCTGAGGGCTTTTTCAACCTGCAACTTGTCCCTGTCAGAGACCAGCAGGGCTGAGTCGTCTGCGAACAGGAACAAGTTGCAGTCACAAGCTGATGACATATCATTTGCATTAATTAGGAACAGGTCCTAGTATCTACAGTGTCTACAAGGCTCTCTGAAATGATGAATACAAAGAGAGGGGCAAGAAGTAACAAGCCAGGAGCAGATATGACGTTGTCACGACAAAGGCTCTCCTCAGCGTGTGTGAGGATGGATGAAGTGCTTTACAATGCTATGCAATTCATGCCTCACATTCACACATTCACTCACACATTCACACACCAATGGTGGAGGCCAATAGTTAGTGGGTTAAGTGTCTTGCTCAAAGACACTTCGACACGCTGCCCGGGAGGAGCGGGAATCGAACTGGGAAGCTTCTGATTACCAGACGACCGTTTTTGCCTCCCGAGCCACATAAAAACACTGCTATGCAGCTACACCTGCTCCCAGGTGTGATTAGCTTGACCCAGAGCAGGTGTGGCTGCTCAAAAGAAACATCCCCACACCACAGATGCCTCTCCCAAATAAAGGCAGGGTGTTTTTATGCATTTTTACAAATTAAGGCAGGTCTCACTTAGGAGCCCAGTCTACATTGATCCCCCAAGGGGATCAATAAAGGAATATCTTATCTTATCTTGTTGCTATTGTGTACACAGTGTACTGTACATGTACATGCTACGTGGCTTCACCTTCTGAGCCACCACTGTGTCACCAACATCTTTATTTAATCACATATTTGTTATTTAGCTTGATATCCAAGCTGATCCAAGTCCCATCTTTTCCTAAGCACCACTGGGGGTCTGGTGCAATGACGTGTTAATGCTGGTACAGTATGTCATACAAGTATTCATACTGGTTTAAATAAAGATAATTGATATTAGAGGTTTTACAGTAGTCCATAATGTTGGCATGTTCCTTTAAGTTCTTTCTTCCATATCTTCATTGAGGGTTATGTTGGGGTGTCGTTCCGTCGTGGGCCTGTGACGTCCATTCAGACATGTAATGTGATTTTGGACTATGCAGATAACCTTGACTTCACTTGACTATGTTCTCGTGCACTGGACATGGACTCCACAGGAATACATTGAGAGATTCTCTCACAGCGCCGCCAGAATACATCAAAGAATCCTGTGCTCTGTGTGTTTGATGCACATGCTTTACACTGTAATCATAACTACCGACCTCAAACTATAGTCTACCCATATAACTCTGTATGATAGCGTGTACAATAATGCTGTATATACAGATTTATATATTAACATTTAATGTATATATCCATATCCTGCATATAATCCTTTCTATACTGTATATCTATTTATACACCTGCATATAACCCATATAACTCTGGAGCATGTACAATAATGCTGTATATATCGTATACATATATTTATATTTACTTTATATATATTTATCTGTCTGTCTGTATATACCTGCATATAATTATTTTTACATACCTGTAGATACTATATCTATATCTGTACATATCCCTTACATACTCTTATTATATTGCTGGCCAGTATGACTTACTAATAATAATACTATAACACTGTACATACATCTGATTACCACTATTACCCATAGTACTCATTTATATCATTTATATCCTGTTTAATCACCTGTACATTGTATATTGCTATTGCACTTTACTGTTACATTTGCACTCTGGTTAGATGCCAAACATATTTTCGTTGTACTGTACTTGTATGTGCTGTATGATGACAATACATAGAATCAGTTTTGTTCTTGCAACTGTGAACGTAGCTTCAATTTAGATTAACCTACTAGATTGTCTACTGTCATCTAGTACGTATCACCCAGAGGATAATCTACTATAGTTGCTCAATCACTCCCCATTCCCCAACGAAGAATTATGTCTCCCCTCAGATGATAATCATGAGGGAATCAAGACGAGAGGTTGAGGAGGATCTCTGTGTTATGTGTGTGTGTTGTCTTGTGAATGTTTGGAATATGTGTTGAATGTCAGTCTGTAAAATACAATGGGGGAAGAAATGGATTGTTTTCACATCCATAACATAAAACGAATATATAGACAGTTGAATTAGCTTAACTAGACACTCATGTCAATAAGCGACACGACTCCCTCTATTTCTTCTTTTTCTTTCTCTTCTCTTTTTTTTCTATTGTTTTAATTATGATTATGTATTAAGTTATACAAATAAAATAATTTAAAAGGCGAGAGGTTGAGATGAACTATTCTAGAATATGTATATCTATAGAGAGGATGTGACCCTTTGACCTTTGTCTATACCTGTGACCTCCCCTCCTCCTCCTCCTCCTCCTCCTCCTCCTCCCCCCTCACTGCTATAATGGACTTAAGCTGTAAATAGTGGGTTTGTGTGAGGTGGGCTACAGCCCAGAGGTGAGCGTCAAAACATTGCTCAGACACCTGTTCAAACTGCTGGGCCTCAGTCTTCTGTTTGCCTAAGGGCTCTGTAGTCGGACACAACGTCACGTCCTGTACTGTCGCTGTGCGCGTGGCTGTTTGAGGAGGATTTAACAACACTAATGAAGATAAGGAGATGTCACTGATACTGACGTGAGCCCTAATGAACACACTCGCAGTGGCCCGGCAGAGTTCATGGATATTGACAGGACAACACTGCAGGGCTCTCAGTCCAGCGGTTTCCAACATGTGGCACAGGGACCTCAGGGGGGTCCGTAAGATTCCAGAGGAGTTCCCAGCTAAATTAGGAATTGTTTGGTTTCACTGCTATTTAATTCATTTGGGAGTTATTCCAATGAGAGAAGGCTATAAGAATAACTATTCTGATCAATGGTTTCATTATGTAATTGAATAGTATAAGCCATCATATAATAACATTCTGAGATGGGGGTGCCTGGGACAAACAGGGTCTGCGGCCTGCTGCATGCTCTCTGGATTCATTAACATTACATCTCCAGACGGGCAGACAATGCTACCACTGAAGTGCCCATGAGCAAGGCATTACAGCCACGGCATTTCAACCCAAAACTGCTCCAGAGAACAATACATCAATTTGGCTGTACTCAGTGGTGCAGTGGTGGTGCCACGCGGTACCACGCCATCCCAGCACTTTTCTGAGCAGAAGTACGCGCACGGATGTATAGCATAGCAATAGCATAACAAAGAACGAGAAGTGCAAAACCAAAATACAAGCCCTGTACCAATTGGTGGGGGTTTGCTTGAGCTGTGGAACCAAATGGTCCCGACTGGAAGGATGAGACATTTCTTAAGTTGTGCTTCAGAAGGAAACTGCGTCCTTAAGTTACATTGTTAATTTAATTTACTTTTCTAGTTTAAGTTAATTAAATTAAAGAAATTGTAACTACAATATTGTATCTACAATTACATTTAAAACATTGTTTGTTTTTCAACCATATCTGTTGACAATATAATTTCTTTATATATTGAAGGCTACATCCTGCTACCTTTTTCAGCTTCTCGAGTCTATTTCAAGGCAATATTTACAAAAACTAAACTAAAACTAGTAATTTCCTATACAAACATGTTTCCTACTATTTATGCATAATAATCATCTGTTCTGTGCGCACGCGAGGGAACATGTATGCGCACGCGTGCACATGGCGTCATTTAAACAGCGTACATGTGGCACTTCTGATATTACGACTGCACCCCTGGCTGTACTGAACAGACTAGAAGACTAGAAGACTAGAAGTCTTTATTTGTCATGCAGTTTAACACACACACGCGAGATGGGCGACCCACAGGAACACACACACACATGCACTGAGTCGCCGATGAAATGTCTCTCTGCACTTTTCCCATCCCGTTGTCCTTCCCCCCATGGGCAGCCGGGAGCAGATAGGGCGTCAACGTGAGCCGCGCCCCGGGGACCAATCCAACTGCTCCTGTCCGTCTTCGTCAAGGACGCCACAGCGTTAGCGATCTGTTGTGCATGTTTTTCCATTGGGTTTATCTTATCGGGGGGGGAAACCCTTACGAGCACGGGGAGAACATGCAAACTCCACACAGAAAGGCCTGGGAGATACCCCACCTGAGTACCTGGCATCATGGAAACCTGAACAGCTCTGAGGTGTGTGTGTGTGTGTGTGTGTGTGTGTGTGTGTGTGTGTGTGTGTGTGTGTGTGTGTGTGTGTGTGTGTGTGTGTGTGTGTGTGTGTGTGTGTGTGTGTGTGTGTGTGTGTGTGTGTGTGTGTGTGTGTGTGTGTGTGTGTGTGTGTGTGTGTGTGTGTGTGAGTAGGAGTAGGAGTGTGTGTAGCAAGAAGCTGGACACCTCTCATGTGAGTGTAACTGGAGTGCGTAGCAAGAAGCTGGACAGCTCATAGGTCAGTGTAACTGTAGTGTGTAGCAGGAAGCTGGACAGCTCTTAGGTCGTCAGTGTAACTGTAGTGTGTAGCAGGAAGCTGGACAGCTCTCTTGTGAGTGTAACTGTAGTGTGTAGCAGGAAGCTGGACAGATATCAGGTCAGTGTAACTGTAGTGTGTAGCAGGAAGCTGGACAGATATCAGGTCAGTGTAACTGTAGTGTGTAGCAGGAAGCTGGACAGATATCAGGTCAGTGTAACTGTAGTGTGTAGCAGGAAGCTGGACAGATCTCAGGTCAGTGTAACTGTAGTGTGTAGCAGGAAGCTGGACAGATCTCAGGTTGTCAGTGTAACTGTAGTGTGTAGCAGGAAGCTGGACAGATCTCAGGTCGTCAGTGTAACTGTATGTAGCAAGAAGCTGGACAGATCTCAGGTCGTCAGTGTAACTGTATGTAGCAAGAAGCTGGACAGATATCAGGTCAGTGTAACTGTAGTGTGTAGCAAGAAGCTGGACAGATCTCAGGTCGTCAGTGTAACTATAGGAGTGTGTTAGCCGAGAGCTGGACAGCTCTCATGTGTTTATGAGTGTGTGTGACTGCTCAGTAAATATCTGGGTAAATAAAGTTTGAAAGAGCAAAGACTGAATAAAATGAATATTCTTCTGAGAAATATGAGAACCCCTATATGTTAGAGGTCATGTTTATAGGTTATAGTGTAGTTGTAGACAACAAGTTACATGACAAAGAGGATTATGTTTTCTTTGGATTTGAGGTGTAACTATATCTTCCTATAGGGTTTATTGCCATCCTTATGATTATTGACATCCCTAGAGTTTGTATTTGTGTTGGAAAGAGTAAGTGTTTGTTGTTAGCCACTTTAGTGACATTTTTACTTAAGTTGGAAACTATAAGCAAGTTAAGTAGCACACCTGAAAATAGCCCATTCAATTACTTAAGTTAGTTAAGTTGGTTGTTTCTTTGACAGTGATGATGCTAAATGTAAAGGATATCGGGTTGTTCCTATTTATGCTCATCTTTTTTCAAAGGAATTTTCAAATCATAGGGTTATTGTAAATACAAATTTGAGATGGGTCACCGTCTTAGAAAGGGACAAATTAAAAAAATTCCATGCAGCAGGGATTTCGGAGGTGAACGATTTCCACCGTTAACAGTTGAAAATGCCTGCTGCTAACGTAAAGCAAACAGACGCTTTGCTGTCGAAAGACCCGCGGCCCATAAAGGCGCGAGGTCAGCTTGGCCATCGGCGCAACACACACGCGCCTCCTTGAGCTCCCTTTGCTGCAAACAAATCCGTTTCTCATTGACCTGTCTGGGGCCCATAGGAATAATAGTCATATTGTTGTGTGTGTGTGTGTGTGCGTGACACATTTGACCGTTTAAGCTGCCGCCACACTGCGGGAAAGAATGCGGGAAAGAAAGGGAAAGTTTCCAAGGCAACAGAAACCCTTAAAGTTTAAACTGTAACCTTCACCGATGATTCAACCGCAAAGATATGCCTGTATTAATATTAACCCTGTACAAGGCCGTATGGTGACGATTTTGTGAAACAGGTGCCGGTGACAAGCTCCCAACAACAGCTTGATTTCTGTCGTACAGTAAACATTAATGCGAATACATGTATTCATATTAGAATAGAATAGAACAGAATAGATCTTTATTTGTCATTGTTGGTACAACGAAAATTTGTTAGGAACATCACCACTGGCATACAAACATATATATATAGCATATAGCATGTGCAAAATAATAACGTCAATAATAATAGTAATATAGTAATAAAGTATCAATGTCCCAATGTCCTCAATATATAACATACCATCATTGTCCCAAGTGCATTTAGTGCTAGTGCAAATAAATTAATAAATATAAATATTTCAGTCCAGTGAGTTAATGGAAGGAGGGGGGGGGGGGGGGGGCGTTGACTTGCAAAGGATGAAATATTGTATAGTGCAGCAATGCAAGTCATCAGTATCATTATTATTAGTATTGTTGTTGTTATACTATTACAACTATTAGGCCCACTACTACTACTACTACTACTACTACTACTACTACTACTACTACTACTACTACTACTACTACTACTACTACTACTACTACTACTACTACTACTACTACTACTACTACTACTACTACTACTACTACTACTACTATTACTACTACTACTATTACTACTACTACTACTACTACTACTACTACTACTACTACTACTACTACTACTACTACTATTATTATTATTATTATTATTATTATTATTATTATTATTATTATTATTATTATTATTATTATTACAGCTAAAACAAAATTGGTTTTATGACTTCAGTTCGGGGTCCCCACCAGAATAAACTGGGCGATATAATAGAACAGCCCAAACTGGTGGTAACGTGGGAAGCCTGGTAATTGACTGAGAGCACCTGTCGCAGCAGCGCTGGGTGAGAGCTGCACATATGGAAGTGGCAGGTGGTGTGAACGTGGTCCTTGTCTCGCGCCGTTCAGCCTCCTTAGCGCCAGAACGACTTGACCACCTATAGGCCTAATAGCCTAAAGGCTTAATAAACCACAAACTCATTATTTTCCTTAGGACGAAAAGGCTGCAGTAGTGCAGTACCCTCCCACACATGTCGAATGTAGGATTTCTAATCATATTATCATCATCACCATCATCATCATCACCACAACAAACGCATGAAACCACATGAAATGCGTCTGTCTAAAATGATAATATAGTGCCACCGCCACCTTTAAAACTTTGCCGCGTTGCTCTTGTTGTCTGTTGGCGGTCCCAGTTTGTTTCCAAGGGAACCCACAACGCCAAGGGAATCCGTGAATGGGACTAACCACCAATAGCACGCTCTGCAGAATCCTTCCCGCTCCACTATCCGCCCGGTGCGCATATTTAGGGAGCGATGTCCCAGAGGAAACCACAACAGGTGCGCAAGGCACGCGTGTGCCTTATCCGTCTGTCTGTCTAAGGAACGTTTGCAGTCTTATTTCAGGCATGGGGTGGGAAATGAAATGAAGAGGCATCCCAGTTTGAAAATGAAAAGTGGAGATTCGTGTGCATGGGTAGGTATGCTTTTTTCGGTAAATTACCACCTCATATCCTAATGCATGCTCTGGAACACCGGTCCGTGCACGTTTACGCGGTCCAGTGATTGTCTAGTTGTTCAGATACCTAGAACTAATCTGGGAAGGACTGCTTTTTGTATTGATGCAGCGGAATCGTGGACTCTATTTGACCTAAAACTGAGCACGCTTTGTCTCTTTTGACTTTTGGGCGGTTTAGATTCTTAATAATCAATAGTCGTCCTGAGCATGTATTTATCATTTATCTTGACTGTGTTGGTGATTGATTGATTTATTGTATGTGTGAAATTGATTGTGTGTGTTATGTAATCTCAAATGCCATGTATACACTCGGCACCATTGAATTGAGGGTATCCCTCAATGACTCCCGGGTTTAGTGAAAAATGATGGGCAAGAAATAGTAGGCCTATAGCCTGCAAATGAGAATGCTTACATAGTTTCTATCTTTTTCTTGGGTTGTTGCCAGGATGCTACTAGGGAACCGCTGATGGGGAAAAGAAGACACTGCCCCATCGAATTGTCAACACAGAAGGTAAGAATTTAGATTAAAAAGCAGACATTTCAATAACATAGTTGCAAAGGGAAATCATGTCCAACAACTTGGTAGGTCACCTGCTGCATCATCAGAGTCTTGTCTCTATATTTAGTTCAAAGAAAGACTTGTTGATATTCATAAATTGAAACTGAGCTGTACAATATAAATAACACCGGTGAATTGTACTTTACAGTATAATATGTGTTTTGAAGATGTAGATGGTGGCCGTCTGGCAGTGTACTGCTGGCTGTGACTATGACTGACAGCTGTCAGCCACACTCCTCACTGCTGCTATTCACAGGCTTCAAACAACAAAGATCCCTAAGTCTCCTATCTCCGACTATATTCACACCAGAAGACTATAAGAACTTGGAAATGAGTTGGAGCTGGTGTGAATGAATATGACACTTGAAAGCATCATTCCTTTTTTCCCTCCATATAAAATTCAGATGGTTCTTTGACCTAAGAGGAGTCTGTGAACCAGATTAAATGTGGAATCAATGCGTGTTTTTTCTGATAATCACTGCGTCAGCGACATTTAGGCAACGCTAATGCTAAACGAATGGGACTCATAGGTGGCAAGTGCAACATGTTGCATGATTCTCTGCTAAATTATAAAAAAATTATTTAAATCAGGCGGCTGGGTGGCGTAGCGGAGATTGCGCTCATCACCAATGCAAGAGACTCCGGTATCGAATCCGAGTCTCAGCGTTGCCTTCGGCTTGGGCCTGCCGTCGTACTGGCTAATTTGGCAGAGTCAGCGGGTGGAAGTCGATGGGTGGGGATTGGACGTTGTGGACAGCGACCCATACAGGTCGGTTGGGAGACGCCTGCACAGCAGAGACAGGAAGTGGCGAGGGTATAGTGTGAGCCTCCCATGCATTACACCTCGCCAATTAGAGTGATAGATGCAAGGCTTCTATCCTCTCTACAACCGACCAGTGGGGGGCATAGTCGAGCAACGTTCAAGACAGGGGAGAATTAGATACACGAAATTGGGATGGGAGAAAAATAGAAAATAAGGAGAAAAAGTGGATAAAATTCTTTTTTTTTTTTAAATTTAAATCAACAATTACCACCTAAAAGGTGGTACCTTTTAGTTTTATAGTGAATGTCCATATCTTTCCCATTCATTTTGCATTAGCAGTGACTAATGGTTCCCAATATTTGCATAACAATATACCAAATGCTGCATTCCACTTAGACCTTGTTCTTGAACTATACTCTTGGGCAAAATAACCATTTCAATCATTAAAGGAACACACCTCTCCCAGAGTTTTAAGCTAGGCTAGTGGTCCGTATCTGCTTCCATTCATTTGTACTAAGTTAGGCTAGCTTGCAGTCGGATAGCTTTCTACTACTGAACGCACAGAGAGGAAATTGGTCTCTATCTTCTTATCTGACTCTGGAGAAGACGATAAGGGCATTTGCCATAATGTCGGCGTGTTCCTTTAACCCTACACACAGTGATGACAGTTGCTCACTTCAACTCAAGACCGGTGTCGTCTCATCCGTTCCCTTGCACAGGAACAGATGAGTTGAAGAAGAAGAAGACGAAGAGGAGTTGTGGCGGGTGAGGAGGCAGTGTAATGTTAGCTGATGTTAATTCATTTTGTCAGCTCACACTGCTCTGCTACCTTGCCATTCACGTTGGACTTCCACTCCTCTAATCACAGTATAGAAACAAACCCATGGGCGCGTAGAACCATATCATTAGACAATTAGAAATGTTTTTTTCACAGGAATAATACATGTGGATTCTTAAAATAGGTGGCATTTCCCTTTAACCTAACCTCTCCTCTTGGATGGCTGGAAGGCAGTGTCTTGTTAGCTGGATGTTGATTTGTGCTCGCCAGCTTACCTGCTACTGCTCTCTGACTTCCATGACAATCCACACAAAAACTCAATGTCAGTCCAGTCAATTCAAAACAAAATAATTCCCTTTTCAGTTAGATCAGGTGAAAGAAAACGATGTTCTCAGCAACCATCAATTTCCCTCCTCAAGAAGAATTCATACCTGGTTTTCTTGATTTTAAAGGAACAGGCCAACATTGTAGGAAATGTGCTCACCATCTTCTCCAGTCAGACAAGAAGATAGATACCAATTTCCTCTCTGTGAGTTCAGTAGAGAGCTATCCGGCTGCAAGCTAGCTTAGCTTAGCACAAATGAATGCAAGTGGATACGGACCAACTAGCCCAGCTGTTGGCCAAAACACCTCTCCTGGAGTTTTAAGCTAGTGGTCCATATCTGCTTCCATTCAGGAAATTGATGTTTGCTGTGAACATAATTTTCTTTGACCTAATCTACAACTGAAAAGGCAATTATTTTGTTTAGAATTTACTGAACCAAGATTGAATTGTTGGGTTTTTCCCATAACATTGCTGTGTTCCTTTAAAAGTGAATCCAGCCACTGTTGAAGAAACGGCTATAAGAACAATGTCACCACCTGACAGTATGCCTTGTATTGATATCCAATGTGTTCCTGTGTCATGATGAGGCAGTGCTGTGTTTAGCTGGCTGTTCCTGTTTCAGCAGCGACACAGACTTCCACATCAAGGCGTCTGGCCGGACCATCATGCTGCAACACCATTTATATTCACACTGTAGGCCTACTGTGAGCTTGTCATCTCTGAACACCATGGAATTGAAATAAAATATTTTATTATTAAAATTATTGTTCCAACATTTGCTGAGCACTAAACCAGTCTGATTGAGGTTAAGGTGGCGACAAAGATCAGGATGTTACAAGAGATGGAGGGAAATATGTAATTTTACTCGCTGTGTCCGAAATAAACTGTCAGAAACCAAGGACACACACATGGTTCCTATACAGGTCTGGGATGTCTGACATGTAAACACACAACACATGGTTCCTGCACAGGTCCTGCACATGGTTCCTGCAGTAATGGAAAAAAAAATTTTAATCATCATTTCCATGTTAAGGTGGAGTTACGGAGCTCAGTGATCCTTCACTGCATTCTGATCTTCACAGTTCTGAGCCAGTGGTCATTAGGATGCTGATCTTGATTGGCGATTGTCCTCTGACAATTGTCCACATGCAAACACACACACACACACAGCACGCACACACACACACACACACACACACAGCACGCACACACACACATGCACGCATGGCTCTTGATTAAGTCATACATCCCCTCATTGTCAGAGTCCAGCAAAATCATTGATGGGAGACAGACGAGTCAGTCCTCTTAAGCCCCTGATTGGCTGTCAGAGCTCCCCTCTTCTCTTTATAATGATGTCGCGCACAAGCGCCATGACCTCTTGACGCACGCTCTCCATGGGCTCGTCAGCTCGCCAGAATCGAACCACTTTCCCCTCCGGACTCACTAGAAACTTCCAGAAGTTCCACTTGGGGATTTTCTGCACAGATTCTGCAAAATAGCCAGGGGTTGTGTGGGTTATACGTTGAAAACTTAAATCCGTTACAGTCAGATCCTGTTTAAAAGTGTAGGTCGGTAAAGTAGCCCTACTCCAACTCAGTATCTTATTACCTTCAGTTAGGCCTATAAAATCTATAGAATATGCATTTAGAAGAACAATTTATTTCAATGTAATAGCCTTACTATGCTATAATAATATACTTGTCTACAACCATTATCAACCTTTATTGTCAATGAGAAATGGCTATTATTAATGCAATCCCATTACATGATGTGATCCATTACAACCCCAAACCAAAGAATATCATATTGAAACGTAGCACTTCATTAATTATATTACCCCCTAATGTACATTTCCCTACCCCTCGTATGTATATATTTACTGTTATCTCTCTTTAACAGTACTGTATATTTGCATATCTTGTATGTCACAAATGTAACAGTACTGTAATATCGGTATGTCATGTATGTCATAAATGCCATGATTAGATTAGATTAGATGAGTAGTTTAGATTTTTATATCTGTATATCTGTATGTTGTGTATGTCATGAATGTCATTATGAATTGAAAAATGGGGGACCCTGATGTAAACAAGACGAAAGTCTTTAACAATTGTGTATATTGAGTTGTACTACTACTGTACCTATTCTGCAATCTGTTAATTAAAGTTGTCAATCAATCAATATTCTCAATGGACTTTTTGGCATTGCCGACGGTCCCATTTTCCGCATAAACCTCCGATCATAAAGAAACATAGGAGATGAATAAAACATAAGCCTTTATATTACCTGTCAGAAATTTGAATGCAGGGTTAGCTTCAGAGCCCATTAATTTGATTTTACTGAAGATGGGGAACGTGATGCCATAAGTTGACTTGGCGAACGCTTCAATGTCGCGGCTGGTCCCTTGTTCCGTGTCCCCAAATTGTCCGCAGGGAAACGCCAGGACATTGAAGTGCGACGTCCCCAACTCTCGGTGGAGCTCTTGCAGCGAGCGGTAGTTCATCTCTGTGTTCTCGCTGTGACTCGCCACGTTTACAACTAAAGACGCCTGTGTGGAAGAATCAGAAGAGTTTTTTTTTAGAACACTGAAACAACTTCTATTTGAACAACAACGCACGCACTTAGTAGCCCAACAACTATGGTTAATCTGGATGCAGTCCTCCAGGTTAAAACTAAAACTGACTGTCCCAAAATGTGGACTTACTTTTCCACGGTATCGCTCCAAAGAAACCGTTCTCGCCTTTGCGTCTTTGACCTCGAACGCATAAAAATCCTTTGACTTTCTCGGCATGGCAAGTTTGGTCTGTAGAAGAAACAAACATCCGACTCCTATTGTCATGCTTAGCAAAACGGTTAATCCTTTTGCTTTTGCGTTCGAGGGCTTGGTAGGGTAGCCCCCTAGAGCCTCCATCTTGGAGGGGTAAAAAGAAAACCCGAACATAATGTCAGGACTGGAGGCTAGTAGGGCGGGCGGAGGAGGTATGTTTGGGGGTCAGATTTCACAATAAGGATCCTGGCGTAGCCCCTTTCGTGACTGTGATGTGATGCAAGCCAACAGGGTTTGCATCACAGTCACGAAAGGGGCTAATCCTGGCGGTGCTGTAGCAGTAGCCCATAGTGTCCTAAATTTATGTTGCAACTTAGAATATTGACAATAAAAAGTAGATCAGGAAAAACATTTGTGATTGAAACAATAAAATGTCAATAGCAAACACACGCGCGCGCACGCACAGAAACATACACACGCGCGCGCGGCGCACGCACACACACACACACACTTGACACACACACACACACACACACACACACACACTATATTGCAGCCACTAGTGAATGAAAATCGGTTGATTTACAGTAGCCTTGAAAAATGAAAATTATACATGTGAAACT